>NC_081415.1:253858924-254458924 GCF_030272615.1 Cryptomeria japonica
TTTTTCGGTACTTCTATTCACTGAATTGTTGTAGGAAAACTCTACTTGTGCAAGGATCAAATCCCAACTTCCAATTTTATCTCCCACTAAGCATCTCAACAAGTTTCCCAAGCTCCGGTTAACAACTTCTGCCTGTCCATCAGTCTATGGATGAAAAGTAGAACTGAGCTTCAAATCTATCTTCATCTTCTTTGAAAGTGTTCTCCAAAATAGCCAACAAACTTAGTGTATATGTCTAAAACTAAGCTCCTAGGTAATCCATGCAATCTCACCACTTCCTTGAAAAATAGGTCTGCTACATGTAATGCATTTGATGTCTTCTTACAAGTTATGAAATGAGCCATCTTCAAAAATCTATCAACTACCACAAATATAGAATCATTCCCTCTCGATGTCTTAGGCAATCCAAGTACAAAATCCATGCTTATATCCTCCCAAGGTCTTACCACTACTGTCAAGGTTTATACAATCCCACATTCTGACTACTACCTTTTGCAACTTGAAAAACTCTACAACTTTACACATATCTCTTAACATCCTCATGAGTCTGGGGCCAAACATACTGCTCACTCACCAATGCAACTATTTTTTCAATGCCAAAATGTCTAGCTAAACTTCCACTATGTTTCTCTTTTATTAGGTTCTCTCTCGTGGAACTCTTAGGTATGCACAACTGAACTCCCCTGAATAACATTCCATCCTGAATGAAATAATCCAATCATTTTATCCTATCCACCATAATCGGTTCTCTACATACTTTCCAAGGTTCTGCAAAATCCGGGGGTTCATCATACAAGGTCTTCAAATCTTCAAAACCTAATACTATCACTCTCATTTATGTTAGCAAATTCCTTCTCCTACTCAATGCATCAACAACTTTGTTAGATTTCCCACTTCTAAGTTTCAACACAAAGGTGTAACTATGCAAGAGTTCTACCAATCTCATATGTCTTTGATTCAACTTACTCTGACTTTTCAAATACTACAAAGCTTGATGTTCTGTATACAACATAAACTACTTAGACAACAAGTAGTGTCTCCATTTCTTCAAGGCTTGAACTATGGCATAAAATTCCTGATCATACACTGAATATCTCTTACAAGCATCATTCAATTTCTCACTGAAATAGGCTACTGCTCCTATTGTTGTTCCACTTGCATCACAATCCACTAGAAATACCTTATTGAAATTTGATAAAGCTAACATGGGTTGCTCAGTCACCTTCTACTTCAAAAATTCAAAACTTTTGTTTTCTCTAGTGGTCCACTTGAATTCCTTCCGATCTCCTCTCATGGTCTCAGTCATAGGGTTACCAACTGAATTGGAATTTTTGATAAACTTCTGGTAAAAACTAGGCAATCCATGAAATGATCTTACCTCTCCAATGCTTTCTGGTGTAGGCCACTCAACAATGGCTTTCACTTTCTCAGGGTCCATCTTCAAACCATCCTCAAATATCACAAATCCTAAATAGACTAACTCATCCTTCATGAAAGTACACTTCTTGATATTGATCAACAAATTTTCTTCTCTCAATCTCTGTAAAACTTGTCTTAACTGCAACAAATGCTCCTCTTTTGTTCTACTGAAAATTAGAATATCATCCAAATACACAATAACAAACTTACCCAAGAATTTATTCAATACCTCATTCATCAACTTCATGAAAGTTCTCGGTGCATTAGTCAATCCAAAAGGCATCACCAACCATTCATATAGTCCTTCATTTGTCTTGAATGCTCTCTTCCACTCATCACCTTCTTTGATCCAGATCTGATGATATCCACTCTTCAAATCTATCTTCCTAAAGTATTTTTCTCCACTCAAATAGTTCAATATGTCATCCATCCCAGGAAAAGGAAACCGGTATTTCACTATGATCTTGTTTATTGCTCTTAAATCGGTACACATCCTCCATTCTCCATTCTTTTTAGGTGCTAATACTGCTAGTACTGCACAAGGGCTCGGACTCTCCCTAATCAAACCTTTCTTCAACAACTCCTGCACTTGTCTATTTAGTTCTTCATTCTCTGTCGGTGTCAGCCAGTGTGCAACTTTGTTAAGTAAAATAGCTTTGGGAACCAAGTCCATGCAATGACTAATACTTCTAACAGGTGGCAATCCATTAGGTACATTATCTGAAATGATGTCCTCATATTCTATCAGCAAATCTCTTATCTCTTCCGGGTGCTCTTCTTCTGGTTCCGGTATCTCGGTCTTCTTAGGAATTAAGGCAAAACACACATTCTCATGTCTCAGTCCATCCATGAATTTCCTTCCATCTACTAAACAAATTCTGGTATTTGTATAGACTTCACCCTTCAAAGGTTCCTCCGAAGGTAACAAGGTTTGCTTCATCCCATTGGCCACAATAGCGTATGTGTGTCGACTTGAATTTCATCTTCAGAATACTACCTACAACATTATTAGTTTCATAAAATACAAAGGAAATACTACAAGAAATCCAAACTCAACCAATGAAACTACATGAAATGAATATAAAATATAAAGATTATTAACTTCATGATTTAAGTTTCATTGTGTCCTAACTCCACTATTCCTGGTTGCAGATGATTTGCTCTCAGACAAGCACCGGTAGCTTCCAAGATGGCATATGAAGAATGAACTGATAGTTAATTGATACTATGATATACAAATGATATTAAGCTAAAATGCTATAAAAATGATTTATGCTCAAAACTCTAAAATGCTATTTACTTCAAACTCAAACTCACGGATGCAAAATAAAGACTCCTAGATGACCATATGATTATCTATTAGTCTATTTTTCTATTAGTTTCTAAATGTCTTAGGAGACCTCTTTTTATAGATTTTTTAGTGCATGATGGCAGAGATCAATGATCATGATCAAATCTTGTAGATTGGATGGATATGAGCAAGAAGCTGAAGGGAAAGGGGGAAGGAGAAGACAAGTGTCACTTATCTCATCTTGACTGAGTTGAAGACTTGAGAGGATATATGATAGTTGGACAAGATGTAGGAATGAGAGGACAAGTGGAATCAAGTCCTCCTAAGATATAGGGATGTCAGAGAGAATATAGAAGAAGGTTAGGAAATATGTGTATGTACACAATATTTCATTTATTTTGGAAGTTGGAGATAAGTGGCTAATAAATGTTTTATTTATTATTAATTTTATTGAGCACCTTACTCGAGTTTCTAGCTCCCTCTAGTGCCCTTGTTACATCATCCCCAATACAATTCCAACACTTCTGAAAAAAGGCAGTTGGGAAGCCATCAAGCCCTAGAGCTTTGTCAGGGTTCATCTGACTAAGGGCTACTTCCACTTCTTCTTTGGTAAAACTAGCACTTAGACTCTTGTTTTGTGCATTAGTAATAATTTCTGGGATGCTAGCCAGGATAGTATCTCGTAAGCTTAGGTTAGATCCTTCCCAATTATTTAGGATATTCTCAAAATACTTGGCTGCCTCTACTGCAATTAGGTTTAGAGTCCTTTGTATAATGGATGCCACCCAATCTAATTTTGGTTATTTTGTTTACTAGCCTCCTCCATTTAGTGCTATTGTGAAAAACTTATAATTCCTATCTCCATCACTTAACCATAGCTTTCTGGATTTTTGGAGCCAAAAAACTTCCTCCTTAGCCAGTATATCCTCATAATTCACTAGTAACCTTTTTTATTCCATGAAAAGAGTCTGATCTATCCCTTTATCCATAACTATCCTATTGAGTGCACTGATCTCACCCTCTATTTTGTCTTTTATTTCAAAAATATTACCAAAGTGCTTATTATTCCACCTCAACAAGTTATTCTTAACCACCTTCATCTTGCTAACAACATTAAAAAGTCTAGACCCTACAAACTTTGACTCTTTCCACCATTGCTCAATCATTCCCAAGACCTTGTCCTCTTTCAACCACATCAATTCAAATTTAAAAGGACATCTTCTAGGTTTGCATTCCTCTGTAATTGATAACTGAATGGGGTAATGATTAGAGCCCGAGATGGGAAGGACTTTTGAGTTAAGTGAATTAGGGAAGTCAATCAGACTTCCCTAGATAAAAAACCTATCCAATTTTTCCGTTATGAAGCTAAAGCCTAACCTTCTATTGTTCCAGGTGAAAGTTTCCTTTGCTATCTTAATCTCCATAAGACTAGTTCTCTGTACCCAATCATTAAAATCCTTCTCCGATTGTGATCTTGTTCTGATCCCCACCATTTCTCTTTTGGGTCCAAGATGTCATTAAAGTCTCCCCCAATGATATGTCTGGTTTGGAATAGTTTTTATAAATAGATCTAGGTCCCTCCATGTCCTTCTCTTATCCTTATTTTGTGTTGGACCATATACATTTATAAGCATGAACCGAAAGTTGTTTTTGATACTTTTAACCCAACCACTCATCCAATGTGCTTGGATATTAACCATCTCAAAGGAGACCATTCTAGGATCCCAGATAACTGCCAAGCCATCTGAGGCTCTAGTAGCCAGATGTCCTACCACCTCCCTAATGCCTAATTTTTTTAAAGATCTCAACATCATATGAGTTCAGCTTGGTTTCCTATAACATAACTATCTCATAACTAGTGGATGTAATGCAGCATTTTATGATCCGCTGCTTGTTAGGGACATTCATGCCCCTAACATTCCACGAGAGGAGTTTCATGGCTCCTTGGGAAGGTACTTCCCCTTCCCTGTATCAAACATAAAAGTTAATTTTACCTGGCCTTCTGAAGACCCATCCATATTTCTTAGTTCTGATAGAGATTTCCTGCCTCTTCTTTTACATTTCTTAGCACAATCTGGGGTTTCTAGGCCCCATTCATTATGATCAATACCCAAAACTTCTATCCTAAATTCCCCTACCTCTTCATCTTTGCTACCCAACCCATCTCCCAGCTCATTCAGATTGCTAGCCTCCCCTACTACATTTTTTAATTCCATAATCTCCGTAATTAAGGCTTGTTTCTGGAGAGCTAATTCATCTTCGTTTGCAATTTCCTCTATAAATCTATCCATCAGATCATTAATGACTTCATTACAGGCTTGGTTGATTAAGTCCTCCTTGCTTTCTACAAATGGCACATCCTTGTCACTTGGTAACATGTTATCTCTGCCCTCCAACACCTCAGGGTGCCCAATTACCATCTCATCATCACAAGCCACCCTTTCAGTAATATTGATTATCTCTACAGCCCTTGTGGGGTCCCCAGGAAAGGGCTCTTGACTCCCACCTTCCCCTACCTTGATTTCTAATCGTTTACTGAGACCACTCATAATCTCCCCCTCAATTCTGTCCAACTCCTGATTATGGTCTTCCTTATGAGATGATGGTGTTGATTTGTAGTGTCGACCCTTGACTTGACTTCTTTTGATTAAAGTTGAATTTTATTCCATGTGTGATAGACTTATCTCTACTATTTATGATGATTTGGATGATGATTATTCATGTGATTTGATGGATACTATATGCTTACTATGTGATAGATTGTCGAAAGATTATATTGATCATGGATTTGATGTTGATAATGATTATACTAACCCTATTTCATGATTACATTTGATGAGATTCTTATGAGATGTGTTTGACTATTGTTTGTCTGTCTTCGTGGAGAATCAATGTCACATCACTCATTGCGAGCAGGATGTGCCGTTGCACAATTCTACCACTTGTCTGTTATATATATATATATATCATTATTGGTGGTTGCAGGACTTGCAGGTACTAGACATTTATTCCTCCTGGAATTCCCAGGTGTGAGCTCCCCTAGCTTCACAGGTGCGAGCATGTCCTTATCCCAATGGTAATATGTGGTTTCAAAGTTGACATGGGTTCCCTTCACATACTCTAGGTTTAAGTTGTCACTAGACGCAACTGGTCATGTCAGTTTTCAGCTTGGCTCTTTCTTTGGGAGTATGTTAGTATTGATTGACTCTTTTGGTATGAGGATTATTTATGTTGTGATTGATTTTATTGTCACGTGGTTATTTATGTGGCGTTGGATTATTTGTCTATTTTTTGAGAGATTTGATAATTAGTACTATTTATTTTTAATTATTTGATTTAAGATATTTGAGCTTTTGATTATTTGATTTATGATTTTTAGAATTATAGTATTTATTTAATTAATAATTTTGTAAAGATTATTTAATTAATTATTGATTATTGCTTATAGTCTAAATATTAATTAAATATTAAATATTGGAAGTAATAAATTATTTAATGGTTGACTTATTTAATTATGTTTTCTAGTGGCGAAGTATTTAATTAAAAATAACTATAGTTCATAATGTATTAAATAATTATTCCTATAGGGCTATAGTTTAAATACTAATATTTATTTGGTGGTATGGTAATTATACCTTGGGCTATTAAAATATATTTATCCCACCTACTTATAATATATGTTATTATTTCCTACCTACCCTATATTCCTATTGGAGGATTTTATTTTGGGGAAACCATAGGATATGAGAAAAATATTCCAAAATGGAATTTACCCTATTGGTTGGTTTTCTAGGGTTTCTTGTTTATTGTTTCCTTTTAATGGATTCCCTAGGACGGTTACGAGGGTTCCATTCTTTGGCCTTGGATTCTCCGTGGATTGCCTGGACTGGGTTTTGAAAGAGATTTGGGTTTGTATTTGGATTGCAAAAACTTGTGGGCTCTCCTTCAGTGACCTACCATCACACGGGTTGCAGGTTGGAGGCCATACCCTTGCTGTTTATCTTTGTTTTCATTGTTTGCAAGTGTTTACTCCATGAATGTTTTGTGTGGGGAATAAAGAAATAGTTCATTTCATTCTCTCTATTCTTAATGGAAATGATTGGGAATCCCATGGGTTATGAGATCTTTATTTGGATGAAAGTTTGGAAGTTATCTTTTCTATAGTGGCCGTGAATGCACGACATGGGATTTATATGTATTGAGGTATCTTCCATTTATGATGTGATTGTATTGGATTATTGTTGTTTTTTTAGATTTATTTCATGTTGTTAAAGATTTAAGGGAGTTTGTGGAGTTGAGAGGAGAGAGCCTTGTGAGCTTCCAGTCTGGTCATGCCATGAGGAAGGCTCACAGAACTCATATCCTTCTGAGAAATTTTATATATTTCCCTTGTTTTAATGTGTTTTTATGTTTGTAATAAGTTTATTGTTTTTATTTATATGTGCATTGATTCTATTTCATAATTTAGATTCAAGATTTGGTGTTTGATGGTTTTCTGAACTTGCTGGAGATGTTTTTCCCTCTTGAAGTATGTATTATGTTTTCATTTGGAGTTCCTTGGGTGAATTTTATTATTTTATTTTGTTTACATATTATTATATTTCATTTCGTGCTGATTCCAACGAGTATAACTACATCATATTTGGCTCATTATGTTTCGAGCAGTTTTGATCCCGCACTTGAGCAATTTTTTGCCAAAATTTACACTTTTTTTTTCCTATGCGCTAAAGGAATGACCATATGCGCTAAAATAAGCACCAGATGCACTAAAATATCACCTAGATGTGCTAAAGTATCAACCATATGTGCCACTTCAGAGAATGTATGTGCCATTCTGTGTATTTTTAGGGTTTTGTCCAATTTGAAGCTGTTTGATGTTGGTTGGATTTTGGGCCATACCAGAGGCTTTTTTAAGGGCATCTATGATGTTGTATAATGTTGATTTATTATTAGTAATGTATTCATATGATTTATTTGTGATTTTTTAATGCATTTTAATCCATTTGAGTTGTTTGTGCTTCCTCTTTTGTTGATGTGCCAAGAGAGAGATTGAAATTCTTGTGATTATGCGCCAGCGAGTGGATAGGCCTTGCTGAGATTATTTGATGTTTCATTTAAGATTTGATGGCATTTCTTATGGCCTTGATATGTTGATTTGGCCAAGAGGCTCATTGATTTTTGGTTCTCATGATGTTACCTTTCACATATTTCATGATTTTGAGATGAGATTGTTGGTTGCATATGGATTGTTTATGATTTCAGATTTATGTATGTTCTCAAATTTAATTATGATTCTAGATCCTCTTGTGTTTCCATGTTTGAGACCATGTTAGGGGGGAGTGGGATTCCTTGTGGCGATCGGGTCCACAAGAGATAGAATTGCATGAGGTTCCTTGTAAGGATGCATGAAGTCTAGACCACCAGGGCACATTGGGAGTTTATCATGATTTGTAAATAAGTGATAACCTAATAATTGATGGGTTGGGTATTTAGATTCATTAATAAAGATAAAACTGACGTGAACCTCGTGACTTGATCCTAGGGAGGATGTTTTAGGATAAGCATGAGAAGGTCCTGAAGATGGTAAACCAAACTCCCTTGATCTCTCATAGGTTGAGTTGGTTCCACATGTGTGTCGCTTACCAAGAGGTTCCTTGAAAGGATGCTTGTAACATGCGATGACACTCCACTCCTACATGTGTTCCCTTTGATGATCTTATGACTATGCCTTGTTGATTGATAAGCCTCTGGGAGTTTCTTATTATGGTTGTTTGTGTTGGTTGTATTTGCTCCATGCTTGAGAGAGTTGTTATAATCTTGTATTTTGGTATTAAGTGTCAACCTAGATGTAGAGTGTGTGTTGGGACCCCGTGTCATCTCCTATCACGGGGGGTGGTTCCTTTGGTTCCACATGGTCGGGTGGTTGGTGCTTTTTACCATTGGGTTTTTTCCCCTTGTTGGTGTTCTTCGTGCATGGATGTGGATTCTCCTTCTTGATGGATTATGGATGTACCTTGTAGAAGATTTATGTAATGAATATGATGGAATGCATGGATGTAGTATCTTGTATGTGGTAGGTGGAATAATGTAAAAGGAAGAGTTATGTTCATGATGTATTGTTATATAAATGTATTCGTAAGTAGTTCATAATTGGTAGTTAGGGTATGTCATGATTTGTAAATATGGCAATGAGATGTATGGATATGTTCTTGTTAAATGGAGGGAATGATTTCACGTACCCAAATTTGGTAATGGAGTTGCAATTGAAATAGATGTGATTTATAATGTGATCTTCTTGTATTGGTTAGGAAGGAATTCTATGGTTATTTCTTTAGATTGTGATTTAATATGTGAAAGAACCTTGAGAAATAAAATAATCTTAAATATCAATATTGAGGATGTTAGATAATATGGATAAGGTTTAGTTAATTATGTCTCTATGTGTATGCTTGGAAAATATTAGGATTCTTGTGTTATGCATTGGGGTTACTGTCAAATTGGGAAACTAGTTGCATGTGTAGTTGGATTAGGAAAGGAAACTATTTCTATTGGATTCGTGGATATGCTTTTGGTGCTATGTGAAAACTATGATGTTATGAAGGAATGTAATATGCTAGTAGAATGGTATAATGGTATGCACTTCATAATGGATAGATAAGCTAGTGGGTTGCATATCTCATGATTAGGGAATTAAATATGATATATTAATTCAAGGTGGAATATGTTTATCATGTGAGTAGGCTGTCATTATGGAAGTTAAATGAGTAATGACATTGAATTACCCTAGGGAAAGGTTAATGATGTTATGTTATTTCCGCTTGTGTAAATTAGTGAAATGTGAGATGATGTATGTTCATAATGTTTAAATGGTTAATGAATATAGTTATATGGAGATGTTATGTATTACATTAGTTGTTATTATAAGTTAATTAAAATAATAATTATCTCAATTAGTAGATAGATGATTTGTTTTCTCTAGGGTATTTTGGCGGGAATTACATGATATATTATCATGCGAAGGATTAACCAAACTTGGCTGGGCATATCCCGTAATACGATAATTCCCGTCCCAAATTACAGTTTCATTATTTTTTGGGGGCTTATCAAGTGTTGGTGGGGAAGCAAAGAGAGATACCTTATCTAGCACCAATTCTCCTTCTTCAATTTCGGAGGGAGCGTTTGGGACAAAGGCCGCCTTGTTCATCCTGGACGGACACCCAACGCCCTGAGAGCCCTCCCTCATTATAGTTGAATTAGCTAAATTCAAGGACTTTATTAGCTAGGAATTGGGAGTTTTAATTACAAGAGAGGAGGGTGATAACTTAAAGGCTAAGTGGTTTGATAGCGGACCTTCATAAAGTTTAGAGTCTAAATGGTATTTACAATTAGCAGTAGTGAAGATCATTGGTTTAAGTTGAGGTGAGCGAGAGTCCAAATTAATAAGCATTTTGATATCCGAAGAACAACACCAGTCCCTCTCAAGGCCAATAAAAACCCCAAGGCTATCCCCAATATTAAATAGGATTTGGGCATGCATAAGTTATACTGGGATGTATTTAAATCTAACCCATTTTGAATTTTTCTAAAACTTATACGTGCTAGGGCAGAAGTTTGGCTGCCAATCTATGAAATTAAAATTATAGCTAGGATAAAATACAACTTTACTAGTTAACATCTCCATTTTTTAAAGATTGCCTTATACAATCGATAAACAAAAAATCATTAGGGAGGATAGTAATACTTACCTGACCCGCATAAGTATCTTTGTACCAATGGGCAATAGATTCCACCGATTCCCCTTTCCCACACCATTTAGCAAACAAACCATACTTTCTGCAATGTTCCCTCAAACCCTTTGCAAATTTTTCTTCGGAGACATATAACAAATCATCCTTCGGTCTAGGGTTTGCATTTTCTGGTTTGTTTGTATTTCTCTGAATGAGGACATCATTCCTAGGTCGTGTTTGATGTATACGACAAGGGGGCGATGAAGCATTAGGGATAGGGGTCCGTCTCCCACCCAAGGGAATCACATTGGCACCTGTAGCAAAATTTGGTATGAATGAGGATGTGGGGGCAATCCACACCTTCTCAAAATTACTAGAGGACCTGCCCTAGGTCTCATTAGTTCGACCCCGTGATAGCCTATGGGATCTCCTTCTTAAGACATCATGCCAATCATTTGCATTGTTTTCATTGGATAATTTTTCTAGGTATTGTTTTTGAGGCCGCCGTTCCCTCCCATGGAAAACCAAAGCAGGGTAAGCAACATGATCTCTACTTGTACTAGGTGGAGAAAGACAACCTAGACATTCAAATTTGTTCTCCTTCAACTTGTAAGTAGGGGATCTTGGCGTAGGGTTTTGCCCTATTTTCAATTTTTCTGCCAAATTTCGCTTCTTGCGAGCCATCTGTAGAAACAAACAAAATAACTTTAAGTTAATTAACAATAGAAGAATAATTATCAAATAAATATAAAATATTTATTTAATTGCTCATAGCCATTTTTATGTGTATACATTTTGCCCCTCTTTGAAATGTTGTTGAGACAACATTGTTTCAAAGATTAAATCAAGTTTCGATAATGCGCCCGATGAAGATAAAAATCCTAACCATGTGCCCCCTCGAGAGATTGATTGTGAAATTGTTGAAAAATTTGGATAAGCAATTAATCTCACGATAATTGAAAAGGTCCATCAATTAAATTCATTTGTGAAAAATAAATAAAATGGCACACTTAAAAGCATTAATTACCCTTTCAAATGGTAATTATAAAATTAACCTAGGTTAATTTTATCCTCATTTGCATCCTTGTTAGCTAGTGGAGTGAAAAGATTTTTTTTGATGAGCTGGCAAAATGGTGATTCCGTTCAAGAGCCATTGATTTGAGCGTGTACGACATTATCAATGACCTCCTGAGTATGGCTATATGATATGTACCTTATCCCAAGCTTGTTTGCAACTTTCTGTACCAATTTCCTTGTTTTTCGTCACGTGTTAGGGTTTGTTTTTAATTTTCCAATTTTTGACTTTGCATTTTAGCGCTTTTGTTTCGTAGGTTTGCACATTTGTTAAAAAGGTTTTCGCTTTTGTTAATTTAGCACTTTTGAATATTTTTTTACCACTTCTATTTATAATGTTAGCGCTTTGGAATATTTCTCGCGTTTGATCCATGCATTCACGCATATGTTAAAAAGGTTAGCACTTTTGTAAGATTTAGCACTTGTGGTCAATAGAATATGGCTTTTGCCTTGAAGAATAGCACATTCACTTTAGATGAATTTGTTTGATTTTGTTCATGTTAAAATTTAGTGAAATGATTTGATTTAGGCATTTTGATGCACAAATGTGATAGATAGGTATCCAATTGATGTCTTGATTAATAAATTTTTTGATAATTTTGATTGATTGGATTGGTAGATTGATAGATTAGCTCTAAGAGACCGATTTAGTTTCTGATGAAGAGCATAATAGAGTTTGATTGAACTCATTGATTGATAAAACACCATGATTGATAGTTTTAGTTTTATTTCAATAGCCTAATTTGCTTGGTTGAAAAGATTTACCAATTTTTGATGTGATTGATCATTTGCTTGATAGATTAATAGATTAACGATCTCTTTGATTTGATAGATAGATGATTGATAGAGATCAAATTCTCTTGTTATACAAGAGAAATTCGATGTTCTCCAGTGTTGGGAGAAATTCTCAACCATGTGCCATTTAGTGCCAGAGCTTACATAGGTTGAGATTAGACATATAGATGCATGCAGATTACACCATTTGTTATACATGCCTAATATTACCCATAATAGGGAATTTTTGACTGCCTTAGCAGAGAGATATCATAGCAAGCATAACACTTTCCACCTGCCCACTGGTGAGATTAGTGTGACACTCGAGGATGTCTACAAGATTCTTCACATCCTCGTGACTAGTGAGTTAGTCCAGTATGATTTTTAGGATCTTGGAGGGACAGAGGCTTGCAGAGTGGTATTTGGTGATGAGAGCATTTCCAGAGGAGAGATCTAATGGGAGGATATGATCATGTACTACAAGACTCTCTTAGTTATTCTTGAAGGGATTGATTGGCGGATTCATTTGTCCAGACATGAGATCTTGAGGTTTCACTGTTGGTTGGGGTGAGATTCTACAGAGCATGATGCAGAATCAGATTCGATATGCGTGGGGTGTTTGCATGTTTTCTCATTTGTATCATGATCTTCATTAGGTTGTTTTTGATGATAGGGCTAGTCTATCTACAGGATGTACACTTTTACAGATCTAGTGCTAGGAGCACATTGTTGTTACTCAGCCTATCCATCATAGAGTTTGTGGTGATAGGCAACCATATGTCTATTTATATGTAGGTATCCTTACTTAGCATAAGTTGGGTAAGATATAGTATTGGCGTTGGGTTTTAGATTCACGTGATAGCATCATTTGGAGACCCTATATCGATTGTGAGCCATGGATGGATGATGCACGAACATTACCATATATTTTGCAGAGTAGATATCTGTTTGGTCGTACTCCATACATTGTTGAGCGACAATTGATGAGTCATATTTTGAGACAGTTTGGTATCATTCAACACATGCCTACTGGTATCACCATATATGCACGGTGGTACAAGGATAGGCAAGATTGGGGACCTTCTTTGTATTTTGAGATAACACACACAAATTATTTGACTACTCCTAGGGTAGCTTATGATTTGAGATTACACATTTTGGATCCTGGGGTCACTGCAGATTATGCTCAGTACATGCTTGCACACCCTTTTGCTTGGATTACGGATCCAACAAACCCTCATCCCAGCTCAGGAGATGAGGAGGATGATTTAGATGATCCTATAATTAGGAGATAAAGATGAAGACAAGAGCTTAGAGCTACTTGAGAGGTTGGAGATGATGGAGATGAGGGAGGTGGAGGCGGTAGGAGACCCAAATGGAGAGGAGGTTGATTGAGAGTCCATCGAGGACCTTTTGGACCAGTTGGCAGGGTTGGGAGACCACTTCCTATGGGAGGGAGAGATGCAGGATAGATTGGGAGGGATACATGTAGGGAAGGTATGAAGTTAGTGAGAGGATTACCCTCTACAGGAGGAGGCAGGAGCATTGGATTAGATAGGGGCTACGAGAGAGGCATTGATTTTGGTTAGATTCAGTCAGATCCTAGGGTTATTGCAGCTCATGGTGGAGAGAAGGAGGATTCAGAGGATCATGTTCCTCTCATTAGACGATGGGTCCTAAGGGCTACTCAGGTTGAGATTCTAGCAGGTGGAGATGAGGGGATTCAAGATCATGTTCCTCAGTAGGATGTGCCAGAGCAGGAGACCTTGGATAGTCTTAGAGCACATATAGATCAGATTAGAGCACAGGTGCAGGCACTTATGACAGAGAGAGATAGGGTTGTTAGGAGACAACGGGATACTCAGGGTCTTCTTGATCACATTCAGTAGGTTAGATCTTGCACTCTCTCAGCCGATACCATCAGAGCACTATGTCAGGCTGGGAAGGAGACAACACACTGGCGATGATTATATGAGGATTTAGTCACAGAGAGAGAGAGAGAAGGTAGCTATCATACTATCGTGAGGATGGATACTAGTAGCAGTGGAGTCATGGGACTTCCTCAGAGGAGTGGTGATCGGGGGGACAACCATCTAGAGGATCTTCTCGCCCACAACCACATAGATGGACAAAGTCAGGTGGTAGTGGCACATGACAACCTTGAGTTGATTTATATTGATGAGGCACTTGTATTTTATTATTGATCCGATATCATTGTATACTTGGAATTTTTATTGTTTATGATGATCTATATTATGCATGTTACTCTATATGATGATGATCTATTTGCATTGATTACATGGATGATGTTATGATGATCTTTATGTAGTGATGAGATGGATGATGTTATGATGATCTTTTCTTTCCTTCATTTTATGATGGTGATGTTCTATATGATGCAATAAAAAATACAATTGATTTTTTGATTTTTGATGATCATGGATGCAAATGAAAATGATTACTAACTTAAATGATACAAATGCAATGATCTATATGAGAATGCAAATGAATGAATGCTGATTTTTTATTTATTTTTTAATGTGTATGCATATAATGATTTAAAAATGCAAATGATCTACATGGAATGTTTTTAATTTTAAGTTTGATGATTAAAAAATGTAAATGATAATTATGAATGCTATGCTTGATCAGAATTATGCAATGGATGCTTATATGTAATGCTTATAATGATTATGATGAATGAATCTAAGTGCAAAGATGCAACTAAATGGCTTTAATGGAATGCACTTAATGAAATGTAAACTAATGCAATGCAAATAAAAAATGCAAACCTAATGAAATGAATGAACCTAAAATGATCAAATGCAAATTGTTTTTGTTTGTCCAAGTATACTCAATATTTATTTATGACCGTTGATCTCTAAATGGAATGAAATGCTTATAATGCGACTGACAATGAATGCTTATAATGCAGATGAGTAATGAGCTAATCTAAAATGATCTAACTAAAATGATACTTCCATTATTCATATGTTGTCTCATAACAGTGCTTGATTTCATCATTGAGCTTTAAAATGTTGTAAGAGAATAGAAGCAACTTGACATAATGGTTCAAGCTGACCTGAGTATTTCTTACATGGATTTTGATATAGAAAATTAATACAAGCAATTTGATATGATGAATCAAGCTGACTTGAGTATTTCTTGCAAAACAGACAAGGATTATCCCCTTTCATGCATGACTCGAAATGTCCTCCTTGATCTTTTGTTGATCATATCCTTAGACAAGTACATACCTTAATAAGAGATAAACTGCAGACAACAAACAAAGAAAATGATCATGCCCCATCATAGCTTCTCTAGTCATGGACATCCTTGAGTCACATAGAGTACATGTTTAGCAATAAATCAAGTTATAAACATTGAATCTTGTATGTCATTCACATGTTCTCATGGTCATTAACTGATATAATAATCTTGATGAATAATCATTGATAATCCTTTATTACTTGCTGGTTGATTCTTCGTTTTCTGAAATTTCATGATTCAGTTGATACAAATGCCTTGATCTTCATTGCTTGTTGTTCATCATCTATTTCAAAACCCTAGGTATTTTGGTTTTTCTAAGTTTTCCAAATGTTTTGGATTTTCAAATCTTTAAAAGATCACCTTAGCAAAAGGAATTTAGGATTTTTCCACCAGCAGAAACAAAAATTTATTACGGATGTACAAAAAAATTATCCAAACCATGGTGGGATATAATGTAGATATGATTGATAAAATCCAAGACAATGACTACACTAAGTATGTCAAAGATTGATAATTGTTGGTAAGCTGCATATTTCCTACTAATGATTCAAAGCAATGGATGTGAAAGATGAAATGGATGAGCTAGGATAGATGAAGGCAATAGATGTGATAGGATGGATAGATGGGATAGGATGGATAGATGCACAAAGTGATCTCATAGATGGAAGAACTCACTTTTAGATAGTGCCTGTTTACTAGGTTTTCACCATCTAAATTAATTGCATTTTTTCCATATTTTGATTTTTTTCTCTTCTGTTTTCATTGTTTTATGCTTTTTAGGGATTTTCTGCTTTTCTGGTTTTTACTGATTTCTTTTGGACTTTATATGTTTTTTATTTATTTATTCAGGACTTTATATCTCAAGCATAGAATTTCTTGAGATGGATGGAATTGATAGGTTCATCAAACCAATCAACTTCAGGGGTAGATAACTTGTATGCTCCTGAGCCATATGTTGCTACTATGACAAAATGACCTAACCAATTTGGTTCAATCTTTCCCTTCTTTTCTTGGTCTTGCTGATTTCTCAGATTCTCCCTTAGAACTATATCTCTAATCTAAAAATTGTGTGGCTTGACTATGTGATTATAGCTTCTCTCCATTCTTTGTTGATATGCCTTCAAATGATCTGTTGCATTTTGGCGACGTTCCTGAATCAACTCAAGTTCTTGAAGTCTAGAGACTCATTGTTGTTGTTTTGGTATATGACATTTCAAGGAAACTCATAGAGAAGGTATCTCTACTTCTACTGGTAATATGGCTTCTGATCCATAGACTAAACAATATGGAGTTGCCCCCGTTGGTGTGCGAATGCTAGTTCGATATGCCCAAAGAGTAGGATTTAGCTGAATGTGCTAGTCTTTACCAGCTTCATTGACTGTTTTCTTCAGGATTCCCAAGATTGTTTTATTTGATGCCTCAGCTTGACCATTTCCCTGTGGATAATATGGTGTAGAAAACCTATGTTGGATATGGAACCGCTCACATAGTTCCTTCACATCTTAAGTCTTAAATGGTCATCCATTATCAGTGATAATGGTCATAGGGACTCCATAGCGATAGATTATATAATTCAAGATGAATGATGATATTTGTTTTCCTATCACTTTTGTCAAAGGTATTGCATCAATCCATTTAGTGAAACGCTCAGTAGCAGTTAGAATGAACTTATGTCCATTAGAGGATGAAGGGTTTATCTTACCTACCAAATCAAGACCCCATTGAGAGAATGGCCATGATCCTGCCATAGGATGCAATTCTTGTGCTGGTGTGTGGATGAGATTCCCATGAATCTGGCATTATTTGCATTTCTTGGCATATGTGAATGAATCTCTCTCCATAGTAGGCCAATAGTAATCCATATGAATAAGTTTCTTAGCCAACGTTAATCCACTTGAGTGTGTGCCACAAATACCTATGTGGACTTTGTTAAGAAATTTCTCAGATTCCTATTGTTCGAGACATCTCAGTAGAGTGCTATCTAGACCTTGGCTATATAAGGTATCAACAATAATAGTATAGAGGGATGACTAGCAGATAAAATTTCTTCTTTGACTATGGGATAAGTCAGGAGGAAGGATATTGTCTTTTAAGTATGGATAAGTTTGGTTGTATAAGGAATGATCAGTTCCAGATATATAGAAAATCATGTGAGTATGCTAGGATTCAAGATATCTTCCACTAGGAATTTATAATGTTGTTGATTCTCCTGATTCTGCAAAAGAGATGCTATTGTAGCCATTGCATATGCTGCTTTATTCTCATTTCTTGGGATCTGAGTGAATGATACTTCTTCAAAATGTTCTTTAAACTCTTCTACCAACTATTTCTAGGGCATGAGATTGTCATCCTTAGTTTGATAATCATCATTTATTTGGTTGATTATAAGCTACGAATCACCATAAACATGTAATTCCTTAATATTCCATTCAAAAACCATTTTCAGCCCAATAATCAATGCTTCATATTCTGTAGTATTGTTTATTCATGGAAACCGTAGTCTATATGATTTTGGAATTTTGTGTCCCTGAGGTGTGATGAACAAAATTCTAGTGCCTAATCCATATTGTGTATAAGAACCATCAAAGTACAACTCCCAAAACTTTGTGCTTATTGTCATAATGTTTGCATCAAGAAATTCAATGTGCAATGGTATGCCATCTTGTAAGGGTGCTTTAGCTAATTGATCAGCAATGACCTGTTCTTTGATAACTTTTCAATCAACATATTCTATATCAAACTCACTTAGTACCATAACCCATTTTGCTAGTTTGCCTGTCAAAGTTGACTTGTTCAACAAATACTTTAGTGGATCTATTTTTGCTATTAGTTTCACAGAATGAGTCAGCATATAATATCACAGTTTTTGAGTTGCGAATACTACTAGGCATGTCTTCTCTACTGATGTATAGTTCATTTCATATCCTACAAGTGTTCTACTAATGTAATACACTGCTCTTTCTTTACCTTCTTCATCATGTTGTACTAAAAGAGATCCTAATGATACATTTGTCGCTGAGATGTAAAGCATCAATTGTTTCCCTTTGATTAGTGATACAAGTACTATAGGATTCATCAGATATTCTTTAATTTGCATAAAAGCTTCTTCACACTTCTGATCCCATTTAAATGGAACATTTTAATGTAAAAGATGAGTGAATGGATGACATCTATCTGTTAATTGAGAGACAAATCTTCTGATTGATTGCAATCTTCCTTGTAGAGAATGTAATTGACTTATGTTTCTAGGCGACTCCATTTCCATGATATCTTTGACCTTTTTTGGATCTACTTCAATTCCACGAGCTGATATAATGTACCCAATAAGTTATCCAGAGGTTACTCCAAATGCAAATTTCTTTGGATTCAATCTTAACTGATACTATTCAAGCCTATCAAAGATCTTTCCCAAGATGTTCAAATGTTCTTTCCTTGTATGAGATTTTGCAAGTATATCATCTACATAATCTTCCATAAATGTATGCATTATATCATGAAAAATTGTTGTCATGGCTCTTTGATAAGTTGCTCTTGCATTCTTAATTCCAAATGGCATAACATTCTAGTAGTAAGTACCCCATGCACAGGTGAATGCTGTATTTTCTTGATCTTCAGGGGCAATTCTTATTTGATTGTACCTTGAGAATCCATGCATTAATGAAAACATCTCATGTCCTGTTGATAAGTCCACAATTATATCAATGTTGGGTAGGGGAAATCATCTTTGGGACATGCCTTGTTCAAATATCTGAAATCGGTGCAGACTCTTATGCTTTTATCTGGCTTTGACACTGGCACAATGCTTAAAACCCATTCTGGATAGGCAACAGGTCTTATGAAACCCACATCTAATAGTTTCTTTAGCTCAAATTTTACAAGGAGAGCGATGTGTGGATGCATCTTCCTTAGCTTTTATTTAACTGGTTTTGCTTTTAGGTCCACATTGAGATGATGCATGATAAGATCTAGATCAAGTCCTGACATGTCTGCATAGAACCAAGCAAAATTTATCTGTCTTTGTCTGAAGAATTCTATGTATTCTTTCCTTTCTTCATCTAATAATGATGCAACAGGATGAAGTAACTTGGGATCTTTTGTTGTGCCAGTGTTTATTGCTTCTATTGGCTCTATTAGAATAGCAGATCTCTCTTGAAAATATGTAGGGAGGATGTCAATTTTTCCATCTTTTGGTGCCTCAAAGAGGTTTTCACCGTCATATACATCCTTTATTTTTCCTCTTGATTGATCTAGTGTTGCCATAAAATGGTTTTTAGCACTAGGTCTTTTTCCTTGTTTTATTTCAATTTTGCGAATGGAAAGTTTGGCATTCTCCCGACTGCAAGAAATGTTACTTGATTCTACGATGGAAGATATCTTAGGTGTTATGGGTTCAAAAACATTAAGATAAACAGATAAGTCATGGTCATTGGAAAAGAAATCCAATTTAGGGTTTTCTAGGTTATCCCAATCAATTAGTTCAGGATGAAGAAGGGGTAAGTCATAGTCATCATCATTGTTAGGTGATTCAAGGTTCATAACATAATAGTCATAATTTGGCGTAGAGTACGTAATGTCATAGATATAATGATCTTGAGGATAGTCTCTCCCAAGTTCTCTCCAATCAGTTCTAACACAATCAGTATTGATATTTTGTGGTTCACAATCAAGTGACTCTTCATCTGATGTTTGTCCCTCAAACGAATGGATTATATCAACACATACATCTTTAATACTGCAAGTTCCTTTTGAATTAACTTCAATAGATTCATTTATATTTTGAAGTTGACATATTTGTGTACATGATATAGAGGATTATTTTTCTATCTTTTGTCTTCTCTCGAACTCAGCTTCTTTTGGACTAATAGTCAATCCTGCTTGACTATCTATTAGTTCTTCCATACCTTGGTACATCTTGCTCATCATTTGATAGAAATTTGATATTTCCTGATTTTTGATCAATAACTGTTTGTGTTTCTTGTGGTGTTACTTCTTGTTCTTTTTCATCCTCTTTCTTTTGTTGTTTTGTATATGCCTCTTTCCTTTGAATTCTGAGTTCTTCTTGTCTTCTTTCTAACTCTATTCTTTGTTTTGTGAAAGATGAGTCTTCATTTGCAATAGCTGCTTGTTCTTCATCATTTTCTTCACTTGATACACTAGATGATAGATTTGGACCCCATTCATATTCATTTGAATTTGTCTCTAAACCATTGTCTAGGATTACACCACTATACCATACAAGAATATTGTATGGTGCAAATAGTTCTCTGATTTTGGCCATCTCTTCTTTCACTGCTTCTGGAATATCTTGCTTAGATTCAACACTTGTTTGTATTCCTTAAACTTGTTTTCAAGATTCTTCTTCTCATTTGATTGAAAATTCTTCCTGTTGTTTCTCATATTCTTCTTATTTTTGTTTGTTGTCTACTATTTCTGCTGCTAGGTGTAGCTTTTCTTGCCATGGTTCTTCTTTAGGGGCTGCTTTCTTTCTCCACCTTGGTTGTTGATAATTGGGTTGTTTTTGCTTTGATTTTGGATACCCAAGTCCTAATTTATCTTCTTTAGATTATGAGTGAGGACAAATAGGTTTTGAAATACCTTCTTATCACTTACCAATTGGTCTTTTTCCTTCATATCCCATTTTTTGCATGATCTTATAACCATTACCATATTTCTCTATGGGAATATTGACTTTTGCAGCTGTTGCTATGGTTTCATTTTCATCTTTGTAAAACCAACTAAGAATGTCCTTGTCTTTAGTTTCTTCTGCAAGTGTTCTAGCTCTAACAAATGCTCCATCAAACATTTCTATTGATTTTTCTGAGATCTGTGGTTGAGCATTTGTAGGCTTTCGATATGATTTAGGTGAAAGTGGCAAGCTATTTAAAGAATATTTTCCCATTCCTTCATCATTTAATTTGAGCTTTTTCTCAAAGGTTTCCCATAATTTTTCTTGAATTTCTTTAGTGGGATAGACCGATTCTCTGTTATGTGGAACTCTTGTATCTTGTGTTGGTTCCAGGTTATTGCAATATTGGCTGGAGTTTGTGATTATAGTGACTTCTTGTCCCTCATGAGGAAACTTTACACATTGGTGATATGTAGAAGGAACTGCTTGCATGTTGTGAATCCATGGTCTTCCTAGAAGAATGTTATAAGATAGATTCAAATCTAATACCTGGCATAACGTATTCCTTTCCACAGGTCCTATTTTGATTGGTAACACCACAATTCCTTTAGAAGAATGCTCTTCTTCATCATAAGCCTTAATGGTTATTTTCTTCTTTGGATCTACTGCATTTTCTGAATATCCCAAAGCCTTTATTAATCTTAATGCTCAAATGTTTCAGCCAACTCCACCGTCTATGAGTATGCGCTTGACACAAGTTTTATGAATGGTGACTTCAACATGTAAGGGAGCATTGTGAGGATGTTGCAAAGATGCATCATCATTTTCAAAAAATGATAAGCAATGAGGGGCTATAAGGTGTCCCACCATGTTTTGGAACTGATCCACATCCAAGTCTTTTGAAACTGTTGTTTCCGTTAGAGATTTTTCCAAAATTTCCTTATGCATAGGTGAAACTTTGAGGAGTTCTAAAATTGATATTTGATCAGGTATTCTTTGCAATTTTTCCACTAAGTTGTATTTTCGTGAAGTGGATGTTGATTCATTTGTTATACCTTGAAATGTAACCTTCACTTTGTAGAAGTTGAGAAAGCCAACTTCACAGACCCCGAAGATCCCCTGCATGCAAATAACCTGTCACAGAAAGAAGAGATGGAGACAAACAAGCAAGGGTGCTCTGAAAGCTGAAAAATGTATTCATCCAAGAGAGAGATAAATTACAATGATGAATCCTTATAAAAGGATATTGTGCAACCCTAAAAGAAACCCTAATAGGTAGACATTTAATAATTAATATAATTATTAAATGTCACAAATGCAAACTAAAGTGAAATCTTAAGAGAGGAATAAAGGTAATTTAATCAACATGATTAAATTAAAACCTTTACTCTAACACCCCCCCTTAAGATGAGCAAAAGTGCAGTTACAAACATGTGCAAGAAAGCAAAGGTAACTACAATGCAAGAAAGTAAACTTGGGTCCCGGCAACAAGGCCTGATCAGGTACCCAATTACAACCAAATCTTTGTAAAGTGGAGAAATAGAGAAAACCACATGGGAACAAAACTCTACTCCAAAAAGAGATGGAAGAACACCACTGAAGCATGAAGAACATGCAAACTCTGTCAAAGAATAACTGCTGATCTAAAGAACATCCACTGAACTAGAACATGACCAGGTAGAGAAGACTGTAATCTGCATGAGTGCCCTCAAATGACACTACTCGAATCAGGAGGCAAACAAGGCAAAACAACTGAAATCGAAGATACAGATGGCATGAGAAACCAAAGCCTGAAGAGCTAATCAATCGAACCACGGAAGCATTAGAACCAACAGGATAAACCTCCCCATAATGCGGAAGTGGGAGAGGGACAAGAACACTGAAAAGGACAGCCAAAAACAATTGCATGACGAAGAACCAAGAACATCAAAGGTGCTGAAACATAGCATCATGAGGTGAATGTCGTGGAAGGAACACTCACTTGACAAAGGAAGATGGCAAACAAAGGCAAACATCAACCCCCTCATGGCACTTGATATGCAAGATTCCAAGTAAACAATGCATTATGGCACTTTATCTCAGTGCGTTTACATAATTACAAGCTACAATGATAAGAAGACTGGAAATAGAAACGAGAATCAAAGCAGAGACATCCTACTCAGAAAAGAGATCCCAGGACTTGAAACAACCACGATATCCACCAGAGTGCTGAAAAGCAAAAAATTGAATAAAATATGCATGGAGCAGAATCTGGAAAAAAAAAACTCATATTTCTAGAAAGTACACAGAACACGCTTTCCGAAAATATAAATTTTTCGAAAAACGGAGGTCGGATGCTCATTCTACGTCTCCTGGAATGCAAAAAATTTGTTCTGACTTTGATTGGCAAAAAACACTACAAAATGGCAAAATCAGAAAAAAAGATCTGCATCTTTTAGATCGGGCTCGGAACCAGCTTTCCAACGCCTATTCGTTTTTGAAAAACGGAGATCGGACGCCCAAGTTATGCCCGATTTTGTAAAACAGCTCCAAAAGAGCCCAGATAGGCCCTTATAGCCCTCAAGGGCTAAAAAAAAAATAAGCCCCTGGTCCTCTGAGCGACCAGGGGCGAGCGCAGGGGGCGGCGCTGTGGTGGCGAGCGGCGCACTGGCTGGGCGCGGGCGGCGCGCAGGCTGGCGGCAGGCGGCTGGCGGCGCGCAGGCGGCGGGTGCTGCACCGGCGGCGCGGCGGAGGATACCGCCGGCGGCGGCAGTGGCCGGGCGGGGGGCCGCCTGGAAGCGCACCGGCTGGGCTGCGCGTTTTTACACTGGCTACGCTTTTTTTAAACAAAAAAAATGCTTTTTTTATATATTTTTTTTTGATTTAGCCTCGGTCTGCGTGCCCTGGGGCCGTACGGCCTTGGGGCATAAAATTTTTTGCCTTCTGGAGCAACTGTATCCAAATCGGATGAATTTTATATGGAAATAGGGGTTTTTGGGCGCTACAAGCTCAACGGTGAGGTCCGTTTGGGCTCAAAGTGCACCGAAAAAAAATACCCCCTATTCCAAAATAAAAAATAGAAGACAAACACAGATCTGATGCAACCAAAACCTGAAAGTCAGATCTAATCCTCGTAGCTCCAAATTCTTCAGAAGACGAACAGGAAGCAGCAGGTCTGGAGCTCTGATACCATGTAGAAGTTGAGAAAGCCAACTTCACAGACCCCGAAGATCCCCTGCATGCAAATAACCTATCACAGAAAGAAGAGATGGAGACAAACAAGCAAGGGTGCTCTGAAAGCTGAAAAATGTATTCATCCAAGAGAGAGATAAATTACAATGATGAATCCTTATAAAAGGATATTGTGCAACCCTAAAAGAAACCCTAATAGGTAGACATTTAATAATTAATATAATTATTAAATGTCACAAATGCAAACTAAAGTGAAATCTTAAGAGAGGAATAAAGGTAATTTAATCAACATGATTAAATTAAAACCTTTACTCTAACACACTTTGCTTCTCATAATGACATTGATTGGTTCTGAAGGTGTGTTATCTTTAACAATGATAACATTTACCACATCATCATATTTATAAGTGTAGTTCACTTTAGCTTTGCCTTTTCCATCTTTTGATTTATATTGTTCACCTTTTTCATAATTTGGAAGTGGAGTTTTGAATGCTAGATGTGATTCGTTCATCTTATGACTATCCACTATGATAGTTCCATTATCGATTAAATCTTGAATAAGGTTCTTCAATCTTTAACAATCATTAGTTTGGTGTCCTTTGTTTCGATGGAAATTGCAAAAATGATTGTTGTTCCACCAATTAGGTTTGACTTGTGGTTCATAGTTTCTTGCTTCTGGTAAAGTAATCAATTTATTTGCAAGAATATTTTTCAAAGCTGATTCCAAGGGTTCTCCGATGTTTCTAAATTTCCTGCAAGGATTGGAGAAGAAAGACTTGGATTTACTATTCTTTTGATTGTTATTATTTGGGATTTGACTTGATAAATTAAAGATTGGTTGTTGTTTTCTATCATTATAGTCGTCATTTCCTCCATTGATAACATTCCTATTCTTTGACCAAAATTTAGGTTTGTCATTGTTACTGTTGTTGTGATTGTTATTGTAGGAATTATTGTAAATTTGTTGGCATTCTACACTCGTATGAGAATAGTTGATGTTGTCATTTATGGCAACCAACTGGCAACCCACCGGTAGTTACCATCACTAACAATAGACTTCTACATACACCGGCAGACACTTCACCGACAACAACAACAATGCATACCGACACTCAAGCCGACATAGAATAAACTTTTTTTTATTGTTTTATAATGTAATTATCTCTTGTAAAATCTGACATGGCATATTAAACATTCATTTCCATCATTGTAAGAAGATCATGAAAGATTCACCATTCTTTTGCTTAACATTGCATAAACCCAACATTGTTATCTCATTTCTTACATTGTAGGAGTATTGTGAGATAAATTTGTTCACAAGTTCTTCAAAATATTTGATTCCAAATGGTAGTCTTGAGAACCATTCCATCAATTGCCCATTTAAACTCCTAGGGAATAAACGTATCAGGTAAGTTTCATCGTGTGCAAATTCCATACTCATAGTGTAAAATTCCCTAATGTGATCTTGAGGATCGGATTTCCCATCGTATTTATCATATTTAGGGATTTCACAATGTTGTGGGAATGGTATCATATTTAAACTTTTGTCAAAAGGATATGCACAGATGTCCTCCAATGAATACTTTTTGGAACTCGTTCCATTCTGCATATCCTGTATTTGTTGTTGTAAGGTTTGCATTTGTTGAGCGAGAGTTAACAAAGGATTATCCACACGGATTGTCCTTGTATCCTCATAAGTTCTTCTATCACTATGCTCTCTTCTTGTATCATCATGGTCTTTTGTTGTTTTATCTCCTCTTGTTTCCTCATGGTTTTCTTTATTTACGTCCTCGTTATTTGGATTATCTATATTTTGATTATTACTCATCTCTGCATCTTGTTTCAAACTTTCTATGCTAAAGTCTTGTGGCAATTTAGCCCCTGATTTTGCCAACATTAGAAGGTATTTTTCCTTTTGTTTCTCCAATAATGTTTCCATTAGTTTGTCAAATTTAAAATCTTGCTCAAGGTCATTAATGGTGTTATTGACTGCTTCTTCATCAACAACTGTATACCCAAAAGTTTGAAACATTGAATTATCTTCTTCCATTTGTTTTTGTTGTTTTCTAAATTGCTCGTATTGAGCTCTAGTCCAAACTGGCATGTGATTGCTTCAAAAAAACTTCTGAAGTTTTGACCTTCTAAATACAACTCAATGGGTGATTATTGGTTTAGGAAGATAAGCTTTGTTGATTTTACATCTGTTATTGGTTCATTATGATAAAACATCTTTTTGTTGAAAAGCACATCCTTGCAAAATTTCTCCATCAAATTCTATCCTGCAAACACGTAAATAGTGACAAAAATGATGTAGGAATGTCCTATGTTTTAACAAGATCTTGCGATTGATATACAAGAATCTTATCCTCTTCTGAGTAGCTTTATAACTGAGTTTTCTTTTCTTAAGGCAATATTTAAAAGTCATATACGCATATGATAGTTTAAAAAATTGCTTGATTCCAATGTGAGCGCAAATCTGATGTTGATATAACCTAGGTTCAAAATAGGAACGATATATCCAAGATAATGAACAAAAGGTGGATATGATCAAGTTTCGTGATAGAGGATTTGATATATCCTGATGAGAAATTGATAATGATGTTGATTTTTTGCACTTAAGATGGTTGAATCACTAGCTTCCTGAATGTTTTATGCTTATGGAAACCTTTGGAAATAGCCTGTTGGATTGGTAACCTGATTATCGAACTAGTTTGAAGGTCTGTGATAGTTTAAAGACAACTCTACTTAAGAAGGGTTTTTTTTTACACTGACTTTGAAATTTTGGTCTAATATGTAGAAGTGCCCTCTGTCTCAAATACGAGAAAGCATTTGTGATAACCTTTTGGTCAAAAGTGCTAACTTATGGGACAAATGCACTATTATGCTGCTTGAAAGCACTCTCTATGGAACTAAAATTGGAAAACTGTGTTATAAAAGCGTGATTTTATGTTTAAAAATGCTAATCCACTGATAAAATGCATGAACCTATGACATAAAAGCGCCGTACTATTATTCAAATGCATTGTTTTGCATAATAAATGCATGGTTCTGCATCTCAAAAGCACTGTTCTGATTGTGTTACAAGGATTTTCAATTTTTCTAGCAAGTTAGATTTTTGCTCATTTTTAGATGATGATTTTTTTCAAGTTTTTGACCATTCTGAGCACGCTATAGACATAGAAGACACAATGTTTAAAAAACAAAATACATAAGCAAGCACGAATCCTATGGTAGGCTAAGACAATAATTGTTGAATCTCACATGGGGTTTCCTCCGAGGCTACGCTATTCAGAGCGGATATTTAGATGCTTGACCCCACTAGCTCCACCCTCGACACTCATTTCTCCAGGGCAGCCAAGAACCAGTTTCCATGAAAACTCCCCATGGAAAACTTCATATCTCTACTAAGAACTATATGTGTGTGAGCCGCTTCAAAGGTCGGACCTCCTGGGCCAACAATTAGAAGGATTTTGGCAACTAGTACAAGTTGTAGACGTATAAAAATGACCACATTCCTAAATGAATATTTTATGTTCATTTCTCTATTTAATTAAATCCAATTTAATTAAATTATCCATCTTCTTCTATTTAATTAAATAAATTACTCAATTTATTTAAATAAAATTCACTATATCCATTTAATGAATAAATCATTTTATTCAATTAAATCCCCCCTATCCACTTTTAATTAAATTCAAATTTAATTAAATAGTTATCCTAAATTGAATAAATCTAATTTCTCCAAATTACAACCAAATTGAATAAAATCATTTAATTCAATTTAAATCCTATTATCCCCCCATCCACTTGCAAAATCCCAAACCCATTTCTAATCCCTTCTAGAATCTTCTAATCGCTTCTAATTAACCTAACCCTCCTCTAAACTTTGTCACATCCCTAAGCAAAGGGAGGTCACTTCTCAAATGGCCCAAAGTCTTGGATAACCATTGAAGGTTTTTCAACCTTCAACCACCAAAACCCTTAAAGTCTTTGAAAACCATTGAAGGCTTCCAACCTTCAACCACTTAATCCCCAAAGTCTCCAATAACCATTAATGGTTATTTTAAACCCTCCCACATGGTTAAAAAATTTGTTTTGACTCAACCTCTACCCAACCCAAAGGTCTCATCAGGCCATTAATGCTTTGACCATGATTATCTCTTAATCATTTGCACAAAGGTTTATCCTTGGATTAACTCTTAATCCAGTGGATAATCTTAATCTAGACTTGACCTTAGCCTTTAGATAACCATGAGGTCTTCTCAGGCCTTTAATGCCTCTAACCTCTTCTCTCAACCCAATCCTATGTTGACACTTGTCACCATTTCATTGGTGCAAATTGTGCACATGGATCCCCAACTTTCAAACTTGGCCTTTGATTAAACCATTCAATCTTGACCATCCATTGCCCTGTTTATGCTATAAATAGAGCTCTCATTCCTCCATTCTTAACAATCATCTCTCAAATTTGAAGCATCACACTTATGCTCAAATTCTTTCAAGCTTTCATATCATTTTATGCTCATCATTTAGCCTCTCTTTAGATCATAAATTAGACTAATATGCATGCCTAGAGTAATTTATTTATCATTTTAGTTCAATCATAGAAGAAATATAGTATGCTAGGATAGTATTCATACTAACCTCGTCATCTTATCATTTAGTTTATTGCATTTTAGCATCATACATAGCTTACAATACATCTCATACTAAAATCAATCAAAAGCATCTCTCGTTCTCATATTTGCCATCCCTAAACCATTTTGCTCAGTGATCTGAGAGAAAAAACGTTGGTTTGAGGGACATTGTGAGATAGAGAACCATGGGACCCTCCTTGGGAAGCTGAGTAACACTACGTTACTCCATAGCTTGCACCAAGAAGTCCTGTGTGTGTGTGTGGACTGGTATTAACTAAATTTTCACATTTTAAGTTTTATTCGCACACTTTTCCACCATACACAAGTGTTTTTAGTAAAGGCTTCTGGTCATGTGGCCATACATGCGACACTTTCAAATTTGTAAATACATAAGGTTCCTAGCCTATAGAGGTTACGCTCCATAGGGTTTATGGGGAAACATAGTGTTGGTATGAACTTATCAACACATGTTGTTTATGACTTTCGTCACAAACATGGTTTATTTAGAGTGGATCAAAAGGACTCAATATTAGGTCATTTCCACTTGGGCCATCCCCCTCTCACTGGCCCCCTCAAGGCATCTCAAGAAGGGAGACCCTCTAAAGATTACACATAAGAGAGAGTAGGTCTGGTTTTCTGATCATTGTATGAGGGTGAGAGCATACTTGCCTACTACTTCATCAAACATGGAATACACAAGTGTTTTTTTAGCCTTCTACAATCTATGTGCAACTACTTTAAAGAAGTCACTCAAAATGCAAGTTGCATGCTGTCAATTGTCCCCCTAGTTAAGCTAAATGAGCAAGATATGATGTATTACTCTCCAAAATAAAACTCCTAATTAACTATCTGAGGAAAGGCATGAAATTTGCTTTAAAATAACCCTGCACATTGATATGTTAGTAGTTTGAAATTTTTAGTTCTTGGACATTCGGACTTCCAAAAAAGTTTATTAGCTTAGAACAAAAGTGCTATCTTAGCGAATGCGTTGTCTTCCACCTCAAAAGTGTTGACGTAGGTGAAAAATGTGTGAACCTACGATACAAAAGCACTGCTCTGCGGACTAAATGCATGAATTCACAGACAAAAGCGCTAACCTAAATGCCACATGCGTTAACTTGCAAGATGAAAGTGCTAATTTGAGGATTACATGTGTTGATTTGCAAACAAAAGCACTAACCTAACCTAAATGTCAAATGCATTATCCTGCAAGACAAAAGTGCTAACCTATTAAATGAATGTGCTGTCAGAATTCACACAGGTGTGAATCTAGATTACAAATGCTTTAAACTTATGTGTACAAGAACTAGATAGGATATTAGAAAGATATATGCGAGGCTCCAGCCCCACGGTGGGTGCCAAAATGTGTCAACTTGAATTTCATCTTCAGAATACTACTTGCAGCATATTAATTTCACAAAATGCAAAGGAAATACTACAGGAAATCCAAACTCAACCAATGAAACTACATGAAATGAATATAAAATAAAAACATTATCACCTTAATGATTTAAGTCTCATTGTGTCTTAACTCCACTATTTCTGGTTGCAGATGATTTGCTCTCAGACAAGCACTGGTAGCTTCCAAGATGGCATATCGAGAATGGACTGATAGTTAGCTGATACTATGATATGCAAATGATATAAAGTGAAAATGCTATGAAAATAATTTATGCTCAAAACTCTAAAATGCTATTTACTTAAAACTCAAACTCACAAATGCAAAATGAAGACTCCTAGATGACTATATGATTAGCTATTAGTCTATTTTTCTATTAGTTTCAAAATGTCTTAGGAGACCTCTTTTTATAGATTTTTGAGTGCATGAGCTTAGGTGGCAGAGATCAACGGTCATGATCAAATCTTGCAGATTGGATGATTATGAGCAAGAAGCTAAAGGTTGAGAGAAAGGGGGAAGGAGAAGACAAGTGCCACTCATCTCACCTTGATTGAGTTGAAGACTTGAGAGGATATAGGATAGTTGGAGAAGATGTAGGAATGAAAGGACAAGTGGACTCAAGTCCTCCTAAGATATAGGGATGTTAGATAGAATATAGAAAAAGGCTAGGAAATATGTGTACCTACACAATATTTCATTTATTTTGGAAGTTGGAGATAAGTGTCTAATAAATGTTTTATTTATTTTAATTTTGTTGAATTAATTCAGCCACATGATGGATGAGTTGGCAAAGGAAAGATGAAGTGGAGATGGAAGATGAGTTGGAAAAAGGAATTAAATATTTTAAGAAATTATTTAATATTTGAGACTATAGGATAGAAGAATAACCATTAAATATTAGATATTTAATTGATTGATTAGAGGAATAATTAAATATTAGATATTTAATTAATTGATTAGAGGAATAATTAAATATTAGATATTTAATTAATTGATTAGAGGAAAAGGATAAATGAATTAATTAGTAAAATATTTCAATTAAATTAATTAATAGAAGGACATGAAATGAATTAAATAAATTAATCTTTTCAAATAAATGATTTAATAGAAGAATAATTATTAAATAAATATAAAATATTTATTTAATTTCTCATAGCCATTTTTATGTGTATACTATATGTATTCTTCCTTCCATCATGTATTGCATGTCTATCAAATTGCCAAGGTCTTCGCAATAAAAGATGACAAATATCCATAGGCATAATATCACATAAAAGTTCATCATGATAATTCCCAATTTTCAATTTTGCCAAACACTGTTCACTTACTAACAACTTATGTTCATCCTCAATCCATGCTATCTGATAAGGCTAAGGGTGTTTCAATCTCTCCAATTTCAACTTATTCACCATCTCTTCTGAAACAATATTATCTAAACTACCACTATCAATAACAACTTTACAATACTTACCGGATACCTTACATCTGGTTTTGAACAGATTCTTCCTCTGCAAGGGTTCTTCATCTCCTCCGATATGAGACAAAGCTCTCCTTATCATCAATAATTCTCCACCTTCTGGTATATCATTTGATCCAGTGGGGTTTTCTTCCATCACTGCTTCTCTTTCAGTAGCCTCTATCTTCTTACATTCAAATGCATGACGTCCTTCTCCTCCACACTTAAAGCAAGTTCCTCTAAATGTCCTCTTTTCTTGTCTTCCAAAGTTCTCATTCTGATAACCATCTGGTTCTCTTCTCCGGTATAAATTTCTACCATCCTTCCGGTATGAATTACCTTCTTTGCTTACTTCCTTGTCCTTGTTCTAATTTGTACTAGTTCCTCTTCCTTCGGTAAACCTTCCACCTCTACCTCTCTTTCTTTGCTCATGTCTTTTGTTCAATTTCTCTTTAGCCTTTAGTGCATACTGGTAAGCCTCTTCAAAACTCTCCAATTTGATCATACTGAGTTCATCTTGTATAGACATCCATAATCCGTTCAAATATCTTGCAATTTGTTCAACATCATTATCAACATGTTCGGATCTGATGTTCAATTTGTAAAATGCTTCGGTGTACTCCTTCACACTAGATTCCTTTTGTCTCAGGTTCTGCAATTTCTGGAGCAATCCATTTGATAATTCACCGGGACAAACTTTGATTTCAACTTAGCAATCATCCGATTCCATGTCTTAATATTTTCTTTACCTCTTCTTCGTCTATCAACTTGAAAATGCTCTCACCAAAGAGATGCATGACCTTTCAACTGGGTACAAGCATATTTCACGTTCCTCTCTTTTGTAGTGTTTTCAAAATCAAAATACTTCTCCATCTTCGAATTCCAATCCATCAATTCATCTGAATCTAACTTCCCATCATATTCCGGTGGGGTAAAATGAGGTTTAGTGTTCGCCCTACTCAAAACCCCTAACTTCCCATCATATTCCGGTGGGGTAAAATAAGGTTTAGTGTTCACCCTACTTAAAACCCTTAAAAACCTTTCTTCATCTGGATCAATTGTGGGTAGGTTCACTTGTTCTGTCGGGGCTTCTTCTCCTTCATCTTCACTTACATCTTCAATATGTTGGCATCTTCTCTAGGTTGTCTCCATGACTTATAACTGTGCTGCTATTCCTTGCAACATCTCCATCATAATATGGTCTACATTCCCATGCTCTCCACCATTCCTAGTTCCTCTTCGCACCATTGATTCATGCTAGTCCTCTACAACTATAGGTCGGATCTGCAATCCACCACCCTACACACAACCTCCGGAATGAAACCTTGCTCTGATACCACTTGAAGCAGTCACCGGTGAGGAGGGACCTCAAGGAGATCAGTTTAGCCCGATCAGTAAGAGTAAACACAATGGAAACAAACATACATGATGGAGGAAATGCATAACATATAGTTTTATTGCATGAAATTTGATTACATCCAACTGGTAACAACTAGGTTACAACATACTGGCACACAAGCCTGGTAGAATAGGTCACAACCAAGACCTCAAATTGAAAGATCTATCTTCTAGGCACAATTTATCTATTCGATACTTAAATAGATTCTAATTGATTACATTCTAAAGCATGATTACAAATATATATATATCGATCCAAAGGATCTAATCAGCCCAAAGGGGATCAAAACCTGAAGAACAAGACCTAACGTGCAAAATGAACAAGGTTGGCCTCCACCAAGAGATTCCTCCAGAAAATCCAAAGGATGAAACATAGAAGGTCGGCCACATGCCAAGAAACATCGAGATCAATGCTCAAGGCTTGACAAGCTTTGGAATGGGTTCCAGTAGATAACCAGAATAGGTCTCAGGCAACTGGTAATAAAGTAATCGGTAACAAGAAACTATCATGGAAACCGATAGTGATATCTTGCCGAAAAGTGATCCAAATGAGATGTAGTCTGAAATAAAGAAAGATGATCAAGTCTTCAAGTAGAATCCAACTCCACAGGATTTGGTGAGCCAAAACCGGGACACACAGAAAGAAAACTGAAACTGCAAACAAAACAGAAAGGAAAATATTTTTGGTTGATGCAAGATTGCTGTGAACCGGGGATGCTCCCGCATCAATAATGAAATGGAAACTCCATTGGAAAGTTTCTAAATTCTTCTATTAACATTAAAAATTACGCTAGCATACATTTGCACAAATCTACATTGAAATAAATTTCTCAGAAGACTAGTAAAAATATATTCATAGGAAAAAAGATAGGTACTTATGGTTTCAAACTCTAGACTATGGTAATGTTTCATTCAAGTGTCATTGATGTTTTCAATAAGGACATTATTCTTCTTCTTGTCCAAGAATGCACAATTGAGAGGGATAAGCGGAGATGAGCTTGATTAATAGTTAAAATTGTATTTATAACATTTAACAAAATCCTCTTCCATGATGTTAATTTAGATGACATACCCTATTATAGAGCTCCTATTTTGACACAATTAAGAAGAAGATAAGAAAAAGTTTTTGAGATCAAATTTATAAATTTTGATTACGTTTGCTTGAAAATTTCCAAAGACTTTTCAAAAAATCCATTTTGTGGATATTCTACGATCATAGAAAGCCACAACAACATATCTAAGTAGAATTATAAAAAACACTTTTCTTCCACATAACTTGATCACTTTAACTAAAATAAAAAACTATTTATCTAATTACAAAATAATATTAAATCAATCTATAATTACAATGCGTTAAGCCATAGTTAAATTATCTTTGTGATTCCTTCTATTCTAGTCTTGTTTAGGTGCAATTGTTGTACCTTCCATTACATTTATAGTGTGAGTCAAGGCTATAATGAAATGGAAACTCCATTGGAAAGTTTCTAAATTCTTCTATTAACATTAAGAATTACGCTAGCATACATTTGCACAAATCTACATTGAAATAAATTTCTCAGAAGGCTAGTCAAAATATATTCATATGAAAAAAGTTGTGTACTTATAGTTTCAAACTTTAGACTATGGTAATGTTTCATTCAATTGTCATTGATGTTTTCAATAAGGACATTCTTCTCCTTCTTGTCCAAGAATGCACAAATTTGTTTTTAAGAAATCTTCCAAAAATATTTCCATTAATGAAACTTGGTGGAAAGGGCCCCCTCCCCTTCAACATAGAGATGTTAATATGTGTGAGGTACAAATTTAAGGTAATTCAAATCTAGATCCAAGGATGTGTCTCCTCATCTCAAGGATGATATGCCTTTGATGCACTCTTGTGTACCCAAGGCTTCTTTGTTAATGGAGTTGGAGGATATTCTATTTGAGGAGAGGGTCCTAGAATACGCTCCCACAAAATCTATAAAAAAGTTGGCAAATTAGAGCTTGAGGTACATTTCCAAATTAAAAATCCCATGGTATTGGATTATGTAATTTTACAAGTAATTGTTGAAGGTCAACTCTATGATCTATGAAAATGAATTAGGTTAGTTAAAATATATGTAGAAATTACCCATAAACCTTTAGTTTTCAAATTTGAATTGACAACTAACTTGACCCATTCATTGCCTGTATTTTTAATATCTAGGGTATCTTTTGCATTCCTACACATTATTTTCAAGCATTTTTAAAATCGATTAACATTATATTCTTAAGAGTTTGACCAAAGAGAAATATATTTTTATTCGCAAACTCTTGACCATAAATTCAAGATAGGATAACATCTAAGCAGGACTAGCACCTAAGAGAATGAGGAAGAAATTTGGATGTTAATGAGATTATAGCCTCATAAGAAGAAATATCTTCAAGGAAAAATAACAGAGAAATAATATCCTAGTTTAAAGAGTACATATAGGATACTAGCCATGGTGAATCAAGTTGCATAACTCTTGAGCTACCAGTTCATGATTATCTTAATAAGTGTTGTCTAATTAACTCAAGATGAGATAACATCTTAATAGGACCAACACCTAAGTGATGAGGAAGATAATTGGATTTTAATGAGATTTTAGCCTCACAAGAAAAAATCTCTTCAGGGGAAAAGAATAGAGAAACAATACCTAGATTAAACGGGCCATATAAAATACTGGCCAGGATGAATCAAGTTGCATAACTCTTGAGCTACCACAAGGAAAACAAGTACAAACTATATTTAATGACTCATGTTTGAAAAAGTAGTAGTAGAAAATTTGCACAACTTCAAGCACTACGATTGCTTTGTCCCAAAGTTGAGTGAGGAGTGGGCATCTTTAAAATTTCTTGTCTTACACAAGATTGTTAACACAACATATAGAAAAGTATATATTTGAATTTCAGGAAAAGAAATCTTAAACTAACACATTGAATACGAACATTAGCTTATGTTGATTTTAATGTAAAACAAGAAATGATATGTAAAAAAGAATTAAGCATGACAATAAGATATGAAGAATGCAACTTTCATTTTGGGCTAAATAGAATTGGTTGGGCTTGAAGGATATTTTTTTGATGGATAAGCAGTCTCTCTTTTTTATTGCCATTTTTGATTCTAAAGAATATAGAAATTGTGTTCATAGATTTAAGGGATGGTTTTGTAAGGGTATTGGTATTATCACTTTGGCGTGGGTTCCAAATTTTAGCATGGAGTCAGTTCCCCCTCTTTTCATGCCTTTTTGGATTACTCTCCTGGGGCTCTCTCTTGAATATCATGATCTAGATATTGTGGAAATTTTGGCTAACCAAATGGGTATTTTTATCAAGCACTATCTTATCCCATATGAACTGGCCCATTTAACTGTCAGGGTATGCTTACTGCTAAACCTCACAAAGCCACTTCCCAAGTCCATTATAATGACTTCCTCCATAGGGAAATGGAATCAAGACATTTGCATACAGGGTATTAGAGATATTGATGACCATATAGATAAATTGGGTCATTTTAATTCACAGTGTCAAGGTTTGGGAATTGATGTTGTTAGGGTCTGCAAGGACTTTGTGATTGATTACCATAAATGCTCCTTTTATCAATCTACTCCATCTCCTCCTTCTACAACAAATGGGACAAGAAGTGTAATTAACTCAACAGAGAGCTCCGTACCTCTAAACAATGTTGATAATATTGCAAGACCTTTCCAAGGAGCTCAGTTGTTTCAAGATGTTTCTCCTCTCTCTTTGATCCTTTCTCAATCCTTTTTGGGCTCTATGACTGATGCTTTACTTCTAGCAGAAAAAAGAACAAAGCCCTCCAATTTGAAGAAATCTCCTCACTATCATATTGCTATTTCTAGTTTAAGTTCTCTGCAAAAAATTGGGGGGAGATACAAGAGAGTATCTTTTAAGATCCACTGCTCTTCAATCCTGGTTGATTGGTTGTACAAGAAAAGATTTGCTTCCTCTCTCTTTAGGCAGCCCACTTCTTCTTTTTTGAGTTTAACTTCTATGGGAAACTCAGATACTCAACTCTAGGAACTCTATATATCACATAATGCAAAGGTAAACCTGATTCACAACTTGATGTTTAATTGTCAACCTTTCCATGTGATTCAACGCAGTCCTCCCATTCTTCGATCCTCATCAGATTCTCCAAATATTGAATTAATGGCACATGATATCCTTATCTCTGTTGCATCAAACTTGATAGATGAAATTCTCTTGAGGAATTTCCAGAAATTCAGGGTGTCCCTGTTGTTGATGCTATGCCTCTTGCTCTCAATACTTCACCACCCATTCCCTCATCCTTGTTAGAATCTAGTCATGTTGAACACCTTGTGGTTGAAGATAATTCATATCAACCCTTTCAGCCTTCCACACAACTTGACTTTGATTTTTCTCAACATCTCTCTCTTGTTCAAATGGTTTCTTCATCTCCTCTATTATATAAAACACCTAAAAAAAGAGGTCGGAAGCCAAAGATTCTTAAAACCCAAGAAGAGATTGCAGTAGGTATCCAGACCACAATTGTAGATAAGTTGTCATCCCACACAAGGCTAAGAAGAACATGTTGTTCTTCTCGGATGCAATGAGGATCTTATCTTGGAATGTCAGAGGTTTGAATGCCTCTAACAAGAGGGGGCGGATCAAGCAGCAACTGGATTCCTCCCAAGTAGAAATCATTTTACTATAAGAAACAAAGCTTTCAGATGAAGCCACTCAAAAGATTTTTAAAAAATGGACTTTATGGGATTTCATACATATTCCTGTAGTAGGGGCTTTAGGTGGTATTATGACCTTGTGGAATACCAGGACAATCAAAGAAAAAACTTTGAGTCAAGGGACAAATTGGCATCTTATTCTTATTGAAAATTTTGATTTATCCTTTATTCTCTTTAATATCTATGGCCCAACAGCTCCTCAAGAGAAACATGCTCTTTGGAATGCTATAACTTGTCAGATCTAACAACAGGGAGTTCAAAAAATCATCTTAGGAGGTGATTTTAATGCCATCTTGTCTCAGAATGAGAAATAGGGAGGCAATCCTACAACACCTAAGGTGATTGAAGACTTTAGATCTTTTGTGTCTGATAACGCCCTTTCTGACATTTCACCTTCTAATGGTCAATTTACATGGACAAACCGAAGAACTTCCCTTCAAATTGCAAGTAGATTGGACAGGTTTTTCACTTCATATGAATGGATCTTTCAAAAATATACTTTCAGCTCTAAAATTCTATCGTTCTCCAGGTCTGACCATTTTCCTATCGAATTATCTCTAGATAAACATGAAGCTTCTCATCATAGATCTTCTTTTAAGTTGAAAGAGTGTGGTTTCGACACCCACATTTTCATGCTCTACTTCGTCAATGGTGGGTGAGTGCCCCCTTCTGCAAGGGGAACAAAATGTTTCAACTTTATATGAAAATGTAGTTTGTAAAAGCAAATATCAAAGTCTGGAATAGGAAAGTATTCAAAAATATCTTTGCAAAAAAAACAAAGGTAGAGAAGGAATCAAAGGATGTCAATGAACTTATCTTTTCTACTGAGATTAATCTAGAAAATTTCTTAAAGTAGAAGCATTTACAAAGCTATTGGGAAGAACTGTGCTCTAGAGAGGAGGAATACTGGAGACAAAAATCAAGGGAATTATGGCTAAAAGAAGGAGATAAAAATACTAAATTCTTCCAGGCTTCTGCAAAGATTAAGCAAGCTACATCTACTATCTTTTCTATAAATGCCTCTTCTTCAGGGGAAAAATTAACTAATGAACAAGAAATTAGGGAAGAGGGTGAACTCTTCTATAAAAATCTTCTTGCTCCCTTCCCTCCTTTTGTTTCTGAGGAGTCCAGTGTCGACATATTGTTAGACTCCATTCCTTGTCTGATTTCACAATGTGAATGATTATTTGATGCAACCTTTCTCTCTTGCTAAATTACAAGAGGTGGTATTTTTGATGGCTCTTGACAAGTCTCTAGGCCCTGATGGTTTCACCATACTATTCTTTCAAAAGTGTTGGGACATTTTAGGCTTTGATCTTTTAATGGCTTTGGAGGAGTCAACACAAAAAGCTTTTATTCTCAAGAACTTCAATTTAACCCATCTTGCTCTTATCCCCAAATCCAATAACCCTCTATCTTTTGCAGATTTTAGGCCTATCTACTTATGTAATTCAGTGTACAAGATTTTCACAAAAGCTATCTATCTCTGGTTAAAATCCTTGATACCTAAAGTAATATCTCTTCAACAAGGAGGTTTTGTTCCTGGCAGGGAAACATCAGAAGGTGCACTTGTGGCCCATGAAGTTCTACACTCGATTAACTCTTCATAGTCCCCTACTTTTATAGCTAAATTAGACATGTTGAAAGCATATGATAAAGTATGTTGGTCCTTTCTTTTGAGAGTGCTTAAAAAGTTTGGCTTTTCGGATAAGTGGTACAAATGGATCAAAAATTGCCTCTATGGGGCACATTTTTCAGTTATTGTTAATGGTAATCCTTCTAGTTTTTTTTGAGCCACCCAAGGGGTTTGACAAGGTGACCTGCTATCACCTTTTCTATTCATTATCATGGCAGAAGCTTTTAGTAGATTGGTCAATAAGCAGTTGAGTCTGGGTTTTTGGAAGGCGGTATGCATCCCTAATACCTCAATTTCTATCACCCACACCTTATTTGCAGATGATACACTTTTATTTGGCTGTTCCAATATACAAGAAGCAAGGCATATTAAGAAAATATTGGACATATATACTTCTGGATCTGGACAGAAAATAAGTGCGCAAAAATCTAAACTATTCATATTCAATACTTCTGAAATGGTGTCTAACAACATTATCTAGACATTGGGCTTTCCAGTTGATTCTCTTCCATCATCGTAATTGGGTATCCCTTTCTTTATGGGAGTAGGGAAACCTTCTTTTTGGAATTCTGTGATTGACAGATTAAAAAGAAAAATTTCTGTGTGGAAAGCTAGATGGTTATCTCTGTCAGGCAGAATCCTTCTTGTCAAAACTGTTTTGGCTACAATTCCAAACTTCTACATTTCAGTCCTTCAAGCCCCAAAATCTATTGTCTCTCATATCGAGAAAATTATCCGGAATTTTATTTGGAAAGGTAATCTTTTAGAAGAGAAAAAGATCCCGCTTTTGTCTCTCAACAAAATGACTCCAAGTAAATCTACGGGCGGGGTGGGTCTGCACGATTTGTCAAAAAGGAATAAGGCCTTTGGGGGAAAGCTAGTTTGGAATATGTATGAAAAACCACATGCTTTATGGTGTCAAATTATGCAAGCAAAGTATTTAGATACTCCTACCCCTTCATGTATATTTACTATCCTTGATCCTCCATCAGGATCTGCAGTTTGGAACTTCATGATGGACTCTAGGAATGTGATTACTAGATACTTATCGTGGCAAGTACATAATGGCAAAGAAGTCAAATTTTGGCATGATTCATGGAGTGGTATCCCCCCTCTTAATCTGGAGGAGTCCCTAGTAGATGTGATCCCTATATTTACTGCTCATTGGGGTTCACACCTTTATGATTACATAGATGATCTTGAGAAGCCTTCAAATCATGTCATTTGGAAGAAGCCATCTCTACTCCCAATCTCCCCGGGTCAAAAGGTAAAATTTTATTTGATTGTCAAGAACCACATTATCTTTATCTCTAATAGTTTGGACAAATTGATATGGTGCCCTGCAAAGAATGGAAAGTACTCTATCAAGGAAGGGTATAAGGCAATTCATCAAATGTCTGTTCAATCCTATTCACAAAGAGCCTACAAGTTCTGTTGGAATAATAGTGTTCTTCCCAAGGCAGGGATGTTTGCTTGGCTTGCTCTACATAAGAGAATATTCACCAGTGAGAGACTTGTTAAATTGAATATTGCACATCCATTTTCTTGTGTACTTTGTGGTGAACACAGTGAAATGTTAGATCATCTCCTCCTCCAATGTGATTTTGCTCGCTATTGTTGGATGTTCATGCTTGATAAGCTTTCCTTTAGCACACCTCTTCTAGATAATGTATGGTATTTGTTCTAGTCATGGCCAATCTTATACTCATCCTCTCTTTTTGCATGTATTTGGAAAGTGATCCCATCCATAGTAGTATGGTCACTTTGGTGGGAAAGAAATAAGCATATTTTTAGAAAGCAAACATCTCCTCTTTCTGAAGTTTTCAATTATATTGAAAAATCAGTATCAGAACTGGTTAATGCTCAAGTTTCAAACCAGTTCAATTCAAATAGGGAATTTACTTCTTAGGATGGTCAAGTTAATAATTGCTGGAAGGGCATCTCTATTCCTGTATCGCCTTGTCTTCCGAGAGTGAGAACTAGTAAAATTGATAGAAATAAAGTGAAATGGTGTCCTCCGGATTCAATGCATTTCAAACTAAATTTTGATGGCTCCTCTAAAGGGAACCCAGGTGATGCAGGGATAGGAGTATGTAGAAGGGATCACACAGGATGTGTTTTAGCTTTGAAAGTTGCTTTTATTCCGCCGGGTACTAACAACTTTGCAGAGGCATATACTTTACTTGAAGGTATTCTACTAGTAAAAAAACTGAACATCTCATATATACACATTGAAGGCAATTCAACTATTATTATCAATGCTTGCATAAAGAGAAATATTGATAATTGGCAGATAAGATATTTACTTGAACAAGCATGGACACTAATTGATACATTTACAAACTACACCATTTCACATGTGTATAGAGAAGGGAACCGGGTTGCAGATCATTTGGCAAATATGGGAAGTTCCAAGGAGGAAATTAATATGATGGGTCCGAATTGTGATTTTGTTTCTTATCCAATTCTTAAGGAAATTTTTTTGGAGGATATGGGTATAGGATAATATTACATATAGCTATACAGTGGTCTTTTTCATAATGATATAAATTGGTATGTGTGATATTATAAGTGCAGGGTCCTGTGGTTTTGCTGCATCTGTATATTGTGAAGGGATGTCGATTTGAGAAGTGTGCTGGATTGTAAGTTTGATAAATTCATAAGTGAGATAGATTGTGGACTGCTATGTAAATGTGCACAACTCTCGTGATGTTTTGGTTTAGACTGCATCTTGTTCAATACATTCCAGAAAATATTTGATACTGGGGGATGTTTTATGGCACTCGGTATTTTGGACACTATAAGATATTGTATTTCTTGGCATATTTGAGATTTAAATCTCACAACCTTTCTATGTATTGTAGAGCAAGGATCAAAGTTTTTCTTACTGGTTCTTTTCTCCTGGAGCTCTTTGAATCAGCTTTATATAATAAAATATATTAAGTGGCACCGCCACCTTGTTTTACAAAAAAAAAAAAGACATGAAGAATACTATAATAATTATAATCAAGATAAATAGATCTATATGTCAAATATATAATTTGATATTATTTGTAGTGACTGTAGTAACTACTAACAATAATTTAATGCAAATAAAGCACTCCAATTGATTCAGGGAAAAATAATTAAACAAGGAAGCTTTGTTAATATTTCTCATTATTTAATAAAAGTAACGAGGTTCTATTTGGATTCCTTTCAAGTATCTGTGTCATTCCCCTTTGGTTTTCAAATAGTCTAGGTCTCTTCAAATTGCATGTTTCATTATTTAAAAACTCAGACCTTTAAATATATACTTGCAACAATTTTCAATGACAATAGGCAAAATTTTCAACCAAATACTAAAGGAGACATATCATAAGAAAAATCCAAGATTACCTCACACACCAGGAATTAAATACACCTTAATTTTGGTTTATTAACAACATGACAGATAAATTTTGAAACCCAAGTAGACTCTTCATTACATAATTATAAATTATGGGGAGAGAATATTTCTATATATGAAAAAGATGTCATAAACAAAGAGAATTAAACACAACACTTAAAAAAAGAAGCTTGTTACAAGATTGGTCAAAATAATCTTCATATAAAATACTTAGCTGTTATTTGTGATGTCTGCCATAACTACTAGAAATTATTAATAGTAACATCAAGCTCTCCAATAACATTGAGACAAAGAAAACATACAATAAATTGTCAATATTTCTCATTCATTAATATATGTAATAGGTTTAAGGTTTCCATATTCTCTGTTGTTCCCTTCTAATATTTTCAAAATTTTAAATTTTTGTACTATAAAAAGAGTTAGATTTTGTGATATATAGTTGTGGGGATTTTCATCTATATGAAAAGATCTCGGTTGAAGGAAGATTACACTAGAAGTGCTATAGATCATATGGTCAAACACTTTCTAAAAAAGATCCTTCATAAGAACAATGAAAGACTACAAGACTACTTATCAGGCCATGCATTTACATCTTTGATATGAGTTATTAAGTTTCAGACAACAACACAAATCTATAGGAACTCATTTCTTTGTAAAACAATAACTTTTATTTAAAAAGATTAAGATGCCACTAAAACATGCAACCCATTACAAGATTAATCAAGATAAACTTTCATATTGAATGTGTTTGGTATCATTTGTTGCATCTATAGTTACAACTAACAATCATTTACTAAAATGATATTTTGGGTCTCAATTACTTACTAAGAAAATCACGATGTGAAATTTTAGTGAGAAGGAACGGACCCATGCAATTTTTGATTGGGCATCATTTTGGAAAAACACAGTTCTGATTTTACCTTTTTCCCATGATGTGTATTGTAGTAATCTTCAGTCTTCCTCCTCTTAGTAGCTACCTGATCATGGCAAATTCTATCATCCACCAAGACATAAACTCTAGGAGACCAAGTATTTTCTCTACAAAGGATATGCATCATATATTTGACGACTCTAAGCTAAACAAAACCAATCTTGTTTTTCTTCGGTGTGCAAAGGCGGTGAAGGCAGTGCAGTGCTTCTTTCATTACTTTTTGTAGACACCCAAAAATGGTCAACGCTTGTGAGGTCATACTTTAACATTTGCGCATTGCCTCATTTTAGGTTTTTGTGTCGCATTAACATTTCTCCTATGTCACGCACTTGGTTTTTATCATTTGCGAACATCGAGTCATTCTTCTACATTCTTCAATCATCTCGTCCTCGAATTTGGTCTTGTCGACAACATCTATCCAGTCATCATTTTAATCGATCTTATCCTATTGCATCAATGTGCATGCTTATTTGTCATCATTTTGGACATCATCAATCCTAATTAGGGTTTTGTCCTCTTTTCAATCCTGTCAATCTTGCGATCAATTTGTCATCGATCGTTGTCCTCTTTTCAATCTTATCATCTGGCGATCGGTTTATCAATCTTGTTGTTTTATGATCGATTTGTCATCGATTGTTGTCATGTTCGATCTTGTCATTTGCGATCGATTTATCATCGATCGTGGTCATTTTCAATCCTGTCATTTTGCAATATATTCTGTCATCGATCGTTGTCCTCTTATCAATTTTGTCATTTTGCGATCATTTTGCAATCGATCGTTGTTTGTCTCAATTATGTCAATTTGGATCAATTTGTCATTGTTCCTCGTCAATTGGCGCATTTTATCAAATCATTTATCACATTGGTCATTTGTCAATCCAAAATCAAATCAAATCGAGTCAATTGTCTTTCAAGACCTAATTCATCTTCCAAGGTTTTGTGATTTAATCATTTAACCTTATTTGTCATTTCTTCCTCTAGGTTAAATAATTTACTTATTTATCCTAAGTCTTCTCATTACAATTAAATATTCATTTAATTGGCTAATTATTCCTCTTTGTGAATGAATTAATTAATAAATGAAAAATTATTGATTAATTCACTTATTTCATCATTTCTTAATTTCTAAATTCCTAATTTCCACCTATTTTCTAATTTCCTAATTGCAATTTCCACCTAATTATCTTGTCTCTAGTTCTCCCTATTTGTGTGCTTCATGTGTCATACTCTTGACATAGAAATTTGTCATAGAATAAGTTCTTGACATAGCAATTTGTCATAGAATTTGTCTTGACATAGCAATTTGTCATAAAACCTATCATAAAATTGTCATAAGCCCCTTTTGCATAGCAACATGTCATAACTTTGCTATTCTTGATTTGAATTTCTATTCGAATCTATTTCATGCTAATTTGCTCATTTCTCCAATTCTTCTATAAATTGGATGAATTTCTTCAATAAAAGCCCCTTGATCCCTGGAATCCTTAATCTGAATTTTCTATCAAACTACCGAACTTACGCTTCTAGTACTCTTGACCAATAACCAACATCAATCTTGCTTTCAATTGTGTGAGCACTTGTAGGTGAGATCCACACACCCATTGAAGAGGAAAGAACAACAATGGAGCCGCATGGAAGGAGTATTCAATTCTACGTCTGGTTTGCATAATTTTCATTTTGAATTCTTTGTTTTCATACCTCCATTGAATGTGCTTTGGAATTAGGTTCATTTCAATGAGTGTTCTTATGATTAAGTTATCATGTCTTGCGTTTTGATTGATCTACTTATCTTGTGATGATTCCTAATTTCTACGCTACATTAACTGGTGAACCCGACGTGAACTACTAACCTTCTAACCCCTCTACTGTGTTTTGGAGTGCTTCTAAGTTGATTTTGCAGGTCAAAAACCCAAAAATAGGGCCGTGCAGTGCATTCTGGACACTTCTACGCTTGTGTAAAGCATTCTGCGCCTGTGTTGAAACATCTTGCGCATGTGTTGAGACATTCTGTGCTTGTGTTAGACATCTTGCACCTATGTCATAACTTCTGCGCCTGTGTAAAGTCCAGATCAGAGGTGAAAAATGCAGTTTTTACTTGAAAAATTTTATATGTTTTAGTAAATTGCAATTTTGAGGGTCTTTGGTGCATTTGTGGACAAATATGGTGCAGGAAACATGATGACACATCATGGATGTTTCCGAAATTTGGTTCTAGATTATTTGAATACCTTTCCAATGCATCAAATGGTTTGTAATTCGGAGCTAGGATGAGAAAGTTATGCCTTCTCAAAGTGGACTGAAATTTTGATAGTTTTCATAAATCAAATCATCTGTGCTTTGGATTTTGGGTACTAATTATTTGTGCAGGATCTTGGCATACGCATGGCAAAGACTACAAATCAAACTACTAACATGTGTTATGCAGATTCGATGGTCAAAGACAACAAATCAAACTTTTGACATGTGTTTTGCAGGTTGCCTTGGAGAAACAACCAAATTGTGTGTTTGTGTTTTTTTAATTAGGCACTTAGTGATTTATAAATAGGTGGGAATGAACATTTGTTTGCTTTGATTGTTAAGTATGACATTGGAGTAGGAGAGTATGCTCTCATCCTTCTTAGGGTGATCAGAAATCCAGATCTTCGGTACCATACTTGTGTTGATTGATTGTTTGTCACCCTTAGAGGGCCTGCCTTCCCGACCACTTTGCTTTAGCAAGCGAGTGATAATCGTGAGAAGGGGATGACCCAAAGTGAGTACGGCTAGAATTCCTTGGCATTCTAACTCACTATAAAAAAATACCCGATGAGCGAAAGCTTTGAAGGAAGTATTACGTGGGAATTGTAGTTACTTGGGAAGTGATGACCCTTGAACTCTTTCTCATATCAACATCTAAGTAGGGCCTCTTGGTCTAAATCGTGCTTGCGCGACTACATTTGTTTGGTATCTTGATGGGCTTAATGTCTAAATCATGTTTGCATGACATCAAGGAGTAATGCTTAACAGAAATCCTTACTACATACCTTGTTTTTAGAGGCCAAAAACCCTTCTAGTTGCTTGAGAAGGACAAATTCGGATACTTGGAAGAGATACTAAGTTCGCCATGGGGAGATTTCCATGGGGACTGATGCTTGGCTGCCCTGAGAAGTGAGTGCCGTGGAGGGGAGCCCGTGGGGTCAAGCATCTATGTATTCTCCTTGAATCCCATAATGAGTCTACCTCTCAAGTACCTAATGTCTTTGCCTACCCTAAGGAATGTGGAAATGAGCATGATTGTCTTGAGTCTAAGTTGTAACATCTTGTATTCTTTGATTGTCAAAAGTTGAATGTTATCCCATTTCAAAAGCAAAACACATTGATCAAAATAAGATCAAACACAAGAGACATTCATCCAACAAACATTCAACAAGGTTTGAAACACACCTTCAAGCATGGTTATCCAACATTGTTCAAAAACTTGTCTCAACTCTTATGTCACTTACATTTAGGTTCATCCTAGGTTGCATTTTTCAAAGTCATTGTCAAGTATCAAGGTTAGGTTTCACCTAAGTCATACCTCTTTTGCATATTAATTAAAGTCATCCATTTGCATATGTCCTCTTGCATTAGAGTCATATCATCGTCATACATTTATATTTGCATACCCTAAGTCTCTTCATTAAGCCTAAGTCATTGTCATATCATATTAATATCATTTGCATATTAATTGTCCTTTTGCATATAGTGTAAAACCTAGGTCTTGTCATACTTGGGTAATCCAAATCTTTGATAAACCCTAAGTTATTGTTAAGAAGTTTAGACCTTATCAAATCTTTTGTCCTTTTGTCATCAATATCATTTCGTCAAACCTAGCTTAGTATCCAAGCATATAGGGGAGACATTGTCATCTTGTCCTTTGTCATTTAAGTCCTTTTGTCCTTTGAGGTCTAGACATCATTTCAATTTCCTAAAGGTCCATCTCTTAGACTTGCATTTCAAAAGTTTGTCAAAATCTTCAAAAACAACCAAAAACATAGATTGCATTTTCATATATTTAGTTTGCATTTAGTTACATATCATATATTGTCTTTGAAAAATTCCAAAAAAAATTGCATTTGCATAAGTGACATGCCTGTTGAGACAAGATCAAGATCTAAGAAGATGAGTGAACCAATGTATCAATCCATGGATAACATAGTAAATTCGCAGTTTCAAACCAGTCAAACAGTGCAAGTTGAAGGTTCATTAAACACATCTCTACCACCATATGGAACGGTTCAACTTGGACCACCTCCATTATATGAACCAGTATTTGTACCCATGAAACTAGGACATGGGAGTGTTCCACCAACTCCAAGAGGAAGTGCACCTTTTAATTGGGATCAACCAAATTTGCAACATGACATTCGAACTCAAACATTGTATGAAGACCAAACTCTTTCACAAGGATTCGGTTCAGATCAAGGCATTCAGCAAGAAACAAATCCAAATATTTTACCAGATTCTTCATCATATTTTGATGTCTCTGATGATGTTGTTATGTTCCTTAAGGATCCAAAGTTGACAAAAAAGATGGATAAATTCTTGAATAAGGTCTTTAAGAGGTTCCCACAAAAATATCTTGACATGATGAGTAATGTGACCTCCTCAAGTAAGCAAATTAATGTGCAAAAACAACAAGGCGGTGAGTTGTTAGGTTTCTCTCCGCATCCAAATGAAGAACATGTGCAACAAGAAACCCAACCCACCTTGATGACTAAACGTGCTTCAAAGGCATTGACAGTGACTATTCCTCAAAAGTCCACATTCAAAATAATAAACAATCCATTGTTTAATGCAACACCTTTAACACCAGATCAAATGAAGGCCACACAAATGTTGATGACAGGTGTCCCTCAACAAGAAGTGATTCCTCGAATACCAAAAAGTGGACCCAAATCTAAGATGCAAGAAAGCTTTACGATTGGAATGTCTGATCTTACAAATGTTCAAATTGCCTTTCCTTCATGCCAAAGCATTAATCCCTTGCCAAAATCCCCCATGCATATTCAAAGTCCAACTCCATGTCAAGAGGATAGTTTAGAGCATGAAGAAATGTGTCTTAAAACAGATCAAGATCAAGATCCCAAAACCTTATCATCCCATCCAATTGTTGACCAGGACCCCATCTTCCCACACATTCATAATGATCCTCCTATCACTATCCATTCTATCCAAGAGAACAACACCTTTTCAAGTCCTATTGACACTCCATTCTCCGAGCAAGATCAAGACATCTTAGTCCATCCAATCCCAAATGATCCCCTTCCATTTCACAAACACAATGTCCTTTCAAATCCCATTGACATTCCACTTTCTAAGAAAGATCAAGATATCCCTTACATCCTTTCCAATGATCTTCCTCCTTGTCAAGATCAAATCATTCCTTCAGATCCTCCACAAGATCCACTTGTTCCTCCATCTCCTTGTCCTAATCTCATTTCTTTTGATGATCCCATTATTTCTCCTATTCCATCTCTTGAAGAGCCTATCATTGAACCATGCCCACTACATGATCCTAATCCCCCTCATGATTCTAACGTGTCAGTGCAAGATGTTCATGAACCCTCGACATTAACAATGGGTTCTTCCACTTTGATGCAATCCGATCCACTTCAAGATCTCATTATTTCTCTCATATCATATCCACCTCATAATGGACTCGCATCTTCTTCCCAAAGAAAAGAGTATCCTACAAGTCAAGATATTCATAAAGGCAAAGGAGTAGATCTTCATGAGCAAGAACCCCTCCATATCAAAGAATATACTAATGGTCATGGCTACAGAGCTCACACTCAAGGTGCTGGTATCCCTTCAAAGTCAAAATCCAAATGTCCACCTTCCCCATCATCGCTTCCATCCATTCTAGGTCCCTATATCCCTCCATCTCCTATGCAACATCAGCAAAGGCACACATCTTGGAGAACCTTCCATCCATCCAAAAGAACTCCATTTCATTCATATCCATCCATGCATTCCTTTCCCCCTCCAAGCAAATTGGATGCCAAGTATAAAAGTCATAAGTCTAGCAATCCACATGTATTCAAGGATCAACATGTCCAATATAATCGACATGTCAAAGCAAAGAACAATATGATCTATAAAGAAAAAGAAAAATCCAAAAGGCCACAAAGGCCCACTGAGCAAAATAAAGCAAAGTCAAAATCTATATGGGTTCCTAAATCTCTTGTGCAAGCAATGCACTCCAAGGAACCACAAAAGCATGAAAAATCAAAAACCATGTGGATCCCTAAGCAACTCCTTGAAGCACAAAAGCCTAAAGAAACATCCAAATTGGCATCCAAAATTGCTATTCCTCCATCCAAACCTCTCAAATCTATTCCTCCATCACCTTCTTCATCCATTTTGGGCTCTTATGTCCCAAATTCCCAAGCTATTCCTCCATCCAAATCTCACAATCTGAGATCCACTTTTCCTCCATTAGTCCATCACTCCTCAAGGTGTGTGCCAATGTCGATTTTGCCTTCATTTCCATCTGCTCAAGCCCAATTCTTCCAATACCCTATCCATTATCCAATGCATATTTTCCATCCTTCGATCTCTTTGATCCCATCCCTTGCATAAATCCTCGCCTTAGTTTCATCTTATTTTCCATGTCCTTATCCTACCAACGTCTTTGAGCATACTTTTAAAGGTCATGATCCATTTATTTCAAGATGTTTGAGTCCTTCTTCCATCCCCTATCATGTGTCCATCTTCTCTTGAAAAAGTCAAAATACAAACAAAGCAAAAAATAAAAAAAAATTGAAAAAAAAAAAAGTGAAAAAAGAAAAAGACGAGAAAACAAATAATGAAAAATAATTCATCCATTGGTGAAAACCTGGCAAACAGGCGCCTTGGGCAAGTACCGTGATGAAAACCTAGCAAACAGGCATCATGCGTAATTTATGAACTTCTTGCACACCACACTTGGGGGCAGGTTTCCTCCTTCATATCCTTTTCTCCTTCATTGTTCCATTATCCTATCGAACCCATGTCATACTCCTCCATTATCATATTGTCCCTCATGTCCATTTCCTCTTTCCACCTTTGATCTTGACAAGGCTGACGATCTTCATGAGCATCATGTATCTTGTTTGCAGCTTTCAGTCTATCATAGCTTTTGGTCATTTATCCATTTGCTTATTACAACCTTTCATCCATTTTTCCTGTCTTATTGCAACTTTCTACCATTATCCCGTAGCCAATCCCGACCTTCAGTCCATGTCCCTTATTCATTCTTGGTCTTGCTTATCCTATCCATATCTTATCACTATCCATACACTCTTTTTCATTCCTTGATCTTGGCCTAACATAAGGACGCAAAATTTAAACATGGTTTCAAAAACCTCTTGACATGTCCCTCATGCCATGTTCCTGCTTTACATTGTCATATCCAGTCTCTTGTCCCATCACGCAAAAGCCCTTGGAAATTGCATCCGTATTGTCTCCATAATAAAAGGCCTTTGTCTTCCATCTATCCACCATCATTTCAGCAAGCCTATTTATTCACCTGTCATATTCCTTGCCTTGCTAGACACTGGGGGCAAATTCATAAAAATCAAAAAATGTCCTGAAAAAATCTCAAAAAAATCGAATAATGTCCTGAAAAAAATCTCTAAAAAATTTAAAATTGTCCTGAAAAAATCTCAAAAAAAAAAATTGAAAAATGTCCTGAAATAAAACAAAAAAATTGAAAAATGTCCTGAAAAAATTTCACAAAAAAAAAAAAAAGCTGAAAAATGTCATGAAAAAATCCTAAAAATTTCAAAAATGTCCTGAAAAAATCCATAAAAATCATATAAAGTCCTAAAAAAAATGAACACAAAAAAAAATTGTAAAACTCAAAAACAAACACAAAAACAAGCATTTTGCAAATCAATAACTCCTTTGCACATAGACAGATCACTGAGTATACATCCAACGACACTCGCAATCCATTCAACATCGTGCTTTAATGAAATCAAGCCTAAACAGATGAACTTTTTCATTCAAACCAAACATTCAAACTGATCCGGATTGTCATATCAATCGAATATCAGTATCAAAATCATTTTCCTTGTTCCTATTATCATGGGTCTTATATAGGGTGTGGTATACTCGAAACCAGACTGTGTCCTGTCTTAGACGGGGTATCACATTTCCTGAAACCAGACAGCATGATCGTCCTATCAACACTTTCAACTTTTGACAATGAAGATCAAGATGTTTGTTTGATTTGTTTGAATTTGCGCATCTTATCTTTTTCTTGATTTATCTTCGATCATGTTCCTATGTTGCTCGATGAAGTCACTGAGTGATTTAGAGTGACCGGGATGGTTCATGATCCTTTTCTTTTTTGATTGTGATTATCGTTTGTCTATGATGTGTCTGTCTTTTGCAAAAAGGGTTGCATTTTAGCTCTGGCCTTCAATGCCATGATGCTACGCATCCACTTTGCTACATTAAATAAAGGTTCTCACCTACAAAGTGCATTACTGAAAGCAAGTTTTTCTTCATCTCTAACTGTCCTCTATCTAATTTCTTCTTACTAACATTTCTTCCATCAATCTTGGCAGTCCGTTCGAACCTATCATTTTCTATCATTCTTATCGATCAATTGGCCTCTTTTCTGCATGTTTCCGGCCAATTCCTCGAGGGGGCATGCATATGTCATTATTATTGTCTGGGGCATTTTCATTATTGTTCTTTGAAACAACGCTTAAAATCTCATTGTCTCAAAGAGGGGCAAAATGTAGACACCCAAAAATGGTCAACGCTTGCGAGGTCATACTTTAACATTTGTGCATTGCCTCATTTTAGGTTTTTGCATCGCATTAACATTTCTCCTATGTCACGCACTTGGTTTTTATCATTTGTGAACATCGAGTCATTCTTCTACATTCTTCAATCATCTCGTCCTCGAATTTGGTCTTGTCGACAACATCTATCCAGTCATCATTTTAATTGATCTTATCCTATTGCATCAATGTGCATGCTTATTTGTCATCATTTTGGACATCATCAATCCTAATTAGGGTTTTGTCCTCTTTTCAATCCTGTCAATCTTGCGATCAATTTGTCATCGATCGTTGTCCTCTTTTCAATCTTATCATCTGGCGATCGGTTTATCAATCTTGTCGTTTTACGATCGATTTGTCATCGATCGTTGTCATGTTCGATCTTGTCATTTGCGATCGATTTATCATCGATCGTGGTCATTTTCAATCCTGTCATTTTGCAATATATTCTGTCATCGATCGTTGTCCTCTTATCAATTTTGTCATTTTGCGATCATTTCGCAATCAATCGTTGTTTGTCTCAATTATGTCAATTTGGATCAATTTGTCATTGTTCCTCGTCAATTGGCGCATTTTATCAAATCATTTATCACATTGGTCATTTGTCAATCCAAAATCAAATCAAATCGAGTCAATTGTCTTTCAAGACCTAATTCATCTTCCAAGGTTTTGTGATTTAATCATTTAACCTTATTTGTCATTTCTTCCTCTAGGTTAAATAATTTACTTATTTATCCTAAGTCTTCTCATTACAATTAAATATTCATTTAATTGGCTAATTATTCCTCTTTGTGAATGAATTAATTAATAAATGAAAAATTATTGATTAATTCACTTATTTCATCATTTCTTAATTTCTAAATTCCTAATTTCCACCTATTTTCTAATTTCCTAATTGCAATTTCCACCTAATTATCTTGTCTCTAGTTCTCCCTATTTGTGTGCTTCATGCGTCATACTCTTGACATAGCAATTTGTCATAGAATAAGTTCTTGACATAGCAATTTGTCATAGAATTTGTCTTGACATAGCAATTTGTCATAAAATCTGTCATAAAATTGTCATAAGCCCCTTTTGCATAGCAACATGTCATAACTTTGCTATTCTTGATTTGAATTTCTATTCGAATCTATTTCATGCTAATTTGCTCATTTCTCCAATTCTTCTATAAATTGGATGAATTTCTTCAATCAAAGCCCCTTGATCCCTGGAATCCTTAATCCGAATTTTCTATCAAACTACCGAACTTACGCTTCTAGTACTCTTGACCAATAACCAACATCAATCTTGCTTTCAATTGTGTGAGCACTTGTAGGTGAGATCCACAAACCCATTGAAGAGGCAAGAACAACAATGGAGCCGCATGGAAGGAGTATTCAATTCTACGTCTGGTTTGCATAATTTTCATTTTGAATGCTTTGTTTTCATACCTCCATTGAATGTGCTTTGGAATTAGGTTCATTTCAATGAGTGTTCTTATGATTAAGTTATCATGTCTTGCATTTTGATTGATCTACTTATCTTGTGATGATTCCTAATTTCTACGCTACACTTTTGTGTCCTCTTTAAAGTTCCTCAACGACCACATCAACAACCAAAAATGATCCAACAGTTTGAGAGGTTGCAATCGTCTTGCACACTTCTATGAAAATGTATACCGTTGATCTTCAAAGTCATCTGATTCATCTCATATAAGAGACGCCTTTGATGTAAATATGTAGCTCATTGTCCATGTTGATTATTGTTAGAAAAGAAGAGGTGAACAAAATATATGTAGCTTGAAATTAACTATTGTTGTCACCAAAAATTCTCTTGGCCTAATTAAATAAATATTTTTTATTTGTTTAATTATCCCTTTTTCTTATATTAATTAAATAAATATTTATTTATATAATTAATTCATTAAACATTTTTTAAGCCCTTTTATATACTAATTTAAATAAATATTTTATTTATTTAAACTCTCTTACCCAAAGCAAATAAATATTTTATCTATTTAATTAATGTGGCCTTTCTTAATTTATTTAATTTTTTAAAAATTTATTTGATTAATTCATTTACCTTTTCCCTCTTTCGTTTATCTAAATGACAAGTGGAGTCTTTTACATATTAACCACTTCCTTTATTTTATTATTTCCTCTACCTACCCTTCAATCTTAGTCGACCATCTTTTGTCTCACCTCTTAATCCTATCCCTCCATTTTTAGGACATTCTCTATAAAAGGGGCTTCCTCTCATTTTCCTTCATCGAATCTTGAAGCATACTTGCATTCTGCCAAATGTGCTTTAGCCTACATCATCATGACCAATTCTACACCATCACAACCACAATTTGTTCTTTATTGAGCTCTTGTGCAAGCATAAAAAATTGAGAGCAACCATATCAAAACAAGATCAATAGAGATAGGAGAACAATGAAGATCAAACCCATTTGAATGTGTGAAGGTACCATTTGGTTTATTTTATGGTTTTGCATATTTGATGGTTCTTCATTGATGTGTTGTTGAATGTAAAGAGCACAATTCTTAAACTAAATCTCATAATTAAATAATTATTCATAATTACAACAATATAAAAAATGATAGATAGTATCTCAATGTCTATAATTGATTTCATTACATCTCAATAAAGTAGTGCTTAATCCAGGTGTTAGCACATGTACAAGAGATAATTAATAATTACATCATAGGCTCTCATGTCCAAGAGATAACTCAATACAAGAATATTATACATTGTACTACCTTATACAAAAAATAATAAATATATGAAAAGTAGTCATGTGCCTCTGAGTGCCATTGACCACATCTGTCATCCACAACTCAAGAGTCAAGAATATGGCTTAGGCGCTTTTTTTCCCAACCATGAAGCTTATGCTTCCTCAAAATATTTTATAACATGAAAGATACCCATCCCTGCATGAAATGCCTAGCTATCAGGAAACAATAAGCAAGAGGGAAACCCGATGCAACTTGATATACCTACATGCATTTGTTTGTATGAAATGCAATGTCCTACTATCAAGATATGGAAGAGAAATATATATTAATAAATTTTGCTAAGCTAATTCATCTATTTCAATGCATACATGACTTTGGCCAAAGTATTTTAATATTTCGGGCAAGATCCTAAAAAGAGGACATGCCTTCTTTGTTATTCTATATTCGACACCCATTTCCAAAAGTGCGAACTCATAACTCACAAAGAAAAAGAAAACTTCTCTCCTTAAAGGAAACACTCAAGCAAACATATATTTTGCATAAATTCATATGTTCAATATTGATACAATTAACAAAAACACATGTGATAGAGAGATATCTCTCCTTTTGATGATATTGTGAATCTACATGCATCCTTTTTCCTATTGTGAATCATACACAATTTCTTAAAATGAATACCTCTTTTCATGCACAAGAGGATAAACTTAACTATCTATCTTTCATGATTTTAAGGAATCTACATGTTTGTATGCATTTAATCATTTATAAGAATAGCTTAATTTATCCATCCCTATACCATTCAAATCTCATTAATACACGCATGTTAATTTTTATACCTATTGAATTTTTTTTCAACTATAGAGAAATAAAAACTAGTATGTGCCAAACAACATAAGTGTGCATATGCATATATATGGTTATGTGTATATATTTCACCTAAAATAAAATAAAGTATTCTGCATGTCTTTATGCTCTTATCTATAATAAATAATCCATTTTTCCAAGCAAGTTTGGTTTATAAAATATAGTCACATAAATATGAAAATAAAAGTTTATGAGATTATTTTTCTATTCAATGTATAAAATTGTAAATTTATAAGGAATTGTGTATTTCATTATCCTTCACAATGCTTGAAGCATCAAGGGTGCTTAGTTTATTTTATGCACACATTTTTATATAATCTTGTATATACTTAAATTTGGAAAAATAAAAACTAATGAATATCTACCCATAATTCTAGTTTTCTCATTTCAAACTAGATTTCCACTCCAAAATGAAATAAATTCAAAAGAATAATAATAAACAAGGGAGAAATTAACTTCTTACTACTTTAATATTTGTTGGAAGAGTGCCTGGAAGTGATGTTTCAGCTCCTCCAAAGAACCCCAAATAACTGGTAAATAAATCTCCAAAGCTGAAAACTAATACTTCCAATAAAAACCCTTCAAGAATGCTTAAATATCTGATGTAAATAAACTCTAGAGAGGGCTGGAAATTTCAAACATAATACTAGTGTAAAATCCCTAATCTATCCTTCAAAACCCAATAAAAAAGCTCTTTCTAAAATAATGATTTTGTAGTGTAAAATAAATTTGATATTATGTGTATTATCATGCCCAAAATCTGCTCTCTTTTTCTAGTTTTAAAAACATATGAGACACTAATAATAAACCCTTAAAAGAAATATTGGTTGGATGCATGCATGTAAGTTGATTTTGCATAAAGAAAGTGGCGATTCTTTTTCTTTTTTCACACCTTAAGTGCTTCTCACACTTAAAATGTTGATCTCTCACACTTAAAATACTTCTCTTCACACTTCAATTGATGCTCACACTTAAAATACTTCTCTTTAGACTTTAATTGATGTTCACACAAACAATTATTTCCTCATACTTAAAACATTTTTTATGCACCAACCAAAAAGCTTAAAAAAATACTTACTTTCTATGAACATTCATTCACTTAAAAAATAAAAATACTTAAATCTTTTATATCCACAATTACCTTATGAAGACTTAAATTTTATTTATTTATAAATAACAACTAAAAATTTTCAAAATCAATTCATATTGACTTAATCTAAACTTAAAATAAAAACAACAATTCTCATAAGAAAGATTTGCTAATAAAAAAAAACTATTAAATAATTAATAACCATGCTTTCAAAATTCAACTTTCTTTGACTTGTTCAAACTAAGCACTAACTTAAATTAAAGCATTGAATCTTCCATTTTATAATAAGACTAGACTTATTAATTAAAATAAAGAAACTAATCATGTTAAAAAGTTTTTTTTTTCCCTTTTTCTTAATTTTATAATTTTTTTTTTTTCTAAATATATAAAAATACTTTTCTTTTTATAAAAGTTTATTTTAAACACGTAAATAATTTAATATATTAAATTTAATTTATTCAAAATGAAAAGTATTGTATTTATAATAAAACATATATTAAATTAAATGTATTTTAAACAGTGAGACTTTTATTTATTTTTATTGCAATAAAAAATAATTATGTAATTATGCATAAATAATGGCATCCACTAAAGGTGACAGTTTAATTTTTCTACCATATCATTTCAAAACAAAACAAAACAAAACATAGCATAAACAATGAATCTTCATAAATATCATTTGCATTCTACATTCAAACTACACATAAAGATTACCAAGAATGCAAAACTTAAACATACCAAATGCAATTATGAATATACCATGTCAGTTCGATCATGCATATTCTTACCAAGTGGCTAGGGCACTTCTACCTTAACCAAGTTCTCGTCTTCAAAATGTACCTGCACTAATTTACACTCCAGTGGGTCAATACCATAAACCATATTCAAAGCATGTATATGATATTAAGCTCATAATCATAATTTAATTTTACTTTAATTTCAATTTTATTTCCATGCATTTGAATTTAACCATCTAATTTTACTAATCACATTCATGTTAAAAATTAAAATAACCAAACAATATGAATTATGTCTAATTGTCTATCAATTATACTAATAATAATATAAGCATAGGATTGAGATGTGACATTGAATTTCATTGTAGATCTAAGGTTTTGTAGTAGGAACTAAGGTTTGCTATATTAGGGTTCAAATTTAGCATACACATTTTGGCACACTCGATGAGACCAAGTTGTCCCTTGTTTCTAATGTTTTTCTTTGATTTTTTAGTGTTTTTATATTTGCAGGCCAAATTTTGTGTCGTATTCCATCCGATTTTGTGTTTCTAGTAGTTTTTGTTGCATTTCTATATGTTCTGTCAAATTTTGATTCTTATCACGTTTTTGGTCATTATAGTTGTATCTGCATTCATTATAAGCATGTATATGATAGATATTGTCGCATTTGTGGTTTTTTGTAATTTTGTTCTGGCACATGTTTTGGTGTTTTAGTTGTGTCTATGGTAGATCCAGGTGTATGTGTGGTAGTTATTATCATGTATCTGATTAAATAAGGGTTTTTTTTTTCTACTTTCTATTTTTGGTCCCGTATATGGTATTTATTAATGCATATATGGTTATTTTTGTTGCATGTATGGTTTTATTTTGATGCTGCTAACTCTTAATGCATTTTTGGTCTATGTTGTTGCACCTATGGTTTTGCAAGTATCTCATAATTTTGGAGTTTTTATTCATTTATCAAAGGCCCTCATTCATTACTTGTTATTATCTTGTTCTAATCCTCGTGTTGTAGGTTGGGGGTTATTTTTGAAACTACTAATTCATTTATTTTGTAGGGGTAGTTAGATGTGTGTTTGCGATTTCATATAATAACTCACATTTCAATTTTGTGCATTGAAAAAGAACTCTTGTTTGAAGTGTCTTGTGCACATGCACACTTTATGTTGTATAACCCTAAGGTGTTTGTGAAAGTATCCTCTCCCCTCACCTTCATGAAACTTGGAGTTGGGTATAAGAAAAATCACTAAACATCTTGTTTTTCTTTTTAGAGGCCATACCTTTGGAGAAGTGATCACTCCAAGGGGGACAACCCAAAGTGGTTTTTACTTCGAGCGGCTATATAAAAGATTAATGTGAAAGCCAATGTCGAACTAGCAAGTACCTTGCCAATGGTGCCAATGTGAAAGGAGGAGTACCCACATTTATGTGAAGTATATTAGTCTCTAAGTAGGGTAAGTTAAAGCCATAAGTGGCTTGTTGGGTTCTAGCAAGTCATTAAGTCCCTGGATAGTGACTACAAACCTTATTTTAGAGGCCCACCCTATTGATTGAGTTTTGTTGGTGTCATTTTTAGTGCAAAGGTTGAGAATCACACCTTGAAGTTACTCACCATATGGCTCCCTTGAGATGAAACAAAAATCCTCGACTTTGCATGATCTATACATATATTTTTAGGGAGAGGGTTATTGGGTCATCCTTCCAATATTGGAGGCCTCTACCTATCATCTCTCATAGAGACAAGATTGCAAATCACTCCTTAAGGTGTTGCATTTTTTAGTCGAAGGAGATTCCAAGTGTGGGCTTGAGTTTTTTTCTATTGGACATTGACCTTAGGAATATGAAGTGTTTAGTGTGTCTTCTTTTTTGATAAGACCAATGGAAATTTGGGCTTTGAGGAGCCTAGGCCATACCCTTATTATCATTAATCACAAAACAACTATTGTGTCTTCTTGTTTGTAGTGTTTTCTTGCCACAATAATCATCAAACAATTAGATTTGGTCACATGGAAACCTGAAAACAAATTTAGATTTGGAAAAACCTTATGAAAAACACATTTTCACTAGAAACACATATTTGGACACTATTGCCGAATTTGTGGCACTTTCTGTCGCATATCTAAGACATATTGTTGTGTTTGTGATACTTTTTGGCACGTATTTGAGACATACTATTTCATTTGTGGTTATGTTAAAATCATGTATATGAACATTACTGCCACATATTTGGACATTATTGTCATGTATTTGGATCTTTATAGCACGTTTGTGGCATATATTATCACATGCCTTGTATATTTTTGCAAATATTTGGTTATAGAGATTGAAAGAGCTTCTCGACTAATTCCTTAGGATTCCTAGTCAGCCAATCATTAGGTCACCATTGTTACCTTTTTTTTAAAGCCCTTTCAAAATTTTATTCATCCAAAACATCAACATTTCCAAAGTCAAAAGTTGTCTCATTGTCCTCACTATCTTGCATCAAAACTTTGTTATCATTAGGTGGTTTCCCTCTTAGATCTATCATCTAGGGTGCCATTTTAGTCTCTTGAGTTAGGATATCTTATCTTGAAATTTTTCATCTCCTAGGAATTCATATCTTGTTTGAGCTATCAATTTATGGCTATCTATCATAGTTCTAATCCTAATAATCATTTGGAACTTCATTTCAAGATCTTTGCAAGACAAACTCTTGAATTCTGGTCATTGTGACATCTTTTCTCCATCATTACCCCTTTGTCATCCTTCGATTCACCCAAGTCAAATTTGTCCCTCATATGCTTGAAACCAAAGCTCAAAGACTTAAAAGAGAAGCCTAGGAAGCTCTAAGATCTCAAGACATGGATACTTATGCTTTTGATGAAGAAGAGTTTTACAATACCAAGTTTTTTGAAAACTATAGTAGTGTACATAATTAAGATGATGTGTTATTAACTTCAACATAACTTCAAGATTATTTGTCTAACTCAAAGTTCAATAAGTTGTTTGAGACAATTTTATGCAAGAACCCACAACGTTACTTCATGATGCTTGCCCAAGAGGGTTTCAAGTTACCTCTTAATTTAGATATGACTTGGAAGTATCTCAACTTGTGGTTGAAAATCAATATGGTATTGGTACTAGCATAAATTGACATAGAGATGTCACCATGTCTAAGTCACCTTAATCTCTTTTGCAAAAACCATATAATCTTATCCAAATGCATACCTTACAAATCCATGAGTAATCTCATACCAATGACCTGCATGGCTAAAGAACTACCAATACACATACCGATGAACAACATCAAGATACCAATTGAGGCCATAATTGTAGTCATGGTTATACTAGACAACCTTGTATTACATTTGAAGATCACAACCAAGGTCGTGCTTTCAATGATAATTATACTCAAGGTCATAATGCTCACAGTCACTCAAGGCCTTATACTCAATACCACAATTATGACCCATATAGTTACATTCCTCCACCTGGCACCTGATATCTTGGTTATATTACTCATCCTGATGGTCATTACAACACATTAATTCCTCCTCCTCTTCCTCCACCCGATGGCTCATACATAGGGATAGATCAAAGGAATACAACACCTCATAAGGATGATTTGTAACAAGTGAATACATTACAACAACAAATGGCTAGCATACATAAACCAATCAAGAATTACACACCTGATCAGGATATTTGTCCTTATCCTTTCAAAAGGGCTATACCCATGCCACCCTTTCCCCCTAATTTTGATGTGCCTAAATTTGATAAGTACAAGGGAAAGGGTGATCCCAAGAAAAAAATTAAATAATTTTTCAGCATCAGTATAGAGGTTTCCCATGAGGATGCTTACTTAATGTGTCTCTTCCCTTGTAGTCTAGGGAGATAAGCTATGGAATGGTTTTCATGATTACCACCTGACATTCATTCTTGGAGTGACTTGGTTGAAAAATTCATTTAACACTTCTCATACAACATTGAGCATGAGGTTTCAATGACAACCTTATGTACCACCAAACAATGCAATGGATAATCCTTTTTATCATTTTTACAAAGATGGATAAGTTTGGCTAGTCGTTACTCTTGTCATGTGCCAAAACAATTGGTCGAGATGTTCACACATAACCTACATTGGGAAATTGGATATGAACTTTGCAAGTTATGTTTGATAATATTTTAGGAAGTTGTTGAGAAAAGTCTATCTATTGAGAAGGTCCTTCTTGAGCAAGGTCTTATCAAATTTTTTAAAGAGAACAAAGATGATCCTAATGTAAAAGAAAAGCCTTGATTTTGGAACCAGAATGAGAATACTATTAAAGATGGGGTTGTGAATCTAGTAAAATATTTAAGATTTCTCAAACCTAGTTCATTAAAAAACCAAGTGAATACCCAAAGGGCAACAAGGCCTATGACACAAAGGAAATACATGCCTTTGGGAGAACCAATTAAGTCAGTGTTATAGAAGTTGGTTTCTTATAAGCTCATAACTTTATGAGAAAATCGACCTTTCAAGCCAAAGGTTAAGCCAACATGGTGAATTGACAACAAATTTTGTGAATATCATAAAAAAAAGGTCACAATACTATTAATTGTCAAAAGATTAAGAATCTTATTCAAGACCTCATTGGGAATGGTGTGATCAAAGTTTAGGGTCATTCATCCAATGAAGAAAATGTGATGTTTAGAGATCCTTTCCATAAACATGATAAAGGAAAATGTCCCAAGACCAATTCCAATGCCAATGCCAACTATGCCAATGTTTCTTATGAGTATATAGTTAACCATATTTTTGAGATGGACCATCATGTCTCTACCATAAATATCAAGGACAAAATCCCTAAATATAATGTAACAACTCGTTGGAGTAAGGTCACTCAAAAAGGTACCACATCCAAAATCCCTTTTTCATCTAACGAATATGAACTTGTTGAGGAACTTAGGAAAACACCAGTCCACATATCCATTCTTGAGATTTTGCGCATATCCCCTGTACATAAGGTTATCCTAGATAAAACCTTGTAGGAAACCTCCATACCTATTGAATTAAATGTGGATCAGTTTCAATCCATGGTGGGAGACTTATTTTTGTTGCATCATATTACATTCACCAAGCACAATGATACATCTCCCCAAAAACCTCACAATGCCTCCCTCCATTTTGAAGCTTTTATCTATAAACATTGAATAAAACAAGTCTTGATAGATGGAGGAGCAAGTTTAAACATTTTCACTTTGAAAGTTGTTTAAGTATTGGGATTATTTGAAAGGGATTTAGATCCAAAGAAAAAGATAACAATCAAATCCTATGGAAATGAAGAAATCTCATTCAAAGGAACAATCACCTTACCAATCTGAGTTGTACTAGTAGTACAAGATGTGGTCTACCAAATTTTGGACCTTGATCTCACCTATAAAATTCTCTTGGGTTGTCCTTGGATTCATTCCATGAGATTAGTTACTTCTACATACCATCAATGCATTAAGTTCCCACATAAAGGAATAGAGATTAACATTCCTGTTGATCCAAATCCATATATCTATTACATTAACATTTGTCCTAAGATAGAAGTTGCAGTACCTATCAATCAAGAAGCTAGTTCATCTTCATCTTATGTTGATCTCGGGTCATGAAAATTTTCTAATTCTAAGCAACCTGAGATCAAGGCTAAGGTCAAGAATAAAGGAGTGAGAGAATATAAGTTTGCAACAATCCATGTATCTTATAAAGCTTATGGACTCCCCTAAGATTTATGGCAGACTATAGTCTTCACAAATTGTGACTATAGTAACTATTGAATGGGATCCCACAACTTTTACTAGATGGGGTTAAATGGAAGATGAAGACATTTTCAAGATACTATTTGAAGGACTTAGAGGAACATTCAGATCAAGTAAATATCAAGACACTTGTTGAAAACTATGGAAAAGGTTTCAAATCCCTACAGAAAATGGGATATGATGGTAAAGGTCCTCTTGGCTTGGAAACAAAAAGGAATCATGGAACCTATCCAACATGAACTAGTACCTAAGAAACAAAGGACTAAAGGACTAGGATATGCACCCTTGAGGTTGCATGACCCTAGATCTCAAGTAACATTACAATTTGGTTCCTTGAATTTTACTAATGATAATATACTACCCGAAGAACATTTTCAATCAACATATTCTGATGAATGGGAATGGGGATTAGATAAGTCATCTAATGACTATGATCTTGACAAAATTTTTAGAGAGCCTAGTGAGCCTACTTTTGAAGTAAACCTTATATTTGGGCAAATGCTAGCAAGTAAAAATAAAGAAACACCCCAAGATAAGGAAGCTAGTGGTGAACATGGATAAAGATATTTTGGGATCCTAAAATTTCTATGTCTCGAAGCTCAAAGTCTAAACCACAACAAGTGAGAACTCTCGTTGCTGAGTGTCCTTCTAGTAGTTAAGGTCAAACTTCTTCCACGATAAAAAATAATGAGGATAGTACCAATGAAGGCGTTGATGATATTATTGACATATATGAAGATTCATGCATCTTTACCCTTATCACTTCTGATATTGACTAAACCAATAGAATTCCACTTGTCCATTCCCAACTCATAGATTGGGACTAACAAGGGCCTCCACAACTTGCTACACTCCAAAATGATGAGGCTATCTTTGATTACCTTGGACTGAGAGATGATCTTCCTATCAGGGAACATAGAGAAGAATTAAAAATTGAACTTGATGATGCAACTTACTTTGGAGAGGATGCCAAGCCTTTGAGTCACAAAAATATAAAAAATAAATAATAAAAGGTCTTCTAGTGTAAACCGCACTGTGGCACTTTTAGACCATGAAAAAGTAAAAAGAAAGGATGTATCTGATCTCTTGAGGCACCAGAGGATGGAAATATTGGCACTCTTTCCTTGACATTATATCATGAGAGATTGCTTGTATTGGTAGAAAAGACAATACAAACTAATCTTGGGACTAAAGAAGATCTGCATAACATCTATCTTGCAGTCATTGATAGAAAAAGAGCATCCCAATTTTATCAATTTTTTTAAAGAATGTCAAATCAAATTTACATGGTCATATACCGATATGCTTGGTTTAGGTCCTAATCTTGTCATGCATCATCTAACAATAGCACTGGGCGCAAAACTAGTAAAATAGAAATTGAGAAAAATGCATCCATAAGTGGCACTTTTAGTCAAAGTTAATCTTGAGAAATTAGTAGATGTTGGTTTCATCAGACCTATTGATTACTTATAATGGATTTAAAATCTTGTACCCATGGGTAAACTAGATGGCCCTACTCAAGTATGTACAAAATTCAAAGATAACAACAAAGCTTGTCCTAAGGGTGATTTTTCACTACTTAACATATAATTAATTGTTGATCTTATAGCTAGACATGAAATGTTATCACTTATAGATGGATTCTCCAGATATAATTAGACTAAGATCACACCTAAGGACCAATATAAGATTTCTTTCACATGTCCTTGGGGAGCCTTTTGTTGGAATGTTGCCTTCTGTTCAAAGAATGTTGGTGCTACCTTTTAGAGAGTTATGACCATAATCTTCCATGACATGATACACACTTTAATGGAAGACTATGTAGATGACCACTTGGGAAATTGTTTACAAGAGAAAGTTATTTGGATTTTCTAGAAAAAATCTTCACTTGACTCGAAAAGTATAAAGTGCGATTAAATCCCAAGAAATTTGTCTTCAGGGTAACCTCTAGGAAGCCCCTAGGATACATTGTGTCACAACAAGGTATTAAAGTTGATCCAACAAAAGTCAAAGATATTTTAGAGATGCCTCTGTAGATACCTAAAATTGTCCTAGCCTAATTAAATACATATTTTATTTATTTAATTATTTTATCCTAAGCCTTCTATTAATTAAATAGATTTTTATTCATTGAATTAATTCACTATTTCTCTTCTAGCCTTTCCCCATTTAAATAAATATTTTTATTTATTTAAATTATCCTTTTCCTAAATTAAATAATTTTTTTATTTATTTAATTGACCCTTCTTATATTAATTAAATAAATCTATATTTATTTAATAAATTCATTAGCTTTTTCCCTCCACGACACTTGGCATTCATCTCTTAATTTAACTTTAACCACCTCTAATATTTTCCTATTTTCTATACCTAGCCTCTTATCTAAGCTAGTCATTTATCCCTCCACCTCTTAATCCTAGCCCTCCATTTCTAGGGTGTTCTCTATAAAAGAAGATCATTTTCCTACACTTTCAGATCTCAATCATTCAAGCGAAGCACCTACATACTACAAAACTACATGACCACAATCTATTCTTTATTGAGCTCTTGTGCACACTTAAAATCTAAGAGAAACTACATCAACCAAGATCAATGAAGATAGGAAACAATGAAGATCAAATCCTATTGAGCATGTGAAGGTATAATCTTGCTATTTTGTTGTTTGCATGTTTTTAGGTTCTTCATTTGTGTATGATGTATTTCATTGTAGAACTAGGGTTTTATGTTGTTGAATCTTACTTGGTTTTACGATGTACTTTAAATTCAGATTCTATCGCACACATTTTGGTAGGGCTAGTGGGATGTGGATTTCTATTAGATCTATGTTTTTGCAAGTTTTTCTAATCCTATATTGCTGTTTTGTAAATAAAATTGGAGATTAACCTTGTGCAGCTAGGGTTTTGGACACAAGATTAGGGTCTAGGAAAAATTTGATCATATCTCACAAACAACTAGAAATTTGTGCACAATTTTTTTTTGGTAGGTTGAAAATGGCATCAGAAGTTTTTAGTCTGAAAATTAGATTTTTTGGATCAGTTTTGAATTATTTATGTTTTTTCATAAAAAAATAATTTCGGGAGTAAATTAGCAATTTTTTTGGATTCTCCTATATTTATGGAAATATTTCAGAATTCTAGAGGGGGTTTTTGTACTTTTAATTTGGATGCAAAATAATTCATGAAGAATTAGATATTTAAGAATTAAGGTTTTGCAATGATTTGATCATATCTCACAAATGGCTGTGCATTTGTTTACAATTTTTTTAGCAAGTTTGGAATGATATCGGGATTGCCGAAAATAAGATTTTTTAGAATAATTTTGAATTATTTATGATTTTTCATAAAAAAATAATTTTGGGATTAAATTAGCATTTTTTTTAGATTTTCTTATATTTATGGAAATATCTTAGAATTCTAGAGGGGGTTTATTCTTTTTTCTTTTAATTTTAATATAAAATAATTTGTGAAGAATCAAATTTTTTAAAATTAGGGTTTTTCAAAAAATATGCTTTCTAGGGATCAAATTAAGGTGTTTTTCTAAAAAAAATTACCTCAGAATTTTAGTAGGGGTTTGCTTTTTGCACTTTAATTTTTGGGGTAAAAAATCATTGCAAAAAAATCATATCTTGTTAACTAAGTAAAAAAAGAAAAAAATAATAATTCATGTTCTAATCCTTTTGATTGCAAGTTGGAGTAATTTTGAAACTACTAATACATTTGTGCTTGCAAGGCTAATTTAGGAGAATGCTTGTCTTTATTAGATTAGAAAACACTTCCATTGGTGCACTAAAAAGAATTTAAAGTGTTTGGGGCACTTGCCCAATCTGTTGTAGAACCCTAGGTGTTTGATGAAAGTATCATCTCCCTTCACCTTCATGGATCTTAGGTGTAAGAGAAATCATTGAGCATCTCTTTTTCTTTTAGAGGGTCCAACTTTCAATTTGTGAGAGAGAATGACCCAAGTGGTACTTTCCTCTAGTCCACTATATAAATAATTGTGGGTGTGATGAAAGTCATCAACCATTTGGTGTTGATGTTCTATACCAACGAAAGTTTCTCTTAATGTCCATGAAATGCATAAAAAACCTTGTTCTAAGGGCTAGGAAACCTATTAAATAAGCAAACCACCACAGTAATAGACACCAGATTACCCTAGATTGTGACTAAAAAACCTTAGTAGTGGCCTACCCTATTTTGTCTGAACATCATGATAGCTTTAGTGCAAGGGGATAGTTGGTTTTTCCCTTAAGATACTCGCCATAAGGCTCCCTTGAGATAAGACAAAAATCTTTGACTTATCATATGCTACTTGTAACTTTCTAGGGAGAGGGTGATTGGGTTATCCTTCCAGTCTTAGAGGCCCCTAGCTGTCCATTCATGCAAAGACAAAATAGTGTATACACCCATTAAGGTGTCCCTACATTTGAGTCGACAGAGAGTCTAGGTTGTGGGTTGAAGTTATTGCCATGACATCTTGACCTTAGGGCTAAGAAGTGTTTGAATTGTATTTGTTTGTGTTAAATAATTGTGGAAATTGGTTTGTTTTGGCCTATATAACATACACATTATGCTCATATTTGAACAAAAACACTTTCAAACATTGTGTCTTTTTATTTGTTGTGTCTTCTTGCCACAAAAATGCTCACATTCATATCTGGTCACATATTGAAATATTGGAAAACTGAGAGAGAATTTAAAAAAAAAAAAAAACTATTTTTTTTGCCATAAACACATTTGTGGATTCATACTACATTTGTAGTTCTCAGATTCAAAGAGCTTTCTAAGGCCGATTCCATAGGATTCCATTTAGTCAATCGCCATCTTTTCACAACTTTTTATTACTTTCAAACATTTTTTAGACATTTCAAAACTTTCATTCACACTTTTTAACTAGAGTCAAAAGGTTGTTTAGTAGTCCTTATCCTATCTTGCAAAGACATCACATACATCTCTAGATGGTTCCTGCATTAGATTTATCATCTTGGGTACCATTTGGACATCTCAAGTTAAGGTCAACTTACCTATAGGAATTTGTCATCTCCTAGGAAGCCACACCTTGCTTAGATCATCACATCTATCTTGGAACATTGCAAGACAACCCTATATTCATTATCCATTTTCATAACTACCCTGTCTTTCATTATTTCCTTATTCCTCCATACTTCATTCTAAAAAAAGTCATTTCATTGTTGAAACTTGATCCTAAAGGTCTAGAAGACAATTCAAAGAAGCTCAAATATCTCTAAACATGGACACATATGAGTTTGATGAAGAAGAATTTTACAACACAAAGACATTTGAAAATTGTAGTAATGCACAAGAATTTGACAATGTCCTTTACAACTACAAAAAAACAAGATCACATGTTTGATGAAAGGTTTAATAGGTTGCTTGAGACAATTTTCAGAAGAGATCACCAAAGATTTTTACACATGTTAATGTAAAGGGGATAACTAGGTGACTTGGCAATTCGCAACAATGAAGGAGAAATCACCAAATCACCTATTTTCGCTTGGGGGAGAAGATGCCTTTACATTCAAAAGAGGGGTCAAATCCACTAGATTCAATCACTAATCAGATTAGAACTGAATACTAAGTAGATTGATTGAAATGGAATATGTTTGACCCTCTTTTGTAAGTTGACTAGTTGAATTAAGACTAAGTGCTAGAAATCAAGACAAATATGAGAAAACAGTGAGCTACAGATTCAGGATTTCGTCGTGCACCTGGATCTGAGAAGTTTGAGATGATTCAGAGCTACTCTATGAAATTTGTCAAAAGTAGTAGGGACCGTGTATCTGGACCAGGACGCCCACCCTCTTGGTCCACCTAGCTTTCCATGCATTGAAAAGGTTTTTTCTGTCTCTGCAAATAAAGCTTAATTCTAGAGCTACAGTTGTACACTTGCTTCCTACACACAAAAGGAAAGGGAAATCTGTGAGGAATAGGGGTTTGCCTTTAGGTCAAATCCTGGTTTTGGAATTAACCAAGTGGTTGAAATAATATAATTGAAATGACTAAAAGTATAAATCCTCCTCTTTGAGGGGATGTTGAATTGACTGAAAATGAAATGCTTATACCTCCTTGTGAAGTTTTGCTTTCCTCCACATGGAATTATGACTTCATGAATTAGAATGATGATCTCCTCTTCAATGCTTGAAATATTGACTCTATTGTTGCTCCAAATCTTGAAGGAAGACTGAAAAATGCTCAGTTTCTCTTGAATGTTTGAATGGTTGAAGACCTCTTGAGTTTTCCTCCTCCATCAAATGAGAGGGGAAATCCCTCTTATATACTTGCCAGTAGGATAAATTAATTAAATTTTTGACATCAGCCTACATAGAGGGGTGTTTCCTTCTCAAATTTGAGATGGATCAAGGGGTCCAATTTAGAACCCCTTTAGGGAGGACCATGACACCACACCCTGGTCCTGCCTTATTTTGGGGTAGGATCAAGGTGGCAATGTGGTGCACCTTTGTGATGAATGGTGTTTTTGACATGTGTGAGCATAATCAGGTCTCCAATTAGGTGGAGGGGCACAAACACTTAGGCGAAGACCCAAATATGATTGACAATTGTGAGGGGTACAATTTTAGGATGCTACATTTAGCCCCCACTTTAGCGAGAGTATGAGCTTATGCAAATGCTCACAGTAAAGTACAAGGAATTCAGATTGAAATACTTTCAACACATCAAAGAGGCAAGATATACCAAGCCCCCAGTGGACTTTAGGATCTTACAACTTCAATGATAAGGTAAAAGGGAAGATCATGAGAGAGAAAGAGAGAACCATGACTACAACTAGTAAGGTTCTCTTATTATGAGTCATGAAAAGAAAAAGCACCAAAAATTACAAAGCAAAGACAAAGTTCACTAAGTAACTTTAGGTATCAAGAGAGAGATTCATGAGCAGAGTATATGCCCCCATGTTAAAGCAATTGCACACGCCTTGCCAGGAGAAATTGCTTTAAGGTAGGATACACCCAAAAAGACAAGCACGCTATCACAATAATTTAGCCCCTAAGAGAGGATAAATCAAAGGATAATGAACACAAAGCACAAAACGCGAGGTGGCTTCACCTAACTTTGGAGTCAGTATTCTTTTTATGATAACTCATGTATATCATGCACATATATATGTGCATATAATTGTCATCCCCCAAAGAAAGGAAACCACCATGGAAGAAGGGAATACATGTGTCTTTTGAGTCAACATGGAAGAGACCAAAAAAGATCTCAATGCTTTGCATCATCCTCAAGTAGATAACACTAGGGACAACAAATAAAAGAATAGGGGAACGAATAGAAGAATGTCACAAATAAGAAAGAGAGGAGAGAGAAAGAGAATCTACGGTGCTAATGAAGCCAATCAAACACATTATCCTCCCCTTGACCTTGCTGATCATTATTTTGGGAAGGTAGACAACACACAAGAGGAGCCACATTGAGAATAATAGATGGAGCTGTCATAAGGACTATGCTCTAATGATGAGTCACTTTGTTCATTACTAGGAGCTAGGATTAAAGCTTTTGGAAATTTTGCACATAAATCATTGTCAACATCAACATATTCATATTCATCGTCATAAATATTAGGATCAACATTTTCATCATTAACAATATTTTCACCTATTTCTTCATCAAGATTTAGAAGAATAGGAGCTCTAATAGGAATAGAACTTGAACCATCATTTTTTTTAAGCATTTTACATCTTGGAGAATTAGGTTGAACATCTTGTTTAGGAGAAAATGGAATCATGTCAACAATTGGTGTTTTAGGAGAAGAAATGGTTTGGGAAGCAACTTCATGAGCTCTAGCACTTCCCTTGCACAATGGTTTCATCTAGTTTTGGCTGAAGGTTTAGGCTCATTAGGTATATGATTTGCCTCTTCTTTTACGGAATGCCGAATGGGCTGAGGTCTTTTAGGTTGGACAATAGGAGAGGCCGGTCATTTCTCTCTATAAGATGAAAGAGGAGGAACCACACCATATAAAGGAGACATGGGAGGTGTAGGAAAGAGATCGGGCCCATCATGAGGAGGAGTGATAGGTCTAACCTTAGGAGGAATAGATTGATGTTTAGGAGGAAGAGATTTTCCACCTTTGGGAGGAAGAGTGGACTCATTCATAGGAGAAGGAAAAGATTCTTCCTTAGGAAAAATAAATCATTACATTTTTCTAGTTTTGATATGATCTAAAGAGAGCATCACTTTTAGGTTGAAGAGGCTAGAATCATTCAGACCAAAATTAATTAAGACAAACATCTCCATTCATCACTAAAGGTTGATAAGTGCTATGATTGACAGTTATGATTCTACCATTATGAGGAAATTTTAAATAGTTATGAATAGTAGAAGCGATCTCTATCATGGAAGAGAGCCAAGGATGTCCCAACTTCACATGAAATTGATCGTATGTAGGAATGATAGCAAATTGAACATCTACGCATTTAGTGTTTACATCAATAGGAAGTATAATAGAACCAATAGCAAGACAAGAAAATTTATCAAAGACTCTAACTACCACATTAGTATCATCATATATCACTTGATGTAATTGCAAAGTATAAAGAAATTCTTCAGTTATCACATTAACCATGCAAGTAGGATCAATAAGCACTCCTCTAGTGAGCATACCTTTGATTTTTGCACTTATGTATAATGGGATATTGAGTGCTTTAATGGTTTCACTAGGATCAAATGTGAAGCACAAGTCCATAGGAGGTTCTTGTTGATCTACAAGGTTCACCACATTGTTAGATTCAAGGCCAACATCATCGAGAAAGAAAGCAAGATGATCAGTCTCAATCACATTAGTGGAATGAGATGGTAAAGGATTAGTGAAAATATGAAGGTTTTTATTAGGAGATATGAATTTATTTCCTTTATCATTCACACCTGCCACAAATATGGAATTGATATCAATCAATTCTTGAATCTTACTTCTCATTGAAAAATATGTTTTAGTATCATGACCAGACTGACGATGGTATTGATAAAAGGATTTAACATCAAAGTAAGGTGAATTTGTCTTAGATAGATCAATTGGTTTGATATGGGGAATTTTTAAAACATTCCTTTGTATTAATTGAGACATAATGCTATGCAAAGATTCATTCAAAGGAGTAAATTATTTCTCTTTTAAAGTATTTAGACAAAGGAGGCACACTTGTAGTGTCTACCAGTTGATTGTTGTTATTGTTGTAATTGAATCTGATGAATCCTTTGTTTTGTTTGAACTTCACAAACAGTTGTTGAGAACTATCACCCTTATTGCTCGGAGCCATGGAAGAAGATTGCTCCAATTGACTCATAGTTAGTTAATAATTGTGAAGTACTACGCACAACTACGGAAAGGAAGTAAACTCACTTAAGATAAGTTTATACCTAATATCCTTTTATAAATTAGCAATAAAAATGTTTTGAATATCTTGGCCAAGCACATGAAAAGAAATCTGAGAATACAAATGCTTATATCTACTAATAAAACCAGTCAGTTTTTCTTTAACACCTTGTTTACAATGCATCAAATCAGTCAAAGCAACTTGAGGACCAATGTTATTGTGAAATTGTTGAATAAAAGCATTAGCTAATTGTTGAAAAGAAGTAATAGAATAAGGAGGCAAATAACAATACCATTGCAAGGATCCATCTCTTAATGTTTTAGTAAACAATTTCATGAACAATCTTTGATCATAAGCAAAGTCACTACACAAAGTTTGGAATATTTTAAAATGAGTTAAGGGATCACCTTTTCCATTATAAAGTTCCAATTGAGGGACTTCTACATGTTTAGGAGGGACAACTCTAACAATGTCATAGGATAATGGGATTGCTACATCAAATTTGGGCACATTATACTTAGATTGATTAATAGAAGCTATTTGTTGTTGTAAGGAAGACACTGTTTGGGATAGACTATTGATTGTAACTTTGGTAGAAGAATTGAAATTAGACGTGTTGGATTGAGAGGGAGGAGTAACATTGTTGAATGAAGGAAGAGATTGAGAATAAGGAGGTGAGACACTATGATAAGTAGGTAATGGAGAAGGTTGGGTAACACATGGAAGACTCATAGGAGGAATGAAGCAATTGTGATTGAAGGAGTTTCCCCCTTGACTAATATTTATAGGTTGTGAGTGTGACTGGGTAATAAGGGGAACACTCATGGTAGGAGGAATGAAAGAAGAGATATTGCCCTCATGACTAACATTTGTTGGTATGAAATTTTGTGTAGAGGTAGCCATGATGTTTGATGTGAAGGTAGGAACACTAGTAATAGGAGTTGTCAAAGGAAAGGAATGATTAACATGACTAGGAGGTTTTGTATAACCTAGGTTTTCTGCACAACTCTTCATAGGCATGGTGTTTGAATCAACAATATGAGAAATACCACAAAAGATATCAACACCATGTTTATCACTTTGAATCATTCATTTTAATCCTTCAATCAATGAAAGAGCCTCACTTTTTGGGTTCTTGAATCATCCATTGTTGAAGATGAAGGTATGATGAAAGAATAAGTATCTGGTAGAATACTGAGAGGGGGGGTGGGTGAATGAGTATACTGAAATACTGATACAAAGTTCCCAAACTCAAATTCAATCACACAAAGTGAACATATCTCAGTCAAGATCAATATTCATAAGAATACTTGACATCAACCGGTTTGACTGTTATGACAACTTAAGAGTAAACAACTTCAATCTTGTAAACATCAACAATGCTTAATCATAACTCATCATATTCATCTCTCAATGCTTCTAGTTATCATGCCTTATCAGAAGTTAATCAAATCAACAAATAAGATCATAACCACAAAAAAATTCACCACTTGACACAAATGTTTATACGTGGAAAACCCAAATAGGTAAAAACCATGGTGAGATGAGACTCACAAGGATAGCTATCTGAACTCTTCTAAAGTTTGCCCTGTTAGGAGCCAAGCCTATTAAAGCTTTACAATAAGTCCTGTTAAGAACTAATTTCGGTTAGGAATCACTCGGTTAAGGGATTTAAAAATATGCCTTGATGAAAAGAAAAATACCCTGTTAGGAGTAACCTCACTAGAGGATTTAAGAATCTAAGCTAATGGACCACCTTGTTAGAGGATTTAATGAGTAACCAAGCTTGTTAGAGCTTACCCGATTAAGGGATTTCACTTCTGCTATAACTGTTAGAAAACAATAGGTTTTCTTGATTTGTTTGAATAACACTACATTTGCTTGATTAGATCCTTTTAATCTTCAATCTGCCTTACTCAAAGTGCAGATCCATTCACTAGTTTCTGCCAATCTTGCCAACAACTTCTACAAGCAACTTCATCGACCTTAAATACAAATCAATTAGGTCGGTAACACAACAAAAACCTAATTCTCATCATCGATATTACAAACAAGTCAGTACAATCTTGACTGTTAGAAATCATGACAATTTCTTCACATTCTTCAAGAAAATTCCAACCGCTCCATGATCACCGCTCCATCGGACTTTGTAACTCATCACGCACTGTGCATTAGATGCAATCCACTTTGCTCCTTCCCTAGATAATAAAAAAATGCGCCAAAAAAATTTGAACTTATCCTTATACAATGATCACATGTGTCTCCACAATTACCTCTCATCAGATAATAAACCAACAAACTTGATCATTCAGGGTTTAACAACTGATAGGGTTTACCGGTTACATTGCATATAAAGGTTTAACCCTTTACACCGTTTTATCGGTTCAACCCACAAACGTAACATACCAGTTTACAATGTCTTCCACAAAGCTCTTCTTACCAGTTACTAGCCAATATCTGTTAGGGATCCCACTGATACTAAGAGGGGGGGTTGAATCAGTATCAGACCGGTTGATGGAATTTCTTAACTTAAAACATGCAGAACATAATATAACAGTGTACCGGTATGCAAGAAATAATGCAATAAATAAAATCAAGAACATCCACATGAAAAGAACACCATAACACAAGATTTTAGCGAGGAAACCCGATGTGGGAAAAACCTCAGTGGGATTTGTGACCCACAATATTCACTCACTGGCCAATAAGAGAATATTACTTACAATAGGGGCCTGCACATGCAGGAAGGCCAACTGCCTAGAGCTCACTACTTAATGGGAAGTCTCACTGACTTACAATAAGGATTATAAAAATCCAATAACTTGTACTGCTTTACAATAGCATCTTCAATGCCAGATTCAGTACTGGTTCCTGCTCTATTCCTTACATATACCCCTTAACCTATATTTCACACAATAAGTCTGCCTAATATTTTCTTATATATCTTCTACATCACATCCCAAATATCTACAATGATCTCTTTTATATATAAGAGTCATTTTACAATTTGCCAAGTCGACTTACATATTTTTACAATAATAAACAAAATAAAATATAACAAAATCCTATCGGCCTCTATGCCGGTATACTTCCTTTCTTCTATGCCAGTGCCGATGTCCTGAGTGCCGGTGTAGACTGTGATTTGCTGATGCCGGTATAATGCTTTTGCCAGTGCCATAGGATTGCAAGGTTTCCATCAATGACAAAACCTTCAATCACATACAATGTCTCATTGGAGTGTGCATATGCCAATAATATCAAAAACAACAATATCATCAATAACATGAATACCATTACCGGTTCAATTGACATCAATGACAACATATCATTAATGCAATCTCTATGCAAAATGCCAACAAACTCAAAATGCTAACATAATATTGTCGAATTGATTGTCCATGTTCGCTAATTGGTTAATGGATACCCTAGTTAATGATTCCTTCACATCATGAGAATTATCAAGAGGATAAATGGGGATATATGTAGGATTGAAAGAAACACCAATATCTTCATTGAAAAAGCTATCCAAATTAGACTCTATCTCCTCGGTAATAAAACCTTGGGCAACCTTAATTCTACAACTTCTTCTTACGGGGGACACTATAAGTAGGACTAATAGTAGTAAAACTCGTGCACTAAGGGAGGGAAATTGGAAATTTGAATTTTGAAATCTAAGTTGCAAAATAACCGAATAATGCAAAATTATAGGAAAATGATTACCCAATTAGATGAACAAATTAATTGAAAGAGCAATAATGCAATCTCCTAGAAAATTGAAAATTATTTAAAGGTGACTGAATTTAAAATTAGGGCCTAGTGAAAATAACCTCTTAATTTAAAATTTTGAAAATTGAAAGGAGGGAAGATTAAATTGAAAATTAGGGTTGTGCAAAACTAACCTCTTAATTTTAAAAATTTCAAAATTTTCAAATATTGCAGAAATCAATTTAATTTTGAAAATCAGGGTGTATTTGATTAACTACTTAATTTTAAAAATTTAAGTTGAAAATGTTGAAATTCAAATTTGTTTCGACCTTAGGCTGACCTAAAATCAATAAAATTTCACAAATCTCTAGAATTGGACAACAAAATACAGTCAAAACAGGCTCTCAAAATTTGAGGAGAAAAAGTCGGGACCAAGTAGCTAGCTACTTGGTCTGACCAACTTTTTACCAAATTTTTGGGGAAGCAAGATATTGTGATTTTAATGTGAATTCCAAAAGGATATGGAAATTAGAGATGTCTAGATATGCAAAATAAGGCCTTGAAAGTCGAAATAGGACACACTTAGGATGTTTAATAAAATGATTAATTGAAAGAAAGAAACAAAAATGGGCACTCTTAAGGTTAAGGGTCAATTTTATGAGCTTTAGATCTAATTAAATTGATTAAATGCTTAAAGGTAAATTTGAAATTGCACAAGATTAATTTAAATTTAAAAATTAGGGTTTGTTGCATAAACCGCTTAATTTAAAAAATTTAAATTTGAAAATTTGAATCTTGTAAAGGTGGGAATTTGAATTTTGAAATTGAAGCAATAATTCAAATTTGAAAATTATTTCAAGATCTACACAATCCACAAGTTCAATTTTAAAATTAAAAACTAGGGTTTTTCGATTTAACCACTTAATTTTAATTTTTTTGAAAATTGAACATGTAAATGAAAACTTGAATTGTAAAATTGAAGAGTTCTTAGATCTAAAACAATAAATCCAATTTAGAAAAATCACAAGCTCAATTTTGAATCTAAAAATTAGGGTTTTTTGTGAATTTAACCTCTAAATTTTTGAAAATTGCAAGGAAATTAAACTTGTAATTGAAAATTTGAATTGTAAATTGCATACACTCAAATCTGAAAAAAAATAAATCAGAATTAAGGGTGTAAGGAGTCAGGCTCACCAAAATGTAAAGGGGAAAATTAGGTGACTTGGCAATTTGCAACAATGAAGGAGAAATCACCAAATCACCTATTTTTTGCTTCAGGAAGATGATGCCTTTACATTCAAAAGAGGGGGCAAATCTACTTGATTCAGTCACTAATCAGATTAGGACTAAATAATAAGCAGATTGCTTGAAATAGAATATGTTTGAACCTCTTTTGTAAGTTGACTAGTTGAATTAAGACTAAGTGTTGGAAATGAAGACAAATATGAGAAAACAGTGAGCTAAAGATTCAGGATTTTGTCGTGCACCTGGATTTGAGAAGTTTGAGATGATTCGAAGCTGCTCTGTAAAATTTGCCAAAATTAGCAAGGATCATGTGTCCGGACCAGGATTCCCACCCTCTTGGTCCTCCTAACTTTCCATGCGTTGAAAAGGGTTTTTTTATCTCTGCAAATAAAGCCTAATTCCAGAGGTACAATTGCGCACCTACTTCCTGCACACAAAAGGAAAGGGAAATGTGTTGGGAATAGGTGATTGCCTTTAGGTCAAACCCCATTTTTGGAATTAACCAAGTGGTTGAAATAATGTAATTGAAATGACTCAAAGTAGAAATCCTCCTCTTTGAGGGGATGTTGAATTGACTGAAAATGAAATGCTTATACCTCCTTGTGAATTTTTTCTTGCCTCCACATGGAATTATGACTCCATGAATTAGAATGACGATCTCCTCTTCAATGCTTAAAATCTTGACTCTATTGCTGCTCCAAAGCTTGAAGGAAGACTGAAAATGCTCAATTGCTCTTGAATACTTGAATGCTTGATCTTTTGAATGCGACCTCTTGAATTTTCCTCCTCCATCAAATGAGAGGGGAAATCCATCTTATATACTTGTCGGTAGGATGAATTAATTAATTTTCTGACACGAGTCAACATAAAGGGGCATTTCTCGCTTAAATTTGAGATGGGTCAAGGGGTCCAATTTAGGTCCCCTTTAGGGAGGATCATGGCACCACGCCCTAGTCCTACCCTATTTTGGGGTAGGATCAAGGTGGCAATGTGGTGCACCTTTGGGATGAATGGTGTTTTTGACATGTGTGAGCATAATAAGGTCTCTGATCAAGCTGAGGAGGGAAAACACTAAGGCAAAGACCCAAACATGATCAAAAATTGCGAGGGGTGCAATTTTAGGATGCTATAGTTAATTCAAGATGGCACAAAATCACCCCATAACTTTGACATGACACAAATTTTGGAAGAAGATCCCAATCAAGCTAATGGTAATTATGGTGGACATAGACATAAGTGTACCATTCCCAATTCACCGTCATCCTTATTCCACATACTTGAAGTGGCCAATACTCATACTCATACCAAGGATGCTAGACAAACTCATGAGCAACCCCGTGCACATACTTTCCAAGGTTGAAGGAATACCAATGCTTATACCCAACAAGAAGAGGATACTTAAGATCATGATAATACCAATGCTATAAGACCACATGTTAGATTTGGTGACTATACCCAAGATTATGCTTACAATACCAATTATGCGCATGGTCATGACACATATACCCACTCTAGGCCTAGTGCACCTCATCATAATACCTTATCAAATGGCTCATACAATAACTACATTCCTCCACCACCCAAACACATAAATGACCAATATCATCCTTACATGAAATATATCCCTCCTCCTCTTGGTGGCTCAGACATATGGATTGCTCAAAGAAACAGGGCACCACCTACTAAAGATTTGCAACAACACATTAAGGAACTACAACAATAAATGTCAAGTATACAAGCACCAACCAAGAATTATATGATTCATGACATATATCCTTATCCATTTGATAGAATCATACCAATGCCACTTTTTCCTCCATATTTTGTGGTGCCTGAATTTGAAAAATATAAAGGAAAAGGAGATTCCAAGGCACATACTAGAGAATTTTTCACAACTTGCATAGAATTGGCTTGAGAGTATTCTTACTTGATGAGATTATTTCTACAAAGTTTTGGTGGACAAGCCATGAAATGGTTTTCAAAATTACCACCCAGGACCAAGTCATGGGGTGAGTTGGCAGAGGCTTTTATACAACATTTCTCATACAACATTGAATGTGAAGTATCGATGACTGCTTTACGAAACACAAAGTAGAAAAATGGAGAATCTTTTGCATCATTTTTACAACGATGGAGAATTTTGGCTAGTCGATGCCCATGTCACAATCCACAAAATCAAATGGTTGAGATGTTTACTCAAAATGTGAATAAAGAGATTGGATATGACCTTTGTTAATCATGTTTATCTACATTTCAAGAAGTTATTGAAAAGGGTCTATCTATTAAAAAAGTCCTAGTTGAGCAAGGCATCATTAAGATCTTTAAGGCAAAAAAGATGATTCTAATACAAAGGACAAACTCTGATTTTGGGACAAAAAAAAAATACTATCAAAGTATCACATGAATGTATAAATTCATCTAATGTAAAGTAAACTAGGAATGAAAGGGAAATCACGAATCCCTATCCTAATCAGAATTCAAACAAACAAACAATAGAATAACGTAGAAGCAAGAAACAAGAATATAAAATATTAATCGATTCCCCCTATTCCAAGATTGCGTATAGCTTCCATTTCTCTTCTCCTCTTTGTGGTATGGTGGCTCTTAGATATCACATTGGCAACCTGCAAATGACACAAAGATTCAAAGTTCGTGATTGTTGAAAATGGAGATTGAATGCTCAATTTATAGATTATTGGAGAGGATTGATTGAAAGGTGGAACAAAATGATCAAGAGGTGGAATTTAGGTGAGCTCACATGCTGATTGATAGTTGAACTATTGATTTGGAGGTGAAACATAGTAGATTGAATATATTAAACGAGTCAACTGATTGAGAAAAAGCTAACTGAAGGATGAAAAAGGGTGTTTGGAGGAAATAAAGAGGAGATAGTTAACTGATTGAAAACTGATTGAGAGCTTTGTTTAGAAAAAGCTAACTAAAAGATAGAAATAGGAATTGAAGAGATAATTAAATTAATTAATTAATTGATCGAATTAATTAATTTGGCATGTGCTTGCACTTTGACTTTGACTTTCAATTTAATCTTTGCATGAGATTTAATTCAAATATTGAATTTATTTTAAATTCAATTAGTTATTTGAATATATTTAGAACTTGACTTTGATTTTCAATTTGATTTTGAATTCATGCACATGTATTAGAAATTAGGAGAAATTAGAAGAATTTAAATTTAAATGAAATTAGAAGAATTATGAAATTAAATGAAATTAGAAGAATCAAATTAGTTAATTAAATAATTCAAAGAAACTATTTAATTATTTAGAAATTGGATTTAATTAAATAATAAAGATTATTTAAATTCAAGGATTAAAATCATAATTAATTAAATAATAAATATTTAATTAATATTTAGAAAAGGGTTAATGATTAAATGAATATAGATAGAAATTGAAAATTAATTTATTTAAATAATAAAAAATTATTTAAATTGAAAGATTAATAATCAGAATTAATTAAATAATAAATATTTAATTAACATTAGAAAATGGTTTGAATGATTAAATGAAGATAGAATTGAAATTGGAATAATTAGTAAGATGATGAGGAAATATGAATTTAGAAGAATAAGATTAATTAACTTAATTAAATAACTAAATAATTATTTAATAAATTAGATGAATAATTAATACATGATTAATGAGACATTTTTAGGCATCTACACAAAGATCTGGGGTTGTGGATGCCAATGTGGTCAAACCAATGATAAGTTTTCTCGGTGTTAGTTCATCTAATAATCAAGTAAATACACAAAGAGCACCAAGACCTCCAAGGAAGTATACTCCTTTGGGAGAACCAATTGAAAGTGCATTGAAGAAGTTGGTTGCCAACAAGCTCATTACATTACTAGACAATCGACCATTTGAGCCAAGGGTAAAACCTTCATGGTGGAATGACAATGAATTTTGTGAATATCACAAGAGAAAGGGCCAAAAGACTAGTAATTGTCACAAATTGAAGAATCTCATTCAAGATCTTATTGATGATGGCACAATAGAAGTTGATGGCTATACTTCTAATGAAGAACATGCATGTTCAAGGAACCATTTTCAAAACATGATAAAGGAAAGGCCCCTAAAATAGATAATAATGCCAGTTACACTAATGTAGCTTATGATTACACCATCAACCATATTATTTAATTGAACAACCATGTGCCTACCATAGCCATAAAGGGAAAAGCCCTTGAATGCAATGTCACTACTTGACAGGGTAAATTTAAATTACAAGGTGCTACATCTAAAACAACCTTATCATCTAACAACCGATATGACTTTGTAAACCACTTGGAAAAGACACCCACACTTATTTTAATCGTTGAAATTTTGCACATTTCACCTTTGCAGAAAGCTATTTTGGGCAAAATCTTGCAAGAGACATATATTCCTACTAATCTAAACATGGACCAGTTTCAAGCCATGGTGGGAAACCTTTCTACCCCTCATTGCCTTACATTCACTTAAGCATTTGACACATCTCCACAAAAACCACACAATGAACCACTTCACATTGAAGCTTTCCTCTATAAACACCACGTAAAAAAAGTCTTGATAGATGGAGGGGAAGTTCTCAATATTTGCACTTTGAAAGTTGTCTTAGCATTGAGATTCTATGAAAATGCTATGGATTCTAGAAATAAGATCACTATAAAAGTATTCACTCTAACTCTTAGAATTGGGCTAGTAACAAAAGATGTGGTTTTTCCAGTCCTTGATCTTGATCTCACATACAATATACATTTGGGATGACAGGTTGGATACATTCAATGAAAGTAGTGCCTTCAACCTATCACCAATGTATCAAGATTACACACAATGGAACCAAAGTCATATTTAAAGGTGATCCAAATCCATACATGTATTTCAATAATCTTCAGCCAAGACCTAAAACAATAGTCCCTATAAATTGAGAAGCTAGTTTATCTTCAACATTTATTGATCCAAAATCACTAAAAGTTTCCACTTTCACACAACATGAGCTCAAGGCCAAGAGAAAGGTTAAATACATGGGATGTGGTGAGTATATCTTTCATTTTGATCAACTCCCACTATCTCCTAAGACATTTGGTTGACAAGATAGAGGCACTGTAGATAACGATGTCATTGAGGATGATATCAAGTATGAGAATGGTGAACACAAGTCCAAGTTACAAATTATGGGTCATCAAGGAAAATATCTTGGTGTACATGAGCAAGGAATGCTAGAACTCTTACAACCTACAAATAGTTTGCAATGTCAAGGAATTGGGTATGAACCACCTAGTGTTGTGGCTACTAAGTCTAAATGCAAATCTCCTATAGTGGTGCAAGAAGCTCTTGATATTAATAGTCCTATGAGTGGTTCCAACAAAGAATCAATTGAATATATTTCCAGCCCTTTTGTGAGACCTTTTATATCCTTACTGTTTCATCTACTCCAATTCCACTCCTCTCCTAGACTTGGATCAACAAGATTCACAAAAGCCCTTATTTATTGGGGACTAAAAATCAAGCTTTGAAAAGAAAAATCTAAAAGTCAAAAGTAAAGAGAAGTCCTTTAGTCCAAATCAAAATCAAAAGCTATTGGACTCTACAAAAATCAAAGTCAAGGATAAAAATCCTATGAAGAGAAAAGAAGAAGAGTTGATCTCCCCTAATACTAAATTAATTGGGGGCATAGATTCTAAAAGTTCTAAGTTAAAAGGCATACTTTTTGATCCTAAGTTTCCAATAAGTCATCTCGATTTCACTTTTTCCCACATTTATAAGCCTTCACCCCACAAGAATTCATTCCATAAATCCATCTCCCTTGGTAGTATATCATATCGATGGACATTTAATGGAACTTACTTGAGGGGCTTTGTTATCAGGGATGCCCAAACTTCTTTAGGTGACACACATATGGGCCAATGCAGTTCACATAGTAGTAATTCTACCTTAGTTTCTTCATCAAGGAAGACAATAAATGGAGCAACACATCATTCTGTTAAGGAATGAATCTCCTTACAAAATTTGATCAGTGAGGAAGACTACAAGGTCTCCCACTTGCATGATTTGGAATTAATAGATGAGTGCTGACATAATGCATTCAATCACCTAAAATAATATCAACAACACATGAGCCACAGTTACTGTAGCGTCCTAAAATTGTGACACTTGCAATTTCGACTGCATTTCGGTCTTCACGATGGCGACGCAACACGCAACCTGAATGGAGACCCTGAAACTTGCTCACGACACTGAAAACTGCATTTTTCAAGCACCCTGGCCTGAACCTCCTTGCACCCTGCTGTCCCGGGAGGTGGGACCAAAGCGCCCAGTGCCCTGGTCCCTCAGGACCAGGGCGCCCAGCGCCCTGGTCCCTAGGACCATGGCGCCCAGCGCCTTGGTCCCTGGGTCCTATTTTGGGCTCGGTCTCCTAAGGGGCTCGGGTCTTTTTGTTTGCAATTTGGAAATTAACTTTCCCTGGTCGGCCTAAGGTCGGGAAAATCAGTCTATCAGCCCTAAATGACAAGTATATAAACTACATTTTTCTCTCTCATTTGAGATATGAAGAGGATATGTGTACAAGGCATGGAAATTATACTCAAGCATTCAAGCATTCAAGCATTCCTTCAAGCAATTGATCATCTCAAGTCTCCGTTCAAGGCTAAGTGTTGCATTCAAGACAAGGACTCAACCATTGAAGAGGAGATCACATACTACATGCTACAACATACAACATACAACATACAACATCTAAACCTTCGCACATAAGGATACAAACATCCTTAGAACAAGGTATTAGTACTTGTTTTACAGTCATTTACATTTACAGCTCTTGCTCATTTCTTGGTTAATTCCAAAACTGGGGTTTGACCTAAAGGCAAACCCCCAATCCCTAACCCCCCAATCATCTTCGCTTTTTTGTGTGTAGGTTGTAGGTACGCGGTTGAAATTGAAGATCTGGAATCCTTGTGCAGAGACGAACAGATCCCCCTTCGTTTCGTGGATTTTTCGGAGGACCGTGGCGCCGGGCGCCATCGTCCCAACAACTTTTGCTCAAATTTGCAGGACAGCGCTGTATCGACATTTTACTGCTAATTCCAGGTCCGCAGCTTCATCCTATAACCTGAACTCAGTTTATAAGCGAATCTTTATGACTTTCTATGCATGCTTAGCTTAATTTCCTTAACAACATTCTTTACAAAAGAGGGTAGCCTTTCTTTCCTAACCCTTGAAATTCATTTAGCATCCAATCTTGCATTGCGTGGGATTGGATCTTATGAGTTTCAACCCCTCTTTTGAATGTAAAGTCTCTCCCCTAAGTGAAAAACCATCGAATCCTAGCGAACCTCCCTTCTCTCTCCTCGGAGTCGGAAGAGGGGAGAACAACTAGGGTTCGATTGCGATTTTTCCGCTTTACATTTTGGTGAACCTGACGTGAACATCCTTTCTAATTTTTCATGCTTAGATCTGAAAAAATTGATTACATTTCCATGTTTGATCTTTTGCAAAATTTTAGAGGTGATTGCATAAAAACCCTAAATTTTCTTTTTGGTAATTGAACTTGCGAAATGTCTAAATGTTAATGCCTGTTTTAGATCTACCTTTCTATTACAAATTTTCAATTCATATTTGTGCTTTAATTCTGAAAATTAAGTGGTTAAATGTCAAAACCCTAATTTTTGAAACCCTCTTAATTCAACCTTTGTCTAACAATTTGACCAATCAAAACATCTCCAAATCAGCTGTAACTTTGGATTCCGCAATAAAATCACAATATCTTTCATCCCTAAAAATTTGGAAAAAAGTTGCGAGGACTGTGTTGCACTCCGAGCGCCATCGTCCCCGACATTTTTTCCAAAATTTCGGGAGCGAGATCTTGCTGTATTTTCCTGCTAAAATCCATAATTTTGGCTGATTTTATCAATTATAACACTTTCAAAATTACAGTCAAAGTTGGTCTTGCGATTGCTTGGTCTAAGGCTTCTAATCATTCAAAAGTCATTGAAATTAAAATTTTTGTGTCAAAATTGCATTTTTATTATCATAAATCTAAAAATTGTGTTTGCAGTCATTCGAAATTTCAGTGCTTTATTCAAATTCTTGCATTTTGTGACTTTTGAAATTAAGTGCTTAATTACAACAACTTCGATTTCCGCTTTCAAAATTGAATTTTGCATGAAATTGAGTCAATTTTTGAATTTCAAAATTTGCATTGCTTTTGACATTCCCTCTAAAATCATAAAATTCAAAATTTCAGTTTCCCTCTCTTTTTCAAAATTCAAATTTTGCATTTTTCGACAATCTTGATAGGGTTCAATTTTGAATTTGCAACTTTAATTTGGCCTATCTACAGATCGTAAAATCACTCAATTTTTTCAGATTAGCTCTAAAATCATCATACCTTTCATCCCTGCAAATTTCGAAAAAAGTTGCAGGGACCGTGTTGCACTCCGGGCGCCACGGTCCCGGACATTTTTTCCGAAATTTCGGGAGACTGTTGTGATTGCATTTAACAGCTTAAATCCAGAAAATTGGTTGATCTTACTGAAAATTGCTACCTCTAAATTCAAAATTTTCTCTCCTTCTCTAGTGCATGAGTTTTACAACAATAAGCCCTACTTACACTATTCCCGTTAGACGAAGCCTTAGAATTAAGTCCTTCCAAGGTTTAATTACTGAGAAGATGGAACCTAATTTGAATAGCCTTTTTAACGAGGACATGGGTAATTCCTCTAATCCTCCTAATGATGAAGAAGCTCTCCATGAGGTTTTTGTAGAACAACTTTCAAAATTGGATAACCAATTTGATGATTTTCGACAATGGATGTCTCAAGAATACCCTGATAGTCAAGCTCTTCCTTTAATTGAGGGTCTAAAACGTATGCTTCAAAGTGATAAGAATGGAATTGATATTTTGCGTGGTATTGCACACATTGTGGATTCAAATGTGATGCCTATGAAGAGTTGTGCCGAAACCTTAGGTTATACACAACCTCCTACTCAAGACAATCATTCTATTCCTTTGACGACTTCTATTGCTAGCATACCTACTTTTACATCAAACATAATGGCTACTTCCACACAAGACATTCCTCCTGTGATCACCAGTCATGGGGGCAATCCCTCTTCTTCAATTAACCCTATTCCTTCATTCAATCCGATTTCTTCATTCGTCCCTTCAATGAGTGTGCCTATTATATCATCACAAATGAACATGACGCAAGGGGGCAATTCATTTAATCATTCTATTCCTCCTTGTAGTGTTCCCCCTGTCCAATCATCTCCTATGACTAATTATCATAGGGTCCCACCACCTTACTCTCTACCTTCTTTCAATAACATAACACCTCCATCTCAATCTAACACATCCAATATGAATTCTTCGACTGAAGCGACCATTAACAATCTAGCACAAACTGTCTCTTCTTTACAGCAACAAATTGCCTCTATGAATCAATCTAAGTTTAGTGTGCCCACATTTGATGTTGCGAGCCCACTTTCTCTTGACATTGTCTGAGCTATTCCTCCTAAACATGTTGAAATCCCGCATTTGGAACTTTATAATGGTAAAGGAGATCCTCTAACACATGTTAAGACTTTTCAAACAATTTGTACTGATTTTTCTTATGACCAAAGGTTGCTTGCAAAACTATTTACTAGAACATTAAGAGACAAAGCCCTACAATGGTATTGCTCGTTGCCTTCCTATTCTATTTCTTCTTTCGAACAACTTGCAAATGCTTTCATTCAACAATTTCAAAACAATATAAGTCCTAAAGTTACTTTGATTGATTTAATGCATTGTAAACAAGGTGTTAAAGAAAAAGTGACTGATTTCATTGGTAGATATAAGCATTTGTATGCTCAAATTTCTTTTCCAGTGCCTGACAATGATATTCAAAGAATCTTTATTTCTAATTTACAAAAAGATATTCGAGACAAACTTCTATTTTCTGAGTTTACTTCTTTCCAACAGTTGTGCGCCACTCTTCACAATTATCAATTGACTGTGAGTCAAATGGAACAATCACATCCTATGGCTCTGAGTGATAAGGGTGATAGCAGTCAACAACCATTTGGGAAGTTTAAACCGAACAGAGATTCCATCAAATTCAATGAAAACATCATCAACAACAATGTGAATGCAGCATCAGGTGTGCCTCCTATTTCTAAATTTTTCAAGAAAGAAAGAAAGTATACTCCTTTGAATGAATCATTGCATAGTATTATGAATAAGTTATTGGAACAAAATGTGCTTACTCTTCCTCCTATAAGACAAATTGATCCTGCAAAGATTACTTCACCTTATTTTGATAACAAAGCCTTTTGTCAATTTCATCGTCAGCCTGGGCATGATACTGAAAAATGTTTTTCTTTAAAGGGTAAAATTCAAGATTTGATTGATAATAATACTATCTTTGTTTCTGGAGTGAATGATAAAGGCAACACATCTGTAGCTCCTCCTAACCAAAATCTTCAGATTTTCACTGATCCATTGCCTTCTCATACCTCTAATGCGATTGAGACTAATGATTCCTCTCTCTCATCTGATGGTCTTGTGTCTATGACTCTGAATGTGATTAACTTTGTAGAGCAGCAAGAAATCCCTGAAGAACCTTCCATCACATTTGATTCTAGCGAAACCATTAGGGCACCTGATGGTCCTTTATACATAGTTGCAAAAGTCAAGAATACACCTTGCCATGGAGTGCTTATTGATCCTTCGTGCATGGTTAACGTTATTACTGAAGAATTTCTTTTTACTTTGCAATTGAATCAAGTGATCTATGACAAAACAGATGTGATTGTGAAATTATTTGATGCATTTTCTTCTCCTGCAATTGCTTCTATTACATTGCCTATTGAGGTCCATAACAAATCTCTTGATGTGAACTTTTCTATTATTCCATCTTCCGAACAATTTCGTGTGAAGCTTGGCTATCCTTGGCTATCTTCCATGAAAGCTATTGCTTCTCCTATTCATAAGTGTTTGAAATTTCCCCATAATGGTGAAGTTGTTACTGTCAATCATAGTCTCTTTAAACCAGCTGAAAGAACCTCTAGTGTTCCTCTTGATTACTTTTGGCCTAAACAATTCCAATCTCTTCCTCCACGAAGTGATCATCTTTTCAAATCTTATCAAAAGTGGAAAACATATATGATCCTATCTCTAAGTGAACCTAGAACACCTAAACTTGACATTCCTATCATTCTTGAGAAGGAAGTTCTTCCTTTGAAAGATAAAACTAATGTCTTTCCTCAAGAAGATTCCCAACCCATCCCTATGGATGTGACTATGTCTATACCTAATAAACTTCCCTAGAGTAGACCTATACCTCCTCGTCATGATGGACTTGGTCTTCTCCCTAAACCAAATATTCCTCCTTTATATGGAGCAGTTCCTCCTCCTTCTTTTTATAGAGAGAAGAGACCTTCTTCTTCTCCTATTATCCAGCCTAAGAGACCACAACCTAAACACCCAAGTGCTAAGGATGAGAACATTCCTCCTCCTCAGTCTTCGCAACTTCCTACTAAGACTAGACGAAATCATTCTGCACGTGAACGCCGACGAAAGCGTCGTCTTAGAGCTCAGGCAGCTGCTTCTCAAACTTTACAATCTCCAAAAACACCTTCAACAAGCATTATTCCATTTTCTCCTCAGCCGGACATTGAGCCTAAATCTCCTAAACATAAGATGCATGATGGTCTTGATCCTGTGCGAGTTAAAGATCCTATTTTTATAAATCTTGATGATGATATAGATGAAAATGTTACTCCTCTTGCTTTTGATAGTGAATATGAACTTGTTGATGTTGATAACCATTTATCTAACGAATTTTCTAAAGCACTTATCCTAGCTCCTAGACAAGAACAATGTGGCTCGGAACATGAACATAGCCCTTGTTTGGATCTTGTGATAGCTCCATCTGCTGTGTTGGATGTTCCTCCTCTAGCATGTTCCCTGCCTTCCCGAAACATTGATCAGCAAGATCGGGGGGTAGATGATGTGCTAGACTAGTTACATTAGCATAGTAGACTCTCTCCCCCTCTCTTTTGTTACTTCTTCTATATGTTATTCTCATTCTTCTATTTGTTGTCCTTGGTGTTGTCTACTTGAGGACGATGCAAAGCATTGAGATCTCTCGATCTCTCTCATGTTGACTCAAAAGACACATGTGTTCCCTTCTTCTAGGTGACCTTCCTTGATTGGGGAATGAAGAACAATTATGCATACATACATATGATATATATACATGAATTATGATACAGCATACTGACCCCGAGGAAAGCGAAGTCACCTTGTGCTTTGTGTTTTGTGTCTATTATCCTTGGGTTTATCTCACACTTGGGGGCTAAATCCTTGCGATAACGTGCTCCTTTTTCATTTCTTATATGTATCACTACGTTAAAACAATCACCCCCGGTGAGGTGTGTGCGATCGCTTTAACGTAGGGGGGCATACATCCCATTCATATCTTTTCAAGATACTTGAAAATTTCTTGGTAAATTTAACCTTGCCTTGAAATTTTTTGATATCTTTCTTGCATGACTCATAGTGAGGGAACCTTACTACTGACAGTCATGGTTCTCCTTCGTGATCTTCCCTTTTACTTTGTCAATCGAAGTTGTAAGATCCTTAGTCCACTGGGGGCTTGGTGTATCTTGCCTCCTTGACGTGGTGAAAATCTTTCAATGTTGTTTCCTTGTACTTTACCGGAAGTATGAGCATACATACTCCCGCTAAAGTGGGGGCTAAATGTAGCGTCCTAAAATTGTGACACTTGCAATTTCGACTGCATTTCGGTCTTCACGATGGCGACGCAACACGCAACCTGAATGGAGACCCTGAAACTTGCTCACGACACTGAAAACTGCATTTTTCAAGCACCCTGGCCTGAACCTCCTTGCACCCTGCTGTCCCGGGAGGTGGGACCAGACCCAGCGCCCTGGTCCCCAGGACCATGGCGCCCAGCGCCTTGGTCCCTGGGTCCTATTTTGGGCCCGGTCTCCTAAGGGGCTCGGGTCTTTTTGTTTGCAATTTGGAAATTAACTTTCCCTGGTCGGCCTAAGGTCGGGAAAATCAGTCTATCAGCCCTAAATGACAAGTATATAAACTACATTTTTCTCTCTCATTTGAGATATGAAGAGGATATGTGTACAAGGCGTGGAAATTATACTCAAGCATTCAAGCATTCCTTCAAGCAATTGATCATCTCAAGTCTCCATTCAAGGCTAAGTGTTGCATTCAAGACAAGGATTCAACCATTGAAGAGGAGATCACATACTACATGCTACAACATACAACATACAACATACAACATACAACATCTAAACCTTCGCACATAAGGATACAAACATCCTTAGAACAAGGTATTAGTACTTGTTTTACAGTCATTTACATTTACAGCTCTTGCTCATTTCTTGGTTAATTCCAAAATCGGGGTTTGACCTAAAGGCAAACCCCCAATCCCTAACCCCCCAATCGTCTTCGCTTTTCTGTGTGTAGGTTGCAGGTACGTGGCTGAAATTGAAGATCTGGAATCCTTGTGCAGAGACGAATAGATCCCCCTTCATTTCGCGGATTTTTCGGAGGACCGTGGCGCCAGGCGCCATCGTCCCGACAACTTTTGCTCAAATTTGCAGGATAGCGCCGTATCGACATTTTACTGCTAATTCCAGGTCCGCAGCTTCATCCTATAACCTGAACTCAGTTTATAAGCGAATCTTTATGACTTTCTATGCATGCTTAGCTTAATTTCCTTAACAACATTCTTTACAAAAGAGGGTAGCCTTGCTTTCCTAACCCTTGAAATTCATTTAGCATCCAATCTTGCATTGCGTGGGATTGGATCTTATGAGTTTCAACCCCTCTTTTGAATGTAAAGTCTCTCCCCTAAGTGAAAAACCATCGAATCCTAGCGAACCTCCCTTCTCTCTCCTCGGAGTCGGAAGAGGGGAGAACAACTAGGGTTCGATCATGATTTTTCCGCTTTACAGTTACAATAATAAGGTGTAACCTCAAACATGTGAGGTGTGTGCCTTGTTCCTAAGAGAAAACCCCAAAAATCAGTAGGACGAAGAGAAAAGGGCAAATTTGAATAAAATTGGCTTGGGCCTTATGCCATTACAATAGTTTATGGATTAGGTTCATATCAAATTATCAACACCAGAAGGAGAACCATTGGATGATACTATCAATAACATGCACCTTCATAGGTTCTATACATAGCTTTTTCAGATAATCCTATTAAAAATACAAAAAAAAATAAAAAATACAAAAAACATAAAATAAAAAATACAAAAAGAAAAATTTGTCACTTTAGCGAAAACCTGGCAAATGGGTGCCTTGTGAGACATTTTTTTTTTTTTTGAGAAAAAAAAAAGTAAAGAGAAATAAATTTGTCCAATGGTGAAAACCACTTCAGTGGCACCTTGGGAAAGTACCATAGTGAAAATCAAATTACCGACACCATGTGTAGATAATTTCTCTCCTCCCTCCTTCAAGACTCATTTTTGCCTATTCACTTTGCACACACTCACAACCTATCATTCCATAAGAAACTTGTTCATCCTCATCATGGCTTTTATTGATCTACTTAAGATTGGCTCATCATCCATAATAGTTTCTTTCCACTTTTTCCTTCACCCCTAATAAATCAGGTCCTATCTATAACTAGGGGCATATCCTAAATGTAGTGATGGAAGTGGATCCTTGGTATAACATGTTATGAGGATCATCTTATTTTATTCCTTCTTTCCACGCACAATCCATAATAAAAGATCACTTGCATCATTGATTCATAATAAAGTTTTTGCTCTTCTCTGTAATAAAGTATTGGTTTCATGGAGTAAGTTAGTTTCAAATGGGACACAAGCAATAGTGGGATTTCAATAAATCAATCTTTTGAAAAAAAATGATTACAATAGGGTTCTTTAGTGCTATCTATTCTTTATCAAGATGACAACATTGTGACCAAATCAAACAGGTTAACACATGTGGCAAGAAGCATTTGTAGTGTCAAGCCTTTGGTTTTCTTTTGATTTAATCTTTTGTGGTGTCATATTTTCTATGCTTTTCAAGGATTTCTATGGACTAGAGTGGCCAGTATGGGGCATGATCATCTATTTATTGCTTATGGATTATTTCTTAGTAACACTATGGCTTGTCTAAGGATATGAGGACACTATGGGTCTAGTGTGAATGAGGGCATTCCTTGTTTGCAATTGTATGATCTCCATGCAAATGATACAATGATTATTTAGGTCAAACCTATATCTGGATGGTCACAACACATTTGTCATAATAAGCTCAATGATGATAAATGCACAAGAAGCTAATTTCACCTCCATATCATCTACCTTTTGTTTCTTGATTTCTTCATTTTCCTTTGTCCCATGTAGCCATGCATCATTTGACTATATAATGACACACCAAAAATAAAGTCATGCACATGTATCTTACATCACCAAATAGTTAGTCTTGCATTCATTAGGTTAGTACATAATCATCATTAATACATTCATCCATTGCATAATAACATCATGTCATCATAATATAGGACATACATCATAATCATACTAGGGGTATACAAACATCATGTCATAAACAAACTACATCATAAGCATTCCATCATTGCATTACATAAACCATATTGCATCCATCATAAGTAAGCATACATTATCGTTGCATCATAAAAATCATCTCATCATAGTAAGTGCATAAGCATAATCATATAAACATATATAACATCACATAGAATATTTGCATCATCATGATAGGGCATCATCATCATCACATACATAATAGAATCATAACATGCATATAAATCATCAAAACATCATAATCATCATGCATCATCATATAAACATATAGCTACTAGGAATAGGTCACATCTCATATATATCAAATATAATAAGTGTCATTATACAATGATGTCAATATCTCAAAAATGGCTACAACATCACCCGTAGCTAGCTATATCATCATACAAAAACTAAGAACTAATAAAAAATTGGATCTTAGGGAGCTATGATGAGCTCTTTCTCTTGAAACTAGCTGGTCTCGAAAACCTCTGAGCTCTTGATGATGGTCCAACTCCCTATCCTTAGTGATGGAACCCCTCCTCAGGATTAATATGAAATCAAACACAATCCTATCAACATTAGCTCTATTATCTTTATTAGCTTACATCAAGCTTTATCAACTTTTTACCCTATCAACTTTATTAGCTTTATCAACTTAATCAACTTCATTGACAATATTTTTCTATCACATTTGTTGCTCTAGCTTCATCATCTATCACTTAGCTTATCTTACTGGGGCAACTGTTCAATTTTATCAATCAGACAATTAGCTTCATCCACACCATTTGTTTATCACATTTGTCGCTTTAGCTTCATCAACAACATTTGTTTATCACATTTGTCATTTTAGTTTCATTAGCAACATTTGTCTTGTCTCATTTGTAGCTCTAGCTCTAAAAATCTACGCATGCTACCACATATGCAGTTTTAAGCATTACACCCACATTTTCTCTCTTTTTGTTGAGAGATTGTCTCAAGCTTTCACCAATTTTTCACCCAATCTCTTGAGGGGGCATGTCATCTGTTAGGCCCAATATGGAAAGCTAATGTACTGAGAGGGGAGGGGTGAATCAGTACTTCAAATCCTTTTCTCAACAATATCTTTACTGTTATGCATAAACCAAAAACTACTGTAACATAACATAAAGCTAAAACAAATGAGTAACAATCATACATGATTCACTCCATAACACATATATTTTGGTTACGCAGAAACTCTTGGTTAGAGAGAAAAACTGCGGTGGGGATGGCACCCACAACTTCACTACTACAATAATAAAGAGTTCTCGGTTAGAGCTACATATTTAGCTATTTCTAATAGCTTACCCTGTTAGGAGTAACAAGATCTATTAGATCTACCTTGCTAAAGGATTTTACAACACTATATATATGCTGCACCTGGTTAGAGTCTTTTACCCTGTTAAAGGTTTCTCTTACAACTTCAAAATATTACAATAAGACTTTACAAATATCTGCAACTTTACATCTGAAATGCTGTAGTAGATTCTATGTGCTTAAAATAAGATTACCTTGCCTATAGCATACCTCGGTAACTCATAAAGTAACTCGGTAAACCCTTCTATTTACTCTGTTCCTCGACTGTTCTTTGATAACCTTCTCGGTGACCTCTGTGTCTTTGTAACAGTCATAATACTCTATGATTTCTCATGTATCACATGAGTCTTGCTTCATACACATATGCACACACATTTCTCACATTCACACATATATCTAACCCTAAATTCATGTTGTATAAATAGACTTCTTATGTCGGTGATCTGATTCATTGCCTTGATCTTACAAACATGATTTCTTGAATAAATAACCATGCAAAATATTTCATTGGTTAGATGACCTCAAAATTATACAAAATCTGAATGTGCAATTTCCAATGTGATAACGGTTCTGTGTGCCTTGATCTTGTAACACGTTTTCATATGTGTGTCCAGGTTCAATGAATCTGGTAACACGTTTCACTCAGTGTATATCAACTCGGTGTATTATCTTTACTACTCGGTAGACATGAAATAACACTCGGTAGATAGCTCGGTGTATACTGGGCTTTGTGACTGTTTTTCTTCTGTAACCAACTAGGCTGTTCATACTGACTAAATATTTCGATAGTGGTAACCGACTAGAGTATATAGAATGAATTTGTATATAAAACTAATGGCAATTTGATAAGTAGTAACAATCTCCCCTTTTGACATTAGTTGAGATGTTTGACAAAACTACTTTCAAAGTCTTTACTCAAAAATCTATATACTTTACAAAATTTGACTAAACATGCAGTATATACATTAGTCATTGAAATAGTATAATCAAATATACTCCCCTTATCAATATGATGTACAAAACTCTGTAATCATTGTTCTTTCCTCTATTCATTGCTTGGTTCACTGCTCTTGGATACTCTGCATATTCTACTCATTCTCTGCTTGGTATACTCCCCTTGTATACTACACTCCGGTTGTTTGATACTTTGAATACTATACACTCTTGATGATATACTCTGATATACTCCCCCTTTTTGACAAACATCAAAATTTAGTTACCATTGGGAGGTGGCAACTGATCAAAAATGGATTTGTACTTTGTCTTGGCTTCGGTGAGAGCGACAGAGAGTGCATCCTTTACATTGTCCATTAAAGAATTCTGTGCATTAATATCAGCCAATAATGAAATTAAGCCATCTAAAGTGCTTCCCTCTTGTGTAGTAGAGAGATAAGTGGCTCGGTTTAGCTGTTCTTGAATGGATGAAAGATGAGGAAGGAATAATGTTTGAAGTGTCATTATGTCCATCCTGATCTTGTGTTCTTCATTCCTCAGTTCCAATTGTTGAGCCATGAGCTGTTGTAGCTTAGTATAAAAATTCTGAACTAAATTGGGCTCGAGGGTCAACTTATTTGAGAGATCGGTGATCTCTTTCTCAATTGCTTCTGTTTTATTCTTAATGTCCTTAAGAAATAAAGAAAATGTGCAGAGTTTCTAAAATAATGAAAGAATGTGCTTGAGTTGAGGGGACAACTCAGCAATAAATTTGACAAGTTTTACCTTGCCAACAGAAATGGATTTCTGTACTTCCTCTATCATTTTAGCAGTTAGCTCCTTGTCTTTTAGTTTGCTCAAGTATTCGGATGCATCTACTCCAGATGTCTCAATCTGATTTAGGAGTTCATCCAATTGAATATGGATGGTTGCATTGGTTGATACTGTAGCTGAAGGTAGCATATCTGATAGTAAGGTCTTTACCTTCTGAAGTACTTTATTCTTCTTTTGTATGGCTAGTTGCTTCTCCTGTTCAGCCTTTGCTTTGTACAGTTCACCGAATTCATTGAGTGCTTGCCCTTTCAATTTGGAGATGTCTACATTGGGCAACACTATCAGTTTTGATAAATCAATTTTGAAACTATGCTTTTTCAACTTCTTTTCTTTACCTTTCACCGGGTGAACCACTACAATAGCTTGAGAGGCTTGAGGACCCTCGGTAGGTTGCTCAGTAGAGATAACACTTCTGTCGATTTCTTTAGCCTCGGTAGTGTCCTTAGGTGTGTCGGTGCTTGGTGTCTCAACTATAACATTTTCTGTGCTAGAAGGTGCTTGAGAGGTTTGTTCTTGTGAAGTACCTTCTGCTGTAGACTTTTGACCTTTGGTGCCTTCACCTGTAGCATGAGGAGCTTCAGTTGTAGCAGGTTGATTGATTGGTGGGTAAGGCTAAACTTGTTCCAAAATAGATTCACTGGAGACAAGTTTTGCATAAGCATTGCCTTCTATCATTTCTTGTTCAGGTGCCTCTGCATCCATGATATCTTCATCTATTTAAATGGTGTTAGCAGGGTCTTGCTCGGTGACACCAGGCTCTTGGTCGGTGACATCGACTATTTCGACTGTAGATTGTTCACCAACATTCTTTCTTCGAAAGATGGTCTTCCATTGCTCTTTTGTTTCCTTCTCCACTTCTATATACAGGCCATTCATCAATTTCAAGGCCTTTTGTTTTATTGTAAATTCAGTTTGGCTGTTTGTCAGATGTTCTTTTATTTCATCAACCAACATATTAGGAAAGAGATGCACCAAACTTCTTTCTCTGATTTGTTTCTCCGAGTCTAAGACATATTGCCATCTGGTTTCAATATGTGCATATAATTCCTTAGGAATAGAATTACATACTTCTAATGGGACCACTCAGAATTTGAGAAGTGTGCAAATGACAGCTTCTTCAATTTGCCTCTTTTCATCAGCAGATCTGGATTCATATTTGACAAATCTGAATCCACCAAATCCACCATATTCCTTTAGATTATTACAAAAATTTTCTACACTATGTACATCTACCTTCTTGCTTTTCACAATCTGAAATTTATTTGCATCTTCAAATTTGGTATCACTCGACTCTTTTGGCAAAATGAGTCTCTGAGTAGATTTCTTGTAAGTTCTAGTTACCTTAGGAATGGCAACAGTCTTTTGTTTCTTACTCGGTGATGCAACAGATGCCCTTGTGTTAGGTCTCTTTGTTGGAGGGGTCGGTAGGGCCATTGAAGTGTCCCGTTTCTTTCTCTTCAACACTTTTCCCTTATGCAACTTGGTGCTAAGTGTTATGGCTGCTTCTTGGGCTTCTATCTCTTCTTCGGTGATGGCTAGAACTCCTTTGACAGGTGTGGAGGAAGACTCTTCTCCAAATTTCTCAGTTAATGCCTTAATCATCTTTGTAGCTTTTCTTGTAGCCTTAGGTACTACAATGCTCATTTTTACTTTTTCCTACACCTCTTCATAGGTTCCATACCTCGGCTTAGTAGTATGCCTTGGCAATGATATATAGGCATCAATTTGCTGTTGTGTGATATCAAAATCAATCTCGTAACCCATAGGTGACAAAGATTGAGTCCTCAGTTCCACAACATTCACATAACAGTAATCAGTGTCGACCTCAAAACATATTTCATCTTTGTATTTTTCTACCAGCTGTGGTGGAATCCAGTACCTGTTATGCATTTTCTCTTGGAACTTGCTGAAGTAATCATCCATTATATCATTAAAGTTATCACCTAACTTCTTGATGAAGTCATTGATCTAATGGGTGATTGGTCGGTGTAGTTCCCAAACAACTTTATCGTCTGTTGGAAAAAACTTCTCAAAGTAGAAAAACATACATACAAGTAGTGATCCAAATTTTAGAGTATTTGCCGTGTTGTTCTTCTTCGGCTTCCTGATTGTGTTCAGATTTTCAAACAAGTTCTTCAGCAATACTTCACACAAGTCAATTTTCATGCCTTTCTTAACAATTTTGTATGCTAAGTCCACTGCTGCACAGGGTACACTATTTTCCCTTGCCGATTGGAAGAAACAGTAACCAATTACTCTAATGGCAAATTTGAGTTCAGGATCAGTGACATTGTTCAACTTCAGACCTCTGCAATCTGATTCAACTCCAGTCAAACTGATCAATTCCTTCAGTGATATCATTTTTTGTGCTCAGGCATGATCATAGATAGGATAACTGGTGATCAGATGAATGATTTCTTTAGTGATCTTAAACGGTTGCTCTTGTAGCCACATGAAATCATCATGCACTCGACTTAGTACAAACTTGACCCACTAGGGTTTGAACACATGGGGATAGGTTAGGGCTTTAGTCAATCCCTTGATTTTGATATGCTCATACTTGCTATCCATTTTACCATCTGTGCACAATTCATCATATGCATCTTTGATCTCAACATGACCGAGTTCTTCAACACGACATTTTGTTAAGAATCTCACATCCTTGACTAACAAGACTCGATCCGGGATGAGTGAAAAAGCAGTTTTGTCATTCAGTTCAGATGCAATTTTGGGAGTCAAAGAGTATTTTAGTGAGGGCTTTTCTACATTTGTGACAACAATGGGCTCTTGGATCTTAGATGTCATTTTGACTTCAGATAAAAATTGACACAGGAACCTTAGGGTTTGAGAACTTAACAAATGGTAGACTCTTCACACTCAGCAGATAATAACAACTTAATGAGTTTGGTAAACCAGCTTAGCAATGCGATGAGATTTGATGTAAATACCTTAGATTTTTCTTTGAAGTTGTTTTGATCGCCTTGATCGCTCTGCTCTGCTTCTCAAAAACTTAGTGAATGAAAATGACAATGAAAAACCTTTTAAGTACTCAAAAATACCTTATCGGGCTTTGTACCAGTTAGGTCAAAGACATTAAATGCACTCGGTTCACTTAACTTTCTTTCCCTTTTTTTGCGCTTTAACCGAGTAACTAGATTTCCTTCATATACCGACTTGACAGGCTTCTTGAATTCACCAACTTAACAGTTTTCCTGTAAAGTGCTCCAAAAGACTTTGATAGAATTTCAAACTTACTACTACATCTTACTATGCAGATATTGAATTCAGTACATACTAAAATAGGAACTGTTTAAGATTTAAACTTGTGAGAATGCAGTCCCTTCATACCTTTACCGATTAATTTGGAGTGGGAGCACCTAACTCGGTAGGTAAGGTGCTTTCTTTATTTGACACAATTTCCTTCTTTCTCCAAATCATCTTTAATTTCTCTTTTATTTCCTTAGTGTCTTCTCTAGGTTGATCTCTGCAATCTCCAGCCAAGTGTCCAACTTTTTGACAATGAAAACATGCCATACCAGGATTTCTCCATGATCTTCAGTTATTCATTCCAAACCTTATAAAGAAGTTGGCACTTATATGTCCATATCTTCCACAACATTCGCACCATATCCTTGTATTGTAATCCCATGGTACTGCAGAATATTATCGGTAAGGATCTGTTTGAATTTGGTAACCTCTAGTATTTGCTCGGTGTGCAAACCACATGTGGTTCTTTTGCTTAAACCAACACTTCTCGATACTATGTCCATATCTATTGCAGCTTTTACAAAACCCTTTGAATTTTGCCTTCTGATAATTGTTAATAGACTTTGTCCTACATTGATTAGATGTGTGACCATATTTATTGCAATTGTAACAATAACCATTGGTCTTAGTGGTATTTGGTTGCTTACCTTTTCTGATTTGACACATGTTGGCAGTATGACCTTGATTTCCATAGTAGTAGCAAATAGGCTTCTTCCTTTTGATGTTATTCCTTTTTCCAGCTTGTTTTGATGATTCTCCTTTCTTGGTAGTATTATTTCCTTTCTCGGTAGAGTCTTTTCCTTTATAACCGAGTCCTCCTTCTTTGTAGGGTCATCTTGTGTTCAGTTGCTCATCCAACATCTTTGATGCTTCATAACTCTTCTTTAGTGTTTCCTTGGATTTCTTCTCTGTTTCAAGTTCATTGCTCAACCTTGATACTTCAAGTTTCAATGCTTGATTCTCATCATCTTTCAGATTTGCTTCATGATGTGTATAACCTAGTTGATCTGTCAGATTTTGTTGAATACCAGTTAGCCTTATGATTTCATCATTCTTATCAGATACTAAGACTTCAAGTTGTTGTTTCTCTCTTTGTAGATCTCTTGCTTTATCCTCGACTATCCTTAATGCATCTATATTTTCAGTCATCTGTGTACTAAAATGTTCATGTTCTCTTTTCATTGCTTTTAGTTGATCAGCCAATGCTTTGTTCTTTTGTTTTAGCATTCCAATCATTTCTTCAGCTTCTTCAGATATACTATTCTCAGATGATGTCTCTATTTGTTCCACTAACTCTTGAGAATCCTGCAAGTCATCAGATAATCTTCTCCTTACTTTTAGAGATTTTTGCATTTGCCTTTGCATGTCTGTAATCACTTGATTTGCATTATCTAGCTCTTCTTGTAGATACACAATCCTCTGAGATTGTTTATAGCCTTTCATTGATAAGATCTTTCTCTTTAGGTAGTTAAACCCTTTTCCAAGATTCAAGCTCTGATACCAATTGTTAGGCCCAATATGGAAAGCTAATGTACTGAGAGGGGAGGGGCGAATCAGTACTTCAAATCCTTTTCTCAACAATATCTTTACTGTTATGCATAAACCAAAAACAAATGAGTAACAATCATACATGATTCACTCCATAACACATATATTTTGGTTACGCAAAAACTCTTGGTTAGAGAGAAAAACTGTGGTGGGGATGGCACCCACACCTTCACTACTGCAATAATAAAGAGTGCTCGGTTAGAGCTACATATTTAGCTATTTCTAATAGCTTACCCTGTTAGGAGTAACCAGATCTGTTAGATCTACCTTGCTAAAGGATTTTACAACACTATATTTATGCTGCACTTGGTTAGAGGATTTACAATTTATAGACTTGGTTAGAGTCTTTTACCCTGTTAAAGGTTTCTCTTACAACTTCAAAATATTACAATAAGACTTTACAAATATCTGTAACTTTACATCTGAAATGCTGTAGCAGATTCTATGTGCTTAAAATAAGATTACCTTGCCTATAGCATACCTCGGTAACTCATAAAGTAACTCGGTAAACCCTTATGTTTACTTTGTTCCTCAACTGTTCTTTGATAACCTTCTCAGTGACCTCTGTGTCTCTGTAATAGTCATAATACTCTGTGATTTCTCATGAATCACATAAGTCTCGCTTCATACACATATGCACACACATTTCTCACATTCACACATATATCTAACCCTAAATTCATGTTGTATAAATAGACTTCTTATGTCGGTGATCTGATTCATTGCTTTGATCTTACAAACATTATTTCATGAATAAATAACCATGCAAAATATTTCATTGGTTAGATGACCTCAAAATTATACAAAATCTGTATGTGCAATTTCCAATGTGATAACGGTTCTGTGTGCCTCGATCTTGTAACACGTTTTCATATGTGTGTCCAGGTTCAATGAATTTGGTAACACGTTTCACTCAGTGTATATCAACTCGGTGTATTATCTTTACTGCTTGGTAGACATGAAATAACACTCGGTAGACAGCTCGGTGTATACTGGGCTTTGTGACTGTTTTCCTTTTGTAACCGACTAGGCTGTTCATACTGACTAAATATTTCAGTAGTGGTAACCGACTAGAGTATATAGAATGACTTTGTATATAAAACTAATGGCAATTTGATAAGTAGTAATAATCATCATCCTTACTAGGGCTAACCTTCTATATCAGTAAATTATTATTATTTTCTTTGAAACAATGTGATGAAATGCATCGTCTCAAAGAGGGGAAAAATGTAGACACCTAAAATTGTCCTAGCCTAATTAAATAAATATTTTATTTATTTAAATATTTTATCCTAAGCCTTCTATTAATTAAATAGATTTCTATTTATTTAATTAATTCACTAATCCGCTTCTAGCCTTTCCCCATTTAAATAAATATTTTGATTTATTTAAATTATCATTTTCCTAAATTAAAAGCATATTTTATTTATTTAGTTGGCCTCACTTCTTCTATTAATTAAATAAATATTTATACATTTAATTAATTCATTAGCTTTTTCCCTCCATGACACTTGTCATTCATCTCTTAATTTATCTTTAACCACCTCTGTAATATTTTCCTATTTTCTATACCTACCCTCTAATCTGAGCCGACCATTTATCCCTTTACATCTTAATCTTAACCCTCCTTTCTAGGGTGTTCTCTATAAAAGAGGATCCTTTTATTATCCTTTTAGATCTCAATCATTCAAGTGAAGCATCTACATACTACCGAACTATACAACCACAATCCACTCTTTGTTGAGCTCTTGTGCACACATAAAATCTAAGAGAAACTACATCAAGTAAGATCAATGAAGATAGGAAATAATGGAGATTAAACCCTATCGAGCATGTGAAGGTATAATATTTTTATTTTGTTGTTTGCATGTTTTTAGGTTCTTCATTGGTGTATGGTGGATTTCATTGTAGAAATAGGATTTTGTAAGGTTGAATCTTATTTGGTTTTACAATACTTTAAATTCACAATTCCATCACACATGGCCTCCACTAAAGAATATTAGTCAACTAAGATCATTACACGAGAAACTACAATCAATCAAAAGATTTATTGCTGAACTTATAGACAAGTGTCATCCATTTACACATTTTCTACACAAGAATATTAAATTCAAATGGGATGATGGGAGCCAACAAGATTTTTAAATACTCAAAGACTATCTCATGAATCCCCTTGTTCTCATGTCACCAATTGAAGGAAAGCCTCTACTTCTTTACATATCAATGACAACAATAATGTTGGGGGTAACTTTAGCACAACAAGACTATGAAGGAAAATGAAAATCCATCTATTACATTAGTCACACACTAGTGGGATATGAGATAAATTGCATTTGTATCAAGCGTGCATCTCTTGTCATAGTTTTTTCCTTGGATAAATTTCAACACTATATGCTCACTCACAAAACCAAGCTCGTACCAAAGATTGATCCTCCAAAGTATTTTATCGACAAAGTATCTCTTATAGGAAGATTGACCAAATGGTTAATGATCCTCAGTGAATTTGATATTGAATATGTTGAGAGAAAAATCATCGAAGAATGTAATTTTGGATTAGTTAGAAGATGCATCTATAATAGATGATCACACATTGATTTTAGAATTTATAGATGAATCCATCCTAGCAGTCACACATTGATTTTAGAATTTATAGATGAATCCATCCTAGCAGTCACACTTTCAAGATTATGGAAACTCTATTTTGATGGATCATTCACACAACATGGAGAAGGTGCAGTAATTCTTTTTGTCACACCATAGGGAGATTACATTCCAAAATCATATAGAATATCATTCCCTTATATGAACAACATGGTAGAATATGAGGCACTCACTACAGGACTATGTATTGTAGTTCAATAGAGGATCCAAAAAATTTATGTTTTTGGTGATTCCCTATTAGTCATCCTCTTTATGTTTGTGGCTTTGATAATGTTCCTAGAGAGTCACTTGGTATAGTCATATTACCTATCAAAGTAGGGCCAGTGACTTTACCTACTCCTATTCATGTCATGCCCAACCATCTTAATTATAACCTTCTTCTAGGTAGACCATGTATTCATGTTATGAAGGCATTCCCTTCCACTCTTCATTATACAATCAAATTCATATATAACAATGAACTTCACACTATCAAGGTTGATCCTAATCATTATGATCTAATTTGTGATGAAGTGAGATGTATTTCACCCTTTAATACTATGATTCCTTCAACAACACAATATCCTACCAGTGATGCTTCCTTAGAAAGGAATTGGGGTACATTAGACTTTCCAGCTTCCTTCAATGGATGTAAGATCCCTCAATCTAAGAATGGGGCCTTGAAGGAGTCTTACGTGTCATTTATCCAAGCTTCTAAATAAATTTATACCTCTCCTTCTAGCACATGTCTTGATGATGATGGGGGCTCTTTAGAGTTTGACACTAAGAATGAATCCTCTCCTTTAAACATTTCATCATCTACACATCAATACAATGGACATGGTTTAAGATGTGTACAACAAAGTTTTGACGATCATAAGAAAACATCAAACTTTTCCAAAGAAGGTCTAGGTTTCCAAAGTCCTCCTTTATCAACATCTCCTCTCCCATTTTCTTATACATCTATGTCTTCTTACAACTTCTCATGACAAAAAGAGAGTATTTTGTATGAGCTTCTTAAAGCCAACTTGATTTCTCTTCCTTTAAAAAATAAAAGAAAGAATCATAAGAAAAATTAACACAATCCTTCTTTTTGAAAGTATCATTATATCCATGGTCATTCCACTAATGAATATCATAATTTAGTGAATAAAATTCAACAACTTATTGTGACTGGTATCATTCAAATATTAGATAACAATGAGTTGGACTACCATCTTATTTCCTCCAAATAACAAATTTATGTTCCTATTATGTTGCTCCTCACTATGTGACATTGGCAACTTATTTATTGGGGGCTCATTTTCATTCATGGTGGTACAATTTTAAGGGAAATCATACTTAAGTATCAACATAATAGCATTTTTATTCTTGTCTCCACACTTGGGCGACAAGAATAGCCTTTCAATCATTATTTCTTTCTAAGGATCCACTTTTCCTTTGTTGAGTGGTGCTTTCTTTGATACAATGTTATTCCTTGTGTGAAGTTGTTTGTTTTCTCAATGATTCTCTCTTATTTAAGAGGTGTATATCCTTGTGTACAACCTCTTCTTCACTTATAAATGCATGTCTATTATAAACAAACCCCTAAATTTGGGTCAAAAGTGCATTATCCTTCATCAAGAATCCCTTTACCTAAGCAATTGGGGGAAGGCATGAATTATTTTTATCCTTCCTTTCTCATGGTCAATGATGTTACTTTTGTTCAAAATATCCTCTTGGATGTAGATGTCTTTGAGAAAAGATCTCTTCCTCTTTCTCCTACTAAGGATTCCCTTTACACTTGTTGCAAGATATCTCTTTTACAATTATTTTTTCATTAATTATAAGATTCCTACCTCTTTCACTTGGATTTATGTCTATTATTTCTTAAAGGATATCTTCTTGGTGTTGAAGGTGGGTATCATTATTTATATCAACCTTAAGATATCAACATAGGACTATGCTGATATCTTAAGGGGAGGGTATATGTGTGACCTCCTAGTTGCATTTTAACTATCGATTATCAATTTTGGATTATTGCATCCTCATGCTTAATCCTCATCTTATTTATCATTTATGAGATTGTTGCATATTCATGCTTCATCCTCATTTTTGGACATCATTTGTCTTAGATGGGTTGTTGCATCCTCATGTTGCATTCTCGAAACTAGACAAATCATTTTTCAATTGCATGTCTTATACAAGTTATTGCATTCTTGAAACCAGACCAACAAGTCTTATATGAGATGCTTAACTCCTAAAAACAAACAACAACACGTGCAACAGGTAAGTTGACTATCATAACAAAGGTTGCTAGACTGCTCAACTCTTCCTTTTTCAGAGAGTGGAACTAGCATAACACAACTTGCTAGACTATTTTGACTCTCCTTTACATAAAACACACAACATAACACAACTTTTTGTCTTATGAGTATTCAAGATCATGTGGGTCACATATCATAACACAACTTGCCAACCTTTTGATTCCACAACTTCTCTTTATATTCTTCTCATGGATCAACTATAATAACACAACTTGCTAGCCTACAACATCCATGTTCTCTCTTTTATCCTCCCCATAAGATCATAGCTTTGATATTTGTGATCATGGTTCATCATTTTATGCATGCTCTTTCTCTTTTTATGTGATCACTTATGTTCTCATGGTAGCATTATGAGAATGATATTAGTGGTTGAGAAATTTGATTATTGAGGTCTCTTCAACTAGTTGACTCGGAGAATTTTTTTTTTAGTATTAACCCCTTGTGTTTTGTGTCTTCTGTCTTTATTTTTCCTTGTTTGGTTTTTTATCCATGTCTTGTTTTGTGTGTCCTTGTATGTGATTGTGTGAGTTAGGATCCTAATATTGGGGGCTTGATTCCTCAAAATTAGCGATGTCTTATCTCCTTGTGATCTAGCTCCTAATGTCTCCCCTCTCTCATATTTCTACTTTACCATGAGTATTTTTATAAGCTCATACTCCCATTAAAGTGAGGGATAAATGTAGAATCATAAATTTTAACTCATACAATTTAAACCTCATGATTGTGTCCCTACCTTAGTGTGTCCCATTTTCATCCCCCCTACTTCTATTTTGGTCCCTTTGCTCCAACCTTGATGTCACCTATTGAGACTACTGGGTGGGCCCCATGTCAGAGGTTGTCCTCTCCTATTTCATGGTTGACCAATATTGTTTTTGGAGGACCAAGGCATAGAACACCCTGGTCGTAGACTACAACACCCCAAAATGTCGTGGTCCCCCTTAAACATGCCCCAATTTTGAAATAGGATAGGCACTCCCCCTCCTCGATGTAATTTGGTCCCCTTGCCTATACTTGATCCTTGGAGGTCAGCCTAATTAGTAATTTACCTAGATAATCCTATATAAAGACATCTTATTAATTCATTTTGACATCACTCATATACTGCATTAATTGTGCATCTATCAAGCATTTTTTGGAGATTCAATGCAACATTTCGTCCTTCAAGCATTATGGAGCAAATTTACATCAATATTCATGCAAGAATGTGTATTTGATTTGGGTTTTCATGTTCATGTGCTTGACATGCCATTACATTCAATATTTGTGATTACATTCAAAAAGCATTGCCTCATCGATCCTTTCATCAACAATTGCAGATGTGAGGTGTATCTTCTAAAATTTACTTCAGTATTTACATTATTCAATTCAAGGTTAATTCTTAAATTGGGGTTTGACCTAAGGCAAACCCCTATACACAACACTTTATTCTCTCTTTTTGTGTGCATGGAATAGGCTCAAGAGTTGTACTCAAAGATGTCGATAGTGTTGATGACAATGAATAGGCTTAGCTTTCGATGAAGTGAAATTCAAAGGATGAGGTCAAATTTGTACTATTTGGTCCCAAAAAATAAGCCAAACTTTTGTGAACAGGTTCCAGATATCGTCTTTTGTCCAAATCTCAATTTGTGGCGCCATGGAATACTGCAACAATCTATTTTTGATAATTTACTTTAATTATTCATTGCTTTCCTCTAATTTCACAATTACCATCTAATTTCAACAAAGAAAGAGGGTAACTAACATATAACTAGCGAATCTAATCATAATTTCAACCTTTTTCTCATTATAGTAATATTTTCACTTACCTCTAAAACAACACCCTTTCACCTAACCTTCCAACAGCCAGCACTATACCTTTGTCTACCAAACCTCTCATGATGTAATCATTGTTGACACCCTTTATCGCAAAGGTCTTGATGATACTCTCCTTAGATATCTAGAGTATGAGGAAGTCCAAACTGTGTTACATGAGGTTCACAAAGGTATATATAGGGCTCACTCTAGTGGTCCAACCTTATCTAAGAAACTTATGAGGACTAGTTACTACTAGTCCACTATGGAGAAAGATGCCTATTAGTTTGTCAGAAAATGAAAACAGTGTTGGATTCATGGATACTTAATACATGTGCCTACATAAGAACTACAACCAATCACAACACCTTGGCTCTTTCATCAATGGGGACTCAATCTCATGGGTAAGATTCACCCTCCATCCTTGAATGGCCATAAGTTTATAACAACTGCCACTGAATACTTCTCAAAGTGGATTGAATTCATTTCCCTCACACACGTTATTAGTAAACAAATTGTCACATTTATCTTTAATACATTATATTTTGGTATGGTGTTCCCCTTTCCATCATCATGAATAATGGGTGCCCTTTCTAAAATCAATATGTTCATGAACTCTATGAGAACTTCCATATTCAACGCTACTTCTCCACCTCATACTATCCCCAAGGCAATGGTTAAGCCAAGGCATCTAATAAAACTATCTTGGAAATATTCAAGAAGATAGTCAATGATGTTGGTTGTGATTAGCACATGCAACTTAATCTTGCCTAGTGGGCCTATTGTAAAAGTGTTCACACTCCCACTATGCCACACCATACTCACTTGCTTATGGTGCATACACTATCTTACCCATTGAGGTCAAGTTACCATCTTTGTGGGTTTGCTTGTGCTATCTTATCAATGATCAAGATTAAAGACTCTCTCGACTTTAGGATCTTGAATTATTATATAAGCATAGATAATTTGTTTTCAATCATCTTAGAGAATAACAACAATGCATGAGTGGAAAATACAATCATAATGTGAGGCCTTACATATTTGAGGTAGGTGACTAGGTTCTTAAAGAAAAGCCCAAAAATTAGCAAGATCAAGAAAAGCAAGGCAAATTTAAACCTAATTGGCTTGGCCCCTACATTGTCACATCAGTCTATGGCTCTAGAGCATATACACTATTTATTCTTGAAGGTGAACCATTTGATGATCCTATCAACAACATGCACCTTTTCAATTTCTACACTTAGTCCTTTAGAGAATCTCTTAAAAAAACAACAACAACAACAACAATACAAAAAAGTAATTAACAAATATTTTTGATGGAGAGAGAGAGAGTAGGTGAGATGGAGTGAATAAAAGAAACATAGAGATACTGATATATATGATAGTTCTGATACTTAATGTAAGTACATATCCAATAGCCAACAAGATGAGAGGGGGGGGGGTGAATCATACAAACTTAATCTTCCATCAAAACACCAGATTCAACCTCGGTAACATATACTTCAGTAATATAACCAAAACTGCTAAACATGCAAACTCAAAAGCATATAAACATCATATCACTCATAACACCAGATTTAACATGGAAACCCAAATAGGGAAAAACCACTGTGGGATTTCAGACCCACTAAGAAATATACTCTTCTAGAGTATGCTCTCGGTTAAAAGCAAATCCTGTTAAAGATTACAAACACATTGCTAGATGTGACCCGGTTAAGGGATTTCCCTTAGATTTGTTAGGATCTTCACCTTGTTAGAAGTGATCTTGTTAAAGGATTTCAAACACTCAATCAGAACATCACCTTACTAGAGGGTTTTACAAATAAGACTGTTAAGTCCACTCGGTTAAGAGATTTTCTGTCACTTTCACAAAATAATAGTAATAAAAATCTATCTGCAACTTCACATCTAAAATGCTAAAGCAAAATCTTATTTGCTCAATACAATCTAGACATAGAACTAATCTTGTCCATCTGCTAGGCTTCTATACTCAGTTATTCAAAACAGGTCTTCAAGCTTCTATGCTTGGTAATCACTATGTAGCATCCCTGTGCATACATTTGCTCGCATGCATTGTTTATCAACAATTCGCCAACCGCTTAATCTCCTTGATCACACTTCCCATGATCAATCATAGCCATCAGATCTTCAAACTTGTCTAGGTTCAATGTATCCTTCGATTTGAAAAATGTTTTACCCCACCTAGGAACTTGCATACATTTCTTGGAACTTGTGCTAGGGTAATGCGGTTCAATTTGCGCTGTAGATCTTCATGCTGATTTACCTTTGCCATAGATTCATTAACAAACTTCATGCACAACATACCAATCATTTAATCAGTTCCAGCTCATCAATTTCCTCCATTAAATAATGCATGTAACCATTTAATGTATTCTATTACAGCTCGGTTACAACTCGGTAACAACTTGGTGAATACTAAACTTTATTCGGTAGACATTTCGCCTTCATTAACCAATAGCGATAACCTTAGGGTTTACCGACTAGGTTCTTTGCTCAATAACATAGTATAGTATTAACCTTACAATTTACAACATATGTATGATGTTAAAACAATCTAAACATCATGATCTCATCATTGTCTGACTCGGTAATAGTTGCCCATTGAATACCTTATTCATCCCCTTATTCATCATATTCTTTCTGTGTCTTTTACCAACATCTTTATACTCATCAAATCATACTTCTCAAGATATGGCAACATCATAGTGAATTAGAAAATCAATTTCTTGACATCAATGACAAAATAATAATATTAAGACAGTAAATCATCCTTAATCAGTTATATCCATAAGCATCAACAACCTTCTCAATATCCTTATTGAAATGCCAACAATCTCCCATTGTCTGTTATAATGCCAAATGCCAAATGCCAACAATCTCCCCCTTTGGCATTGATGGCAAAACCAATTGATTTGACCTAATTGATTCAGATTGCTGTGAGTTGTTTGTGAGATTTTGAAATGCTTTCTTCCTATCATCAAAATTCTCCCCCATACATTAGACTTCTCCTCTTTTCTCCAGTCTTCTCCTCCTTTTTCTTCAATCTTCTTCAGTCTTGTCCAGTCTTCTCCCCCTTTAACAACAATGTGAAAAAGTAAAGAACTAAAACATAATTTCTTCCTGTATGAAGTGAATTCTTGCTGTAATGTGTCAACTTAGTCTCGGTTAGAGCATTTTGTCTTCAATTCCTGTTTCCTGTATTGTATCCTGCACTGTTTCCTGTACACCTTTAGAAAACATCCTAAAGTGTGTAAATCAGCATCAACTCTTAAAAGATATTCGATAGAGTCATCGAATTGATGCTTTCACTGAACTCAGTCAGTGAGTAGAAGATAGGGGTAGGACCCCTAACTTACTTCTGAGATACTCAAAAGTGTCCCTTGGTAGTGGCTTGGTGAAGATATCTACTATTTGTTCCTTTGTGCTAACATACTCCAACACCACTTTCTTCTCTTGAGCTTCTTCTCTAAGATAATGATATTTGATAGAGATGTGCTTTGTCTTAGAGTGCATAATAGGATTCTTTGACATGTTAATGGCACTAGTATTGTCACAGAATATAGTTACTAGCTCGGTGACTTTCTCATTTATACCTTCCAATAGTTGTTTGATCCATGCTATGTTGGTACAATTCAATGCTGCAACAACGTATTCAGCTTCTGCTGTTGACTGTGAAACACATCCTTGTTTCTTGCTAAGCCAACTCACTAGTCTTTCTCCTAAAAAGAAAGCTCCTCCACTTGTGCTTTTTCTATCATCAATGTTGCCTACCCAATCAGCATCAATATACACTTTTAAATCAAAATCATTTCCTTTCTGATATACTAAGCCATAATCTTCAGTGCCTTTCAAGTATCTAAAAATTCTTTTGATTGTTGTCATGTGTGTTTCTTTAGGATCTGCAGACAATCTTGCAACTATACCTACTGCATGTGCTATGTCTAGTCTACTGTGAACAACATATTGTAGCTTTCCAATCATGGATCAGTAAAGTGTCTCATCAACAGATGCAGATTCATCATTCTTTGATAGTTTACAGTTGGTAGTCATAGGAGTACTTACTGGTTTTGAATCCTCCATTCCAAATTTCTTCAAGATTTCCTTTATGTACTTGGATTGAGTAATGAAAATCTCATTTTTCATTTGCAGTATCTGTAAACCTATAAAATACTTTATCTCATAGATTAATGACATCTCAAATTCTTTTCTCATTTCTTTTCCAAAGTTCTTACATAAAGAGTCATTTCCACAAAATATAATATCATCAACAAATGTGGCTGAGATCAGTATTCCATTTTCATCATTCTTCATGTACATATTGCTGTTCTCACTTGTCCTTATAAACCAATCTTAATCAAATTAGAGTGCAATCTTTCATACCATGCTCTAGGTGCTTGTTTTAGACCATATAATGCTTTGTTCAATTTACATACCTGATCTTTACTCTTGTCTTCAACAAATCCTTCAGGTTGTTCAATAAAAACTTCTTCTTCTAATATTCCATTCAGAAATGTAGATTTGACATCCATTTAATATACCTTGAAGTTTTTGAAAGCAACATATGCCAACAATGTTCTTACTCCTTCAAGTCTAGCCACAGGTGCAAAAGTTTCACCATAATCAATTCCTTCTTCTTGAGCATAACCTTTGCAAACTAGTCTTGCTTTATTTCAAATGACCTCTCCTTTTTCATTTAGCTTGTTTCTAAAAATCCACTTTGTATCGATTACATTTTTGTCCTTTGGTCTTGGGATTAGTGTCCATGTGTCATTCTTCTTGATTTGATCAATCTCTTCTGTCATAGCATTTATCCAATCTTCACTGTTAAATGCCTCTTTCACTATTCTCAGTTCAAATTCAGATATCAGACATGTGTTCTATCTTAGTTTGTTCCTTGTCATCACTGGATCATCCTTATCTCCTATAATCTAACTTGGTGCATGATGTCTTCTGACATACTTGGCTAATACAGGCTCAGTAGGCTTTGTATGATCTTCTTCATCACTCAGTAACTGGATATTCTCTTCATTTTCTTCAATAGTTTTCTCGGTAGGACTTGTCAGTTGAACATAGACAAATTCATCATTATCTTTTGGTTCTTTGGAATTTCCTTCATCATTTCTTTTTGCAAATTCATCAATTTTCACATTTGCACTTTCTACTATTTTTTTAGATGATTTGATCAGACATTTAAATGCTTTTCTTCTAGAAGAATAACCTAGAAATGTTCCTTCTTCACTTTTTTGATCAAACTTGCCATTTCTATCATCTTTGTGTACATAGCATCTACTTCCAAAGATTTTAAAATAACTTACATTAGGTTTCTTGTCATACCAGATTTCATATGGTGTCTTCAAAGTACCTTTCTTCAGTTGTACTCGGTTTAGGGTGTAAACTGCTATGTTTATTGCTTCTCTCCAAAATGTTTGTGGCACTTTCTTTTTAATCATTAGGGTTCTGGCACAATCCACAATAGATCTGTTTCTTCTCTCAGCTATTCCATTTTGCTGTGGAGTTCTTAGTGCAGAGACTTGTCTTTTAATACCATGATCATTGCAGAATAAGTTGAACTCATCAGATGTGAACTCTCCTCCTCTATCTGATCTAAGACATTTCAATTGTCTTCTTGTTTCATTTTCAACTCTTGCCTTGTACCATTTAAAAATTTGAAAAGCTTCTGATTTTTCTTTTAAAAACATTACCGACATCATCCTTGATTAGTCATCCACAAATAATATGAAATATTTGTCACCATAATAACTTTGAACTTTCATAGGACCACAAAGATCAGTATGCACAAGATCTAAAATTCCCTTAGAGGTGTAAGACTTACTTGTAAAGCTTGATCTTGTCATTTTACCCATCTGGCATCCTCAACACATAGCATTCTCAGGTTTTTCAAGACTCGGTAGACCTCTTACTCGGTGCTTCTTACTTATTTTGATCAGATTATCAAAATTTACATGACAAAATCTTTTATGCCATAACCAGGTATCATCTATCTTTGCATAGAGACACTTGTTTCAAGTTGAGTCAAGGTGAAATGTATTACCTTTTGTTTGTGTCCTGGTAGTAGCTAACTTTCCATGCTTGTCATGAACTTTGACAATTCCTTTCTGAAATTCTATTCGGTAAGCTGTATTGTTTAGCTGTGCTACACTCAACAAATTGTATTTCAAACCTTCAACCCAATAAAAATCATTGCATCTTGCATTGTCAAGAAGTGTTATAGATCCTTTACCTCTCATCGGACATGGTGCATCATTACCAAATCTTACATAGCCTCCATCATAATCTTCTAACATAACAAACTTGTGTTTATCACCTGTCATATGATGCGAGCATCCACTATCTATGATCCAAGAATCATTAGTATTTATGTGAGATATTAGGGCCTTTTCTTCATACCTTTCTTCATCTGATCCATCTTTGATAGCCACATAAACTACTTCCTCTGTATCATTTTCATCTGATTTATCATCGTTGGATTCCTCATTGGCTATTAAGCATGTCTTTCTATCTCTTCTTTTGAAGTCTTGATGTCCTCTGTAATGATTATCTTTCTATCTATCATCTCGGTAATCTCTCTTTTCAGTAGAATCTTTGTCAGGACAGTTAGAAGCCATATGTCCTATTTTATCACAATTGAAAAATTTCAAAGGTAGTTTTCCTTTATACTTACCTTTGCCTCTCGGTAACCTTCTGGCTAATAGTGCTTCAAACTCTTCTTGCTTCCTGATTTCCTTATACAGTTTGTGTGCTTCTTCCATGTTCTTATGAAATCTTTCACTTGCTCCACTATGATCTCCTTCAGAGTACTTATACTTTCTTTCATTGTAATCATTAGATTCATCAAGATGAAAAGAACTAAATGTAGATTCAACTTTATTTACCAAAGATCCATTGTTATCAAAATTACTTAACTCAAATGCATGTAGCTTACCAATAGTAGCATCTAAAGAAACTGGCATATTAGGTATAGACCTCAATTCATTGATTGCAGAGAATCAAATTGCATAAGCCGGTAGAAGGGTTCTTAACAACTTACTTTTTATATCCTTTTCTTCAATAGTTCCACCTGCTCCTTTGATTTGATTGACAATCTCCTTTAGTCTTGTACTGTACTGGGTTATGTTCTCACCTTCATTCATCCTTATGGATTCAAGTTGTCCTCTTAGACTGTCTACTTTTGCTCTTTGAACATGTTCATCTCCTCCATACACTGATATGAGCTTATCCCACATAGCCTTTGCAACATTGCAGCCTTCTAGATCATTAAACTTTGAGTCGTTCAATGTAGATGTTATTTCAATCATTGCTTGGATATGTTCTTGCTTTGCCTTTATTTCTTCCATAGTCAATGGATAGGTGCTCGGTATGATGAAATCATTCTCCAGATAATATACAACATATTCTCCAACTCCTGATAGGTGCAACTTCATCCTTTTCTGCCATGTAGAGAAACTTGACTTGTTTAGCTTCGGTGCATCCCTCTTATACATCTTTGGATCTTTGCCTCAAGTACCTTTAAGATTTTTCTTCCAGAGTCCAAAGCTCTGATACCAATTGATAGTTCTAATACTTAATGTAAGTATAGATCCAATAGCCAACAAGATGAGAGGGGGGGGGGGGTGAATCATACAAACTTAATCTTCCATAAAAACATAAGATTCAACCTCGGTAACATATACTTCAGTAATAACCAAAATTGCTAAACATGCAAACTCAAAAGCATATAAACATCATATCACTCATAACACCAGATTTTACGTGGCAACCCAAATAGGGAAAAACCACTGTGGGATTTCAGACCCACTAAGAAATATACTCTTCTAGAGTATGCTTGGTTAAAGCAAATCCTGTTAAAGATTACAAACACATTACTAGATGTGACCCGACTAAGGGATTTCCCTTAGATCTGGTAGGATCTTCACCTTGTTAGAAGTGACCTTGTTAAAGGATTTCAAACACTCAATCAAAATGTCACCTTGCTAGAGGGTTTTACAAATAAGACTGTTAAGTCCACTCGATTAAGAGATTTTTTGTCACTTTCACAAAATAACAGTAATAAAAATCTATCTGCAACTTCACATCTAAAATGCTAAAGCAAATTCTTATTTGCTCAATACAATCTAGACATAGAACTAATCTTGTCCATCTACTAGGCTTCTATACTCTGTTATTTAAAATAGGTCTTCAAGCTTCTGTGCTCAGTAATCACTATGTAGCATCCCTGTGCATACATTTGCCCACATGCATTGTTTATCAACAGTTCCCTATTTATAAACAATTCGCCAACCACTTAATCTCCTTGATCACACTTCCCATGATCAATCATAGCCATCAGATCTTCAAACTTGTCCAGGTTCAATGTATCCTTCAATCTGAAAAATGTTTTACCCCGCCTAGGAACTTGCATACATTTCTTGGAACTTGTGCTAGGGTAATGCAGTTCAATTTGTGCTGTAGATCTTCATGCCGATTTTCCTTTGCCATATATTCATTAACAAACTTCATGCACAACATACCAATCATTTAATCAGTTCCAACTCATCAACTTCCTTCATTAAATAACGCATGTAACCATTTAATGTATTCTGTTACAGCTCGGTTACAACTCGATAACAACTCGGTGAATACTAAACTTTACTCGGTAGAAATTCCGCCTTCATTAACCAATAGCGATAACCTTAGGGTTTACCAACTAGGTTCCTTAGGGTTTACCGACTAGGTTCTTTGCTCGGTAACATAGTATAGTATTAACCTTACAATTTACAACATATGTATGATGTTAAAACAATCTAAACATCATGATCTCATCATTGTCTGACTCAGTAATAGTTGCCCATTGAATACCTTATTCATCCCCTTATTCATCATATTCTTTATGTGTCTTTTACCAACATCTCTCATCAAATCATACTTCTCAAGATATGGCAACATCAAAGTGAATTAGAAAATCAATTTCTTGACATCAATGACAAAATAATAATATTAAGACAGTAAATCATCCTTAATTAGTTATATCCATAATCATCAACAACCTTCTCAATATCCTTATTGAAATGCCAACAATCTCCCATTGTTTGTTATAATGCCAAATGCCAAATGCCAACAATATAGAGGGAGCAACTGGGGTGATTCCTTGAACACAGGTCATGGTGCAATGGCATAACTGGGTGATTCCTTGAACGCAGGTCATGGTGCAGTGGCATAACTGGGCGATTCCTTGAATGTAGGTTTTCCTCAGTGTTGGGATCTGGTTTTGTGTGGTGTTGATATCTGCTCCTTAGAGTGGTTGATACAAACCCTCCCTTGTACTTAGAATAATGGCGGGATTGACAAGTATGCAAAATGTGGAGGCATAGACAAGGCATGTGAACTATTTGACCAAATGCGTTTAAGGAGGATTTGATCTCATGGAATGCTGTGATTGTAGGATATGCCTGTAATGAGTTTGTTGAGAAGGATTTAGAAATGTTCAACCAACTGTGATAGGCAGGTGTAAAACTATAATCCACAACCTTTGCCAACGTCTCCCAACCTGTGCCAAAGTGGAAGCATTAGAATCAGGTTATGAAAAATGTGGAAGAATAGACAAGACACACGAATTGTTTGACATAATGCCTCAAATAGAATTGTTCTCTTGATTTGAGGAATTTAACAAAATGGATTTATTGAAAAGGCTTTAGAATGGCCATGGATTGTTTAAGCAACGAAAATTAGGTAGCCAATACAGATCACAAGGACACACAGAGGATGGCGGATGGTGATGGCATCTAGGGATATTCGAAGAAACCCCTAGGAATGGTGAACAGGCAGATGTGCCATTTGACGACCATGATTTGGCTCAATTACAAACTTTTGATCATTCTCCTTAATGGGTTATCAAGGATGGTCGCTGGCGTGACTTGGCTTATGACAAATTCCTTCCGACTTCGTCATATTTTCGCAAATTTATAGGTAATTCTGTTCCAAAACCTCCGTGTTCTTATTATAAATCTTTTGTTCCCAAGGCATTAATATTTCAGGGCATTCTAGCTCCTCATCTTGTTGATCACCCAAAGACTCCTTTTAAGTATTTTCATTCCTTTTTTGGTTCTAAAATACCTAGGAAACATAGATATGTTTTGCCTCAACCGCCATTCAACATTTGTGATGGCTCCCTGCGTTCTGATGGTTTTTCCCCATTAGCTTCTTCTGGATCTCCCCCCAAGATTGTAATCCTTCCCTCCCATCTTATGTCACCTGGCTAGATAACACTTTGGTTTTGAACCCTCACTTCCTTTCTTCCCTGAATGACATTCATGTTGCTAAACGAGCTCCCTTCCATCCAAATCCACTTCCCCATAACTCTCCCTTTGCATTTTCCAATTTGATAAGGGGTAATCCGCATTCTTCTGTGCAGTATAAGGTTATATTCCCTGATTACATGATTCAGGACTCTATAAAGTTATTGCATTCTATTGCCCTCATGGGTAAGCTTCTTTCTTTGGTTTCTTTTGGTAAATTTTTAACATGGGCAAAGTCTAATTGGGATGGTATGAAGGTGTGTAGGAGAAAAAGTGACACTAAGCAAACATGCCCTAATCTCACTTTCAACCACACACTTGTGGAATACGAAAGAGCCTAGAGGTATCACACAATTGGCTACTTCTTTTTGTGGAAGAGAGAGCCACGGGCTACCTATTAGGATTTCTATTCCTTTGTTGTAATTGAAAGATAAAATGATGCAAGTTCAATTCCCAACCCCAAAGTGCAAGTATGAACTAATAACAAGATTGCAGAATTGAACTTAAACAATGGAAAGCTGTAAACACAAGGACAAGACAAGAATGTAAATGCGTACCTGGTGTTAAAATATGAATGAAAATGTTCGGGACAGGGGCGTGGGTGCCACTGTCCTGATTCTGCCCCTGAAACTGCTGTTTTGCAACTTGGAAAGCTGTCAAAAATGCTGAAAATTGTTGTTTGTCAGGAGGACCAGGGCACCCAGCACCCCTGTCCTAGTAGGACCAGGGCACCCCATGCCCCTGTCCTAGTCTTTTGCTCTGCAATTTGGTGTGAAGTTTAGTCTTCATCTGCTTCCGTCGGATCTGCAACTTGCGGCGTCCTTCGAATTCGGAAATCTGCACTTATATCTGAAAAGGTATGGTGGGCGGCTATATAGGGTTTTGCCTTAGTCAAACCCCCACTTTGGTGATTTCCACCTCCATGAATAGCCAAGTTGTATTGTAAAAGTAGTGTGTGTGCAGACCTTGTGCGTGTGCAAGATCCTAAAATGCAAGTAAGCAAACTAGAGCAACCTAGAAAGTAAACCCTAATTGCTTGCAAATGATAATGTAAATGCTCCAAATCAAGATGTAAAGAGATCTAAAGCATGAATACAAGTGACATAATGAGGCTTATGCAAAGACATGAAAACAACATGAAATCATACCCAACCCCAAGGGAGGGGTACAAGCCAATCTTCAGTCAGTGATCCCTTATTGTTCTTCAATGTCTTCAAAGCCCTAAATGGATGAATGAAATTGATGAATGCTTGATGGATGGATGTTGAATGTTGTTGAAGTCTTCAAAGATCTGCTCTTTCACTACATAGAAAGCCCTTGAAACCAAAATTCTGATCCTTTCAAATGAAGAAAGAGAGCTTTTATATATGAAACCCTAGGTCTTAATTTCAACTTTAGGCTGACCTAGAGATTGAATATCCCGCCAATTTCTTGGGGTTAAGCTTTATTTTATGATTGGATCGTGCTCCTAAAATTTTGAGAAAAATGTCCAGGACCGTGTGCACTCCGGGCGCCATGGTCCCGACAACTTTTCACCAAATTTTCAGGGTCGTCGGATATGATGATTTTAGAGAGAATCCCGAAGTTACAGCTGATTTCGAGATATTTTGACCCCCGAAATCAAGCCCCCAAGTTCAAAATAGGACCTAATTAGGGTTTTTGATTAAATGATGTATTAGAGGAATAAAATGAAAGGGGCACACTTTAATGAAAAGGGCCCAACTTTATGATATGGGAGATGATAAAATAGAACCTTAGACCTAATTAATTTAATTAATTAAGTGCTAAAGGGAAAATGCAATGCAAAATGCAAAATGCGCCAAGGCGGGTGCTAAATTAGGTGTGAAATTGTACCACCCTAGCAAGTGCGTACAATTTACGACACTACAGAAGGATTTATTTCTGTTTGATAAAGATTCTCTATATTCCATTGTGATTTTCAATTCTGAATAGTATAGGGATTGTGTGCATAGATTTAAAGGGTGGTTTTGTTTTGGGATAGGAATTTTTACCTATGCTTGGTCTCCTCATTTTGATATTCAATTGGCGAAGCCATAGTTTATGCCCTTCTGGGTAACTTTCTCGGGTCTTCCTTTGGAGTATCATGATATGTATATGGTTGAAATCCTGGCAAACAAATTGGGCATCTTTATTAAGCATGATTTAGTTCCTTTCGAATGACCTCATCTTTCGGTTAGGGTTTGTTTGTTATTAAATCTGTCTAAACCCATTCCCTCTGAGATTACTATTTGCTCCAAATATGGTGCATGGATTCAGCTTGTGGTGATTCAAGATTCGATCGCTATTCATTCTTGTGGTCCGTTACTTGGCCATTTCACCTCTCAATGTTGTGGTTATTCTGATGCACCTTTACAAGTTTGTTCAGATTTTTCATCTGATTTTCGCCAATGTTCCCTTTTTCAAAGTAAGGATTGTCAGTCTTTAAAGGATCATAATGTTAAGGATTCTGCTCCTTTACCTCTTTCTGTTACATCTCTCATTCCTTTTTCTAGATATATAGTATGTGATGTGCCTCTGATGGATTTTACTTTTCTCTTCTCTCTGGCCATGTTCTTCTTTGTTCTGTCTGCCATTCGTCGGTTTTGTTCTGTTTCTTCAAACTCGTTTAAGTTTCTTCCTAGTCTTTTCAAGGATTATTGGTCTTTTGAATTTTGTTTTGAACCTTTTCTGTTCTCCTTTGTGAGTTTTTTTCAAATTTCTTGTCCTTCGGTTCCATTTCCAAAATTGTTGTTACCTTCAAATGGTTGCACAAATCATTTCTCTTTTAATTCTTCTCCTCATTCTTCTTTTGTGGGTCTGGCGGATGATACCAAAATTGTTCATAGTTTGATTTTTGATAGTGATTCTTTTTTGCCCATTCCAAGGTCTCCTTCTTCTCTTTCCATTTCTGAAGAGAAGATTTAACTTATTGCTTCAGATATTTTATTTTCAGTTTCTTCTGATCTATTTGATGAGATTGTTGCAAAGGAATTTCCTGAATTTTCTTTTTCTTCTGCATCTACCTCTTCGGGGCCTGTCCATGATGGTTGTCATGTTTCCTCTTCTCAGCTAAATTTAGTTGAAGGTGTGGATGCAAATCTTATTGATAGTCCTTCTTCAATTGTTCCTAATGTGTATGGATTTGATTTCTCTTAGAAGTTAGCCTTGGAGCAATCTCCTTTTGTTTCCCCCCTATTGTTAAAACTCCTAAGAAGAGTGGTCGAAAACCAAAATTGGCTAAAATCAAGGAGGAGATTGCGGCTAGTATTCAATCCACTATTGTAGAGAAATTTTCTTCCCAAGTCAAAACAAGGAGGGCATGTTGCTCTCCTTGTGATAAATGAGGATTTTATCTTGGAATGTCAGGGGCTTAAATACCCCTGACAAAAGGGGAAGGATCAAGAAATTTCTTGATTCTTCAAAAGTGGATATCATCTTATTGCAAGAGTCTAAACTTTCTCAGGATTCTTTTGATAACATAATTTCCAAATGGTCCCTTTGGAAAGTTGTTCATGTTCCTTCTTTGGGCACTTCTGGAGGTCTTATAACTTTATGGAATCCTAAATCAGTCAAAGTTGAGATGTTATCTTTTTCTTCTCATTGGCAGTTGTTAAAGGTTGACTGGTTTGAAGTCTGTTTTGTTTTGTTTAATATTTATGGTCCGACTTCTCCTTAAGATAAAATCGACTTATGGGATTCCTTATTTGAATTTTTTTTACGATATGATGATTTTTTTATTGTGCTTGGGGGTGATTTTAATGCTCTCCTTTCCTCGAATGAAAAAAGAGGGGGTAATCCTACAGCTCATAAGGTTATTGATGACTTTTCTTCCTTTGTACAAAACAATGCATTATTCAATATTTTCCCTTCTAATGGTTCTTTCACTTGGACAAATAGGAGATCTAAATACCAGATTGCCTCTCGCCTTGACAGATTTCTTATTTCCCTAAACCTATGTTTGAGCAACTTTTCCTTTTCTTCTGAGATTCTTACCTCCTCAGATTCTGACCATTTCCCAGTTTTGCTCAATTTTGATAAATTGGATCATGTTCCCTCTATTAGACCTTCTTTTAAGTTTGAGAAAATGTGGTTCACTCATCCTCATTTTCTTTCTTTATTAAAACAATGGTGGATAAGTGCTCCGTTTTGCAAAGGTACTAAGATGTTTCAATTTTATTCCAAACTGAAATTTGTGAAATCTCAAATTATGGCTTGGAATAAATTGGTCTTTAAGAATATTTTTCATGAAAAAGAGGTAGTTGCCAATGATTTGAAGGTTGTTAATGAGGAGATTATTAGACATGGCACTAATTCCTCCACTAATTATGCTCAAAAGAAATTGCAAGCTTACTGGGAGATCCTTTGCTCTTGGGTTGAAATCTATTGGCAACAAAAGTCTCGTGAGGTTTGGCTTAAAGAAGGTGACAGGAATACTGCCTTCTTTCAAGATGCAACCAAGCATAAAAGAGCTACTTCTACAATTTTTAGTATTAAGGATTCTAAGTCTGGTTATGTCCTTAATTCAGATCAACAGATTAGAGAGGAGGGGGTGTCTTTTTTTAAGGAATTGTTATCTCCTTCTTTTTCTTCTTCCTCTATGGATCATCATGTGGATTTGATTTTAGATTCTATACGCTCCCTTGTTTCTCATGAGGATAATGACTTTCTTATGAGGCCTTTTTCTTTAGATGAGCTTCATTCTGTTGTTTTTTCCATGGCCCCTGACAAAGCTCTGGGTCATGATGGGTTTACTATCTTGTTCTTTCAGAAATGTTGGGATTTTATTGGTTTTGACTTATTAATGGCTTTGGTAGAGTCTAGGAGGGGTGGGTATATCCTTAAAAATTTTAACATCACTTATATTGCCCTTATCCCAAAATCTAAGAATCCCCAAACTTTTGCTGAATTTAGACCCATTTCTTTGTGCAACTCTATTTACAAAATCTTCACCAAGGCTATTTATTTAAGACTTAAAATTCTCCTTCGTCATATCATCTCTCCTCAACAAGGAGATTTTGTTCTGGGTCGGGAAACTCATGAGGGAGCAATTGTTGCTTATGAAACTTTACATTCCATAAATTCGTCCAATATCCCAGCTTTTGTGGTCAAACTTGATATGATGAAGGCTTATGATAAAGTTTGTTGGGCTTTTTTGCTCAAAGTTTTGAGAAAATTTGGTTTCTCTGAAAGCTCATGTAAATGGATCAAGAGTTGTATTTCTACTACTTCATTTTCTGTCATCATTAATGGAGCTCCCTTTGGATACTTTTCTTCAACCCAGGGTGTTAGACAAGGAGATCCTTTATCTTCTTTCTTATTTATCATTATGGTAGAATCTTTTAGTCGATTGATTATTGAGCAAAGGGATCTAGGCTTTTGGTAAGGGGTATTAATTCCTAACTTTGATATTTCAGTCACTCATAACCTTTTTGCCGATGATACACTTTTATTTAGGTCTTCTTCTATTCAAGAGGCTACTCATATTAAATTTATTCTAGATACTTATACTGCTAGATCTGGCCAACAGATTAGCCCCCATAAATCCAAGATCTTCATTTTTAATACTGCTCAGTTGGTGGCTAATAGACTTGTGAATATCTTAGGTTTCCTAGTAGACTCTCTTCCTTCCACCTATTTGGGGATTCCTTTCTTTATGGGATCTGCTAAGTCTTCTTTTTGGAATTCAGTTATTGAGAGACTTAAATCTCGTATTTTTGCTTGGAAGGCTATGTGGTTGTCTCTTTCAGGTAGGATACTTCTCATTAAAATGGTCCTATATGCCATTCCCAATTACTATATCTCAGTTCTTCAAGCTCCCTGATCAGTCATCTCCCAAATTGAAAAGATTATTCGATCTTTTCTTTGGAAAAATAACATGACAAAAGATAGAAAGATTCCACTGATTTCTTTGACCAAGATGTCTCTTTCCAAGAAAGTTGGTGGTGCTGGGATTCAAGACTTATCTAAAAGAAATAGGGCTTTTGGGGGAAAACTAGTTTGGTCTATGTATACTAAGCCCCAATCTTTGTGGTGCCAAATTATGCAGGCTAAGTATTTGGATTCCCAGAATCCTGCTAGGATCTTCACAATTTCTAATCCTCCATAGGGGTATGCTATTTGAAACTTTATGATCTCATGTAAGGAAGTGGTCTCTAATTTTCTCTCCTGGCAGGTCCATTTGCGAGAGGATATTCTTTTTTGGAAAGACTCCTGGAATGGCTTTCCCCCTCTTTCACAACATGATTCTCTTGCTTTTGTTTCAATTGTTCTTTCTCAATCATGGGGAGTTAGATTGGTTGATTATGTAGATAGTGTTGATCAATTTTCTCACAAGGTCTCATGGAAGGATCCATCTACTCTGCCATTGTCCTTGTAGGAAATTCAAAATTTTAAATCTGTTTTGTAAGACCGAGTGGCTTTCCTTTCTAACATCAAAGATCAACTTATTTGGTGCCCTTCTAAATCAGGAAACTACTCTATTAAAGAAGGATATTTTTTTGTTCAACAAATGGCCAATGAAAATTCTCCTCATCATGCCTTTTTGTTCTATTGGAATAATTCAGTATTACCTAAATCTAGTGTTTTTTCCTGGCTTGAGCTGCAAAATAGAATTTTGAGTAGTGATCGTTTAGTCAAATTTAATATTGCAGCCTCCTTTTCTTGTGTCTTATGTGGTAAAGCTCTTGAAGATGTCAATCATCTTTTTCTTCATTGTGAGTTTGCGAGTAGTTGTTGGCATTTTGTCCTCCAAAAGTTATCTCTTTCATCCCCTTTACCTTTATCTTTATGGGACATGTTTCAATCTTGGCTAGTTTTGTATTCATCTTCTCTATTTGCTTGTTTGTGGTTTATAATTCCCTCTTCAGTCATATGGGCCATTTGGTGGGAAAGAAACAAGCGCATTTTTAGATGTGACTCATCGGATTTATCAATTGTTCTTGGGATTTTGGAAAGAAGTATTATTGAGCAAGTTAATGCTCATGTTCATAAATATTTTAATATGAATTCAAAGTTCTCTTCTTGGGACAATTTTATGATCTCTTCTTGGAAAAGTATCATTATTCCTGTATCACCCGCCTTTCCAAGGATTCAGAAAACACCCGTAGATAGAAATTCCAAAAAATGACATCCTCCTAATGCCCCTTTTTGTAAATTGAATTTTGATGGATCCTCTCGTGGAAATCATGGTGATTCAGGAATAGGGATAGTTTTTCATGATCATTTGGGTTCTTTATTAGCATTAAAAGATATGCCAATTTCTCTTGGCACAAATAATATGGCCGAGGCTTGTGCTCTTTTAGAAGGTCTTGTTATGGCTAAGGATTTGAATCTCAAATACCTTCATAGTGAAGGTGATTCAGCTATTGTCATTAATACTTGCAAGGTAAGAAAAGCTGATAATTGGCATTTCTGACATATTCTTGAAGAAATATGTACTCTTCTTGATATGTTTGAGCACCTCATCATCTCACATGTTTATCATGAAGGTAATCCATTGGCTGATTGCCTCGCTAATATGGGTTGTGAAAAAACTATTATTGATTCCTCTCAACTGGGGGGTGATTTGATGAGCTTCCCAAACCTATTAAGTATAGCTTGTAGAGAGTTGAGTATTTAATCTTTCTTATTATATGATTGCTCGTTTATACAATTTGATATTCTCTTCTCTTGGTAAGGTATTTATTTTCATAATTCCATTTGGTTTTGATTTGAGGTACTTTTCTTTACTTGATCATCACTTGGCATTCATTAATGATGAGTTGGTTGTTATTGATGTTGTTCATGTGTTTGGTACTCTCTTCTGGTGTGAAATATGGAGATATTTATTTTCACATTGGGAATCCATCCTTCATAGGCCATTTAAAGTTTGGCATAGCGTTGTTTTCATGATTATCTCTGTATGCCGCTTCTTTTGGTTTGTCATATTTTTTTTATAATATATCTTCTCTTTCTTTTCATTTACGACATAAAATTTTTGGGCTTCATTTCTCTCTAGCATTTTCTCATTCACCTCTTCTCATTTGGCATTTGTCTATAATGGCGGACCACAGATCTCATGTCATTGGTGTCAGTCATGTTTTGGAACCTTGTGTTTCTTGTAAATTTTCTGTGTTCTGTAGTATATATATTTTGGTTGCAATTGTTTTTTGGTGCAGGGGCATGTCAATTTTGGTTGCAAGAGTTCTTTGTTGCAGGTCTTTCAAGATATCCCACAAACTTATTTTGTAAATAAGCTTGCATGCTTCTATTCTATAAAATGAGCTTGCATGCTCCTATTTGTAAACGAGCCTGCATGCTCGTTTGCTGATCTCTATTTTGTAACTAGCTCTGGCTAGAGGATTGTTCACCACTTCTCTTCTATAGTCATGTTGATGAGCAATGACTAGAGTTTTTCTTGCTGGTTCTTTTCTTTGGGAGCTCATTTTGAACCAGTTTTTAAATATATTGTAAAAATTATATATTATTAATAAAATATATCAAGTGGCATTGGCACCTTGCAAAAAAAAAAAAAAACAATACAAAAAACTAAAAAAATAAAAAAGAATGAAAAAATGTCACCTTGATGAAAACCTGGAAAACATGCATCTTATGTGACACAAAAAATAAAAAAATAATATATAATAAATCAAGAAAAGTAAAGAGAAATAAATTCATCCAACAGTGAAAATCACTTTAGTGGTGTTTTGGGCAAGTACCATGGTGAAAAATGGGCAATCGACACCATGTGTAGGGACTTTTCTCCTCCCTCCTTTAGCATTATGCACCATCCTTTTACTTTGTAGAAAATCAACTTGTTTCATGATAAAATTTCCATCCCCATCATGGCTTGATATTATTCTACCAAGGCCATTCACCTTCTGCAATAAAACCTTTTGTCACGCTCACTTCACCCATGATAATTAGGTCCTATCTCTAATTGGGGGCATATCCTCAACCTAGTGATGGAATTGGATCCTTGGCATCACATGTTATGAGGAACATCTCTTTTACACCTTCCTCCTTCTGCTTTCAATCCACAATAAACTTTCACTTGCATTGCCTATCCAAAAACAAAATTTTCACTTTTATTCACAATAAGTGTTCGTTTAAGGAGTAAGACAATTTCAAATGAGACATGAGTAACATTCAAGTGCTTCAACCAAATCAATATTTTGAGTAGACTAACATCTTACTGTTATTGATGATCCTATTTTCCTTAACAATGTATGTCCTTCATCAACGTACTATCAATATTTTGAATAGATAAAAAAATTTAACATTGGTGGCAGGAGGATTTCATTGACTGTTGGTTTTACATCTTTTGTTTTTCTTTTATTTTATCTTTTGGTGACATGCTTACTATGCCTCTCAAGGATGTATATAGACTAGATCAATTGGGATGGGGTATCATCACCTTATTGTTGCTTGTAGATTATTATCTAGTAACATTATAGATCTTCTGAGGATATGGTGGTTTATGACCACTGAGGACATGATGAGTCTAGTGTGAACAAGAGCATTCCTTGTTTGCAAGTGTTTACCTCCTTGCCAATGGTATGTTGACTATCTAGGTCAAAATCATATTTAGTTGGTCACAATCATTTGCCATAATAATCTTAATAATGATAAATGCACAACAACTCATCACCCTTATTTCTTCTATCTTCTTCCAATTCTTATGCCACCTCCCCTTTAGCCTTCATCTCATGTAGTCTTGCATTATTTGACTGAACATAATCATCGTAGTGCCTCATCATCCATACATATTGCACATTGAAGCTGTTGTCATGGAGGTTTGCACCCATGATGGCTAAGTATGGAACTCAACAATCCTATGAAACATGATAATACTTTCAGGCTTGTGGGTATGCCTATCGTGAAAGTAGACCTTCAGAGATCAGGATGACTTCCTGTCTGATGAATCTCTTGCAAACTTAACTTGAGAAAAGGGATAGAAAGAATACTGAAATTAAACCTATCCTATGAGGTGATGCACCAAAAGTTCTATTTGAGACTTGCAACCTGCCTATCTCACAAAACCCTCAACAAATATCCATGAAACTCTCACAATTCAACAAAACATGTGGATGCATAAACATTTCCTAGAAAGGGCTGACTTTAATGCTTACTTGAAGGAAAACAATAAGTTCTCACAACTTCAAGCTATTAAAACCAATTAACACAATCTAAAACCTGTAACTAACATGTATCTCCCTACACCAGATGTTGACTGAATGAGACAAAATAAAGGATCTTGAAGACAAATCACATAAATTGATCAAAATCATCCATTCAATAACATGATACAAGAAGTATTGAAAATGAATGTTAGGACCCAAGGACAACTAAGAGGGGGGGGGGGTGGTGAATCAATTGTGAACTAGTTGTCAATAAATTATAATCCAAATGCAAATTATTCCAACTTAAACTTAGTGCCGGTAAACCAACCTTAAATGCTGATAAAATAGATTAATAGTTATATCAGTACTGGTGTAACCTAATGCATGAAACATAAAGAGAAACAACATCCACAACACATGACACAAAGATTTTCATGTGGAAACCTGGTAAGGGAAAAACCACAGTGGGAAACCTTACCCACAATCGGATGATACTACTATAGATAGTAAGTGTATACAAATGGGGTCTGCACATGCAAAAAGGCCAACTACCTAGAGCTCACTGCTCAATAAAAAAATAGGAGTCACATTGACTACAATTGGATGGTTAAATCCAATGATAATGTACTGCTCAAAATAGCATTTGCAATGCTGGATTCAGTACTGGTTTAAGCTCTAAATATGAGTGCCAAACACCTTCATAGCCTTCCTTAAACCTTCAAATAATGTCTGCGTAATTTGCAGAAGGATCTGCTTATTTTCACTCTTCAACATTCAAACACACTCATACCATATTCATATATCTCATCTTCAATAAGATCTTACAATCATATATACAAAACCTAAGACCAAATGTATAGGTCATCTCACTAAAGATATTACAATTAAATCAATTGCAAATAAGTTTTGATGCGAGACAATATGTTAGCTCAATACATTTACCATATTATCCAATTTATAAACCATCTCCATAACATGTCGTGCCGATCTGGAATAGATATCATGTACCAGTCCATAACCTAGACCTATCTGCCGATAAAGACAAATTTGTCAACCCAATTAGACCAATAAGAAAAACACCAAATCCAAACTTCTAGTCCATGTCATCGACATAACCAAATGATCTCCAGATGATAACAAGTCATCATCACTACTGGTGAACCATATAACCTATTGGTGAACACATACCGGTGACTGTGCATAAGTCACTAACCATACTGGTGAACATAATGTAGACTTCGAAGAAGACAAGTGTTGACATCAATGACAAAACATCCATAATACTAACAATCTCCCCCTTTGACATTGATGGCAACACTAGATGGAAAAACATCTAAGTGCCAAGAACAAAATGCCAAAAACCAATAAACCAACAATCTCCCAATGATAGATCAATACAAAATTTGATACAGAAACATAAACCAAAACCAAAAATACATATATCCAAAGAGCATATCTCTCCCTCAAGGTATAATGTTTTTCCATAGATATCTCTCCCCCTTTGACATCAAATGCCAAAGCAGTTAAGAATTCAAAACATAATATTTAGCCAACTACTCCCCCTGAGAAGTAGCTCTCCTTCATCAAAGCCGAAAAAAGATTTTTCTATTAGTCATCTCCAGCTTGATGCCAAACTTCATCATTCAAGTCTCTGTTGGTGGGGAAATTACCCCAAGCCGCTCTCTTAGATATTCAAATGTTTCCTTAGGCAAAGGCTTTGTAAAGATATCTGCAATTTGCTCTTTAGTATTCACATAAACCAATCTCACTTCATTTGCTTCAACATTCTCTTTCAGAAAATTGTACTTAATAGAAACATGCTTTGTCTTAGAGTGAAATACCAGATTTTTTGATATATCAATTGATGCTGAATTATCACAATAAATGATTATTGGTTCTTTTCATTTTACCTTTATATCCTTCAACATTTGCTTGACCCATAATACCCGAGTGCAATTAGTTGTTGCTTGAACATATTCTGATTCTGCTGTAGATAATGATGTACAAGTCTGCTTCTTGCTTATCCATGAAATCAATCTTCTGCCAAGAAAGAATGCACCGCCAGTGGTACTCTTTCTATCATCTACATCTCTTGCCCAATTTGCATCGGTGTATGCACATAAATCAAAATTTTTATTTTTAGGATACCATAAACCAAGATTTGATGTGCCTTGTAGGTACCAAAAAATCCTTTTAACTGCAGATTCATGATTTTCTTTAGGATTTCTTTGAAATATTGAAACAATACATACTTCATTCATTATGTTAGGTCTTGTTTTTGTCAAATACAGTAAACCTCCAATCTTAGATTTGTATCTTGTCAGGTTAATAGGAGCTAAATCATCCTTCAATGTCAATTTATCTGTTGTAGTCATAGGAGTACTTACCGGTTTGGAATTTTCCATACAAAATTTCTTCAAGAGTTCCTTCAAGTAATTTGTTTGACATATGCATATACCTTTATCTATTTGTGAAATATGCAAACCTAGAAATTCTTTTATCTCTCTAGTCATAGACATTTCAAATTCTTTTTGCATCTTGTTAGCGAAGTCTTTACATAATCCATCTTCACCTCCAAAAATAATATAATCCTCAAATACTTCAATAACCAAAATATCATTGGTAACTTTATAATACAAATTGCTATCAACATTACCTTTTGTGTAACCAAGCTTCAAAAGATATTTATCCAATCTAGCATACCAAGCTTTGGGAGCTTGCTTCAATCCATATAAAGCTTTCCTTAACCTACAACCCATATCCTTATTATCCGTCAAAGAAAATCCATCAGGCTGTGCAATGTAAACTTCCTCTTCTAGATCTCCATTCAAAATTGCACATTTTACATCCATTTGACAAACTTTATAGTTCTTATAAGCTGCAAATGCAAGAAATAGTCTAACTGCCTCAATTCTGGCTATCGGTGCAAAAGTTTTATTATAATCAATTCCTTCTTTCTGTGAATAACCTTTACAAACTAATCTTGCTTTGTTCTTGATTACTTCACCATTCTCATTAAGTTTATTTCTATATACCCATTTGGTTCTAATTACATTTTTGTCTTTAGGCCGGGGAATGAATGTCCAAGTATTATTCTTTTCAATTTGTTCTAATTCATCTTCCATTGCTTTTATCCAATGTTCATCTTGACATGCTTCAATAACAGATGCTGGTTCAACTTGAGAAATTAAACATACCTCTTCATTTGCCAATCTTCCTCTAGTCATAACACCTTGATTCTTATTTCCAATTATCTAATTCTCTAAATGATTCAATCTTACATACCTGGGTTTGTTCTGATTTACATTCACAGGCTGTTGTTCTTTAGTCACAGTTGAGTTCTCTGATGATGCTGGTGTGACTGGATCTTCACTTTGTACTGGTACAATCTGTGCCGGTTCTACAAATCTTGAATCTCCTCTAAAGTGTTCATCTATCTTCACATTAGTACTCTCAATGATTTTCTATAACCTTTTATTATAACATCTATATGCCTTGCTTTTAGATGAATAACCAAGAAATATTCCTTCATCACTTCTAGGATCAAATTTGCCAATATACTCATCTCTTCTAATATAACATTTGCTTCCAAATATTCTAAAATACTTAAGAGTAGGAATATGGCCAAACCATAGTTCATAAGGGGTCTTACCGGTTTCACTTTTGATGTGAACTTTGTTGAAAGTATAAGCCGTTGTATTCAGTGCTTCTCTCCAGTACACATGAGGTAGATTTATTTCCATTAACATGGTTCTTGCTGCATCCAGAATAGTTTCGTTCTTCCTTTCCACAACTCCATTCTGGTGGGGTGACCGGGGTGCTGATAGTTGTCTTTTGATTCCATCCACTTCACAGAATGCATTAAATTCTCCTCCTTGATCTGATCTTAAACATTTGATTTTCTTGTTGGTTTCATTCTCTACCATTGCCTTGTATATCTTGAATCTTTCAAAAGCTTCTGATTTCTCCCCGAGAAAAGTAACCCAACACATTCTAGAATAATCATCAATTATTAGCATAAAGTATCTATCACCTTGCAAACTTCTCGTTCTTGCTAGACCATATAAATCAGTATGAATTAAATCAATAATATTATTGGATTTATGAGTAATGCTTTTAAATGTTGTTCTAACTTGCTTTCCCATTTGGCATTCCTTACATACCAGATTATGAGGTTTCATAATCTTAGGTAAATCCCTTACTGCCTTAGTTAAACTAATTTTTATAATGTAATCAAAATTCACATGATAGTCTTTTATGCCATAACCAACTTTCATCAATATGAGCAATCAAACATGTCTTATCACTAGCATTCAAGTGAAAGATATTACCTTTAGTCTGATTACCGGTTGCAATCTCCAATCCAGTTTTGTTTATGATTTTGCATTTTCCATTCTTGAATTGTAGCTAAAATCCTTTCTCCACTAACTGACCAACACTCAAAAGATTATGCTTTAAACCTTTTACATAATAAACATTGTCAGTATTGTGCTTACCATCCAAAGATATAGTGCCTCTTCCTTTGATTAAACAAGCTTTATCATCTCCAAACCTTACTAGACCTCCATGAATTTCCTGAAATGATAAGAATTTGCTTTTATCACCAGTCATATGATGCAAGCATCCACTATCTATAATCCATTCATCATTTTCTTCAATCTTTGCTACCAGTGCCTGTTCTACCAGTTGGACAATAGGTGCCAGTTGATCTTCTTTTATTGCAACAAAAGCCCATCCGTTATCTGCCAGATCTTCATCTAAATCATTTGTAACACCTTCATCTGCATAGTAACATGACATATCTCTATTTTTCTTAAATCTGTATCTCTGATATTTAGGGTTAGGCTCATATGATCTTTTTGCTTCCTCCCTTAATCTTGCATGTCTATCAGGACATCTAGAAGTTATATGACCAACTTTATTGCAATTAAAACATTTGAAAGGTGCTTTACCTTCATACTTATTTCCTACAGGACCTTTAGGCATCTTCCTTGCAAATAGTGCTTCATGTTCTTCATTTTCTCTCCTCATATCTTCAAGTTATTTTTCATAAAGTGCTTTCCAATTAGTTTTGTCAAATGATGATGATGCTGATTTGAAAGCTAAATTAGTCTTTACTGTAGCAACATGACCAAATTCTTCAAGCTCAAATGCTGAAAGTTTTCCAACCAAAGTATCTCTAGAAACTGAAGTATTAGGCATTATTCTCAACTCATTAATAGCAGTCACTTTCATTTTGTAAGCCGGTGGCAAAGCTCTTAAAAATTTAGACACAATTTGATCTTCACTTAAGGATCCTCCACAACATTGTATTCCTAAAACAATTTCATTAACTCTTTCCATAAATGCAGAAATTCTTTCATCTTCTTCCATTTTTAAATTTTCATACTTGACCCGGTAACATTCTAGTTTTGCAATCTTGACAGTGGCATCTCCTTCATTCAGTATTTCTAGTTTATCCCAAATAGCTTTAGTAGTAGTTCGGTATGATAATCCCATTATTTGCTGATCTGATAGTGCGCTCAGAAGTGCTTCTCTTGCTTTGTAATCATTGTCCATGTCCTTAGCCAAGGTTGGTGGATGAGGTTGATTCAGAATAGGAGCAACATAGCCATTCTTAGTAACATGCCATATATCTCTTCCAATGTAGTTCAGATGTGTTTCCATTCTGATATTCCATATAACATAGTTAGTTCCATCAAGTTTCAGACTGTCCTTCCTAAAAATATTTGTTGCCATAAGATCTCCTCAAGTTGTTAGGCTTCTGCAAAAAGAGGACTTAGCTCTAATACCACTTGTTAGGACCCGGGAAGGACAACTGAGAGGGAGTGGGGGGGTGAATCAGTTGTCAATAAATTATAATCCAAATGTAAATTATTCCAACCTAAACTTAGTGCCAGTAAACCAAACTTAAATGCCGGTAAAACAAATTAACAATTATATTAGTACTGGTGTAACCTAATGCATGAAACATAAAGAGAAACAACATCCACAACACATGACATAGAGATTTTGACGTGGAAAACTAGTAAGGGAAAAAACACGGTGGGAAAGCTTACACACAATCAAATGATACTACTGTAGATAGTAAGTGTATACAAATGGGGTTTACACATGCAAAAAGGCCAACCGCTTAGAGCTCACTGCTCAATCACAAAATAGGAGTCACATTGACTAAAATTGGATGGTTAAATCCAATGATAATGTATTGCTCAAAATAGCATCTGCAATGTTGGATTGAGTTCTGGTTTAAGCTCTGAATATGAGTGCCAAACACCTTCATAGCCTTCCTTCAACCTTCAAATAATGCCTACGTGATTTGCACAAGGATTTGCTTATTTTTGCTCTTCAATATTCGAACACACTCATACCATATTCCTATATCCCATATTCATTAAGATCTTACAATCATATATACAAAATCTAAGACCAAATGTATAGGTTGGCTCACTAAATATATTACAATTAAATCAATCGCAAATAAGTCTTGATGCGATAGATATGTTGGCTCAATACATTTACCATATTATCCAATCAATAAACCATCTCCATAATGTGCTGTGCTGATCTAGAATAGATATCATGTACCAGTCCATAACCTAGACCTATCTACTGATAAAGGTAAATATGTCAAGCTAATTAGACCAATAAGAAAAACACCAAATTCAAGCTTCCAGTCCATGTCTTCGACATAACCAAATGATCTCCAGATGATAACAAGTCATATTCGCTGCCGGTGAACCATATAACCTCCTGGTGAACACATACCAATGACTGTGCATAAGTCACTAACCATACCAGTGAACATAATGTAGACCTCTAGGAAGACAAGTGTTGACATCAATGACAAAACCAATGCAAGACATGACAAAGTCATCCATAATACCAATAATGAAAACCTGCTATTTCATTAAAAATAAAGGAGTGTTGTTGCTACAAAACTTAGACAAGTGAGCTACAATGCTGTCCATGAGCATGAAAAGGTCTGAAATAGTCCACAATCATGTTGAGGAAAAAAAGAACTCACTAATAATGAATATGAGAGAGAATATATAGAAGAGAAGCTGAAGAAATATGCATCCTGAAACTCTAATATGAAAAACTGCATGAGAAAAAGCCTTGGGTGGATTTGCCCAAAATGGCATTAAAAAATCATGCAAAACTCTGCTAAAAATAGCTCCCGATGTTGAAAATAGGCCTCCAACTCAAACTGCATGAAAAAGACACCGTCCTGCCAAATATAAAACTGTCAACTCTGCTAAAAATAGCCAATTTGAAAAAGCATCATTTTTTTGAAAAATCCTGCATGAAACCCTGAGGCAAAAATAGCGCTGAAAAAGAAACACCCCCTTTACTGAAACTCTACATGTCATGATGCCAAAAATAGCACTCTCCCTTTATCTCTTGAAATAATTTATTTTAACATTTAAAATATAAAACAATTTGTTTTATATTTAAGTGCTAAAATAAATTATTTATTTCCTTTTATCTTCTTTCTTTAAAATAATTTTATTTTAACACTTAAAATATAAAAACAATTCATTTTATTTTTAAATGCTAAAATAAACTATTTATTTTCCTTATAATAATTGTATTTTAATATTTATTGAAATAATTTACTTATTAATTTCAATAAATAATAAAATAAAATATTAAATCTAATAACTCTTTTTTTTAAACATAACTTAATTAAGAACAACCAGTAGTTCCAACTTGATCTTCCACCTTGAAATCTCTATCAATTGCATGAATGATTCTCCTTGGGTTGAATTTGATGAAAAAACATACAAAATTGAGGTGAAAATTGACCCAAACTGATGTTGAATTATAGAAACTGATAGTCAGGTTCTATTATTTTGCGGTGAAGGTTTTTCAAAATCTACAAACTAGGTTTACACAAAATTTAATGGGTTTTTTTTTTGCCTTGAAGTCTTCTAATTTTTGGGTAAAAATCGTGAAAACCCAGATCATAAATTTTTAGATATGATTGAAACACGACTGCTGCTTTTAAAACCTTTTTTACACTTTGCTATCTTAATTAAGCTAATTAACATTTGATCAATGAAAAGAGGTCACCAAATTTAGTTGTAGCAAAATTTGGTAACATTTTTAGTAACCTCTCAAGGGTGTTTGCCTTCTAAACACGTATAATCTAGTAGCATATCATATCCATTGGGCATTGAGTCAAATCTACCCTCTTTAAAATCTGAAATTGCATCTCAACACACTTAAAGAAAACTAAAAAAGGAAACTACAAAGGCTCTACATACATCTAAGCATGCACACTATGCAATCTGCACTTATTGAAAGCTATAATCAAAGCTGAGCTGAAACTAAAAATTGAAAATAACAATATGCTGAAAGCATTTATTGAACTGAAACTTGCTAAAATTTGAAGGTAAACACTCAAAACAGGAGAATTGAAATTGCAGAATGTTGGACAACACTTATTCAAATCAAACAACTATAACTCGGCTTATAGCAGGGCCTGGCAAGCTATTGGAAACAAAAACTGTAAGTACTCTAATATGTAAATATGCAAACTGTTAGTATTCAATAGCACAGTTTGAGGTGAATCCCATTGACGAGGATTGACAACACCTCTCCATCCAACTTTACAAGCTAGAATGCATTGTTATGTTTACATTCTATGATAACATACTAGCCATTCTACATGGCATCAAACTTGGTATGCCTACCAGGACTATTTTTTAATTCATCACACTTGAAAACAAGACCACCTTGATTAAATATGTGGTACAACTTTTTTTTATCAAAGGTTCTCTTCATCCGAGCATGGTGAACTTCTAACTTTCTATATGCTTCATTTTGAGTTTCTTCTAACTCCATAAGCTGAGAAAACCTAATCTGCATTGGCTGCTCCTCAAGTAGCTCTAGCCAACTGAAATAGGTAACTTGGATTCTTTGCCATAAGTTAAAACATAGGGTGAGTTACTCGTTGATATCTTTGGTGTAATTCTATCAACCCAAAGGGCTAACTTGAGCTTTTCATACCAAGTTTTTTGATTCTCATCAATGGTCTTCTTAATGATATTGATCAAGTTTTTGTTAGTTGATTCAACTTGTCCATTACCTTGAGGGTAATAATTGGATGAAGTATTCAAATAAATATTGTGCTTAACTGACCAATCTAAAACTCTAAGACTAATGAAAGCTAAAGCATTATCAGAAATGATTGTGGTGCAGGGCACCTAACACTCCAAGCATGCATATTTTGGTTTTTCCTAAGTTTTTGTGTTGTCTTTCATGATGTAATAATGGACCAACCATTTGGGACTTAGTAGAGCCATGGTTGAGTTGTCCAAGCTTTTGGTTGTGTCATTTGTGTTCAGGATGCTATCAACCTAGGAAGTTGTAATGGTAATGTTGATCATAGGAATAGTACTCTAGATCATTTTCATCATGTAATAGGGGTCTAATGTATTGTTTTTAGGTATTCTAGTATGCTTGAGGGCCTTTGGGAGCCTTGGAATGCACTAGAATGAAAAGTTGCATCTCAAGTGTCAAAAGATGTAAAAGTTACTAAGCAACATTTTGCAACTTTTTCCAAAAGTTGCATTTTTGATGATTGGCGTTACAAAGTTGGTTGAACCAACTAAATCATGAGCATATAAGCCAAAATTACTTTCATTGCATGGTTTGGAGAATCTAGAATGCAAGAGAAGGTTTTGTGTTTTCAAGAAATCTTGTCTTTTTACCGTTTTTGACAATTTTTCCTTATTTTCATTGCATTGTACGGTCCAATACGAACTTGTTAGAGAAATATCATTGTAGGGCATGAATGTTTATTGAATGTACTTTCTAGCAAGGTAAATTAGTAAGTTTTTTTGTGTTTGGTTGCAGAGATCTCATTCATTCTCTGTAACTAGGTGTAAAACCCTTGCAAAGTAGGGTTTAAGAGTAAAATGGCTCTAACCTGAGCATCCATTGATGGTACTTATTTAAATCAAGTGGAATGATAGGTTAGGGTCTGCACATATGATTAGAGTAAGTTTTTTTGTCTTGCAGGCCTTTATGGAGGAGCTACAATGAAGCCCTAAGCTCACCCCTAGGAGTTGGTGAGTTAGGACAACAAAAGATGTGCAAATTCTGAGCACATGTGGATTGGTGGAAGAGAAATGGTGTTGAAATGTGGTGACTGATCAACAAAGTACTATACACTCAGCACTGTTGCCCCCAAGAAAAGTAGGGGTTCGGGGGCGGTAGCCCCTGAGAAATTTTTTTTTGCCGTTTTTCGTTGATGAAAACCGACATTGTAATAAAACCCTAAAAAGGCCAACTTTGTTTGTTGCCCTAAAAATGCATGTTATAAGCGGCTGGGATGCTTAAGGCATTGTAAGGTTGATGTACTATTTTTGCTGGATAATAAGAAAGATTGGACGACTATGTATGGTGGACGCAACCCATTCTGGGTGAACCACGTTAAATCTTTGTGTTATCTGTGTCCTGTTTTATTTCTTTATCTTTTGTATTTAAATCTACATATAATTGTTAGTTCATATTTGCTTCGGATCTGCTTGAAACCCTAACAATTGGTATCAGAGCGAGGTTTTCTGTAAATTGGTAGGACTTTTAGATTTGAGTGGGAGCAATGGAGGATTCCAAATTCAAGGTCGAAAAGTTTAATGGCCAGAATTATCAGTTATGGAAAATGTAGATGGAGGATTACCTGTATCAAAAGGATTTGTGGTGGCCATTGGAAGGAAAGGCAAAGAAATTGACCACAATATTAGATGAAGAGTGGGACATTTTAGATAGAAAGGCACTGGGATCCATTCGATTGTGCCTTGTGTCGTCTATAGCATTCAATATAACAGAAGCAAAAATGACTGTAGATTTGATGGCAACATTGGCTAAGTTGTATGAGAAACCCTCGGCTTCGAATAAGGTATTTCTTATGAAGCATTTGTTTAATTTGAAAATGAGTGAGGGAGGATCTGTAGCGGAGCACTTAAATAAATTTAATACAATTACTAGTCAATTGTCTTTGGTAAAAATTACCTTTGCAGAAGAGGTTAGGGCTCTCTTGATTTTATGTTCTTTGCCAAAAAGCTGGAATAGCTTGGTTATGGCTGTAAGTAACTCTGTCTCTGGTAAAAATACTTTGGTATTTGATGATATTGTTGGTGTTATCCTAAGCGAGGAAATGCGAAGGAAAAGCACAGGTGAGACTTCAACATCATCGGGTAGTGTTTTGAATGTGGAGAACAGAGGAAGATTAAAGGAAAGAGGAAAAGGTCCTGGGAATGAGAAGTCACGAGGGAAGTCAAAGAAAGGACGCTCTCAATCTAGAGGAAAGAAAGATTGCTAGTACTGTGGAAAGCCTAGTCATCTAAAGAAAGACTGTTGGTCTCGGAAAAACAAAGAAGGAGACAAAAATGAAAATGACAGTAAGGAAGCTAATATTGCAAGTAATACTTTACAAGATGCTTTAATCTTATGTTTGGATAATGTTAATAATTCATGGGTAATAGATTCTGGGGCTTCATTTCATGCTACACCCCATAGAAAATATTTTTTAGATTATGTTTAAGGTGATTTTGGACAGGTGTATTTGGGTGATGATGAGCCCTGTCAAATTGTTGGAAAAGGAAAGATAAAGATCAAGTTGCAGCATGGTAATGATTGGTTTCTGCAGGAGGTAAGACATGTTCCTAATTTAAGAAGAAATTTATTTTCTATAGGGCAACTAGGTAGTGAAGGTTGAATAGTTACCTTCTCAAACAGTATGTGGAAGGTCACTAAAGGATCATTAGTAGTAGCTAAAGGTGCAAAGGTAGGCACATTATATCTATGTACTGGTAACACTTACTCTACCTTAGCTGCTATAGATAAAGTTACTGCAGGGACAACAATAATAAATGTTGCAAGAACAGATTCGATAATGTGGCACCATAGGCTTGGGCACATGAGTGAGAAAGGGATGAAAATCCTTCACTCCAAAAATCTATTGCCAAGACTAAAGAAGATTGATTTAGAAATCTGTGAAAACTGTGTTTATGGTAAACAGAAAAGAGTCAGATTTCTCAAGGTTGGGAAAGAGAAGAAGAGTGACTCCTTGATGAAAAATAAGACTTTGGACTTAGTCCCTTTACCTGCAGAAAAAAGAGCCTTGCCTAACAAATGGGTTTATCGGCTGAAGGAGGAGGAAGGAGGTCAGAAAAAGTATAAGGCCAGACTTGTGGTAAAAGGTTTTGCACAGAAAAAGGGTATAGATTATGATGAAATATTTTCTCCAGTTGTAAAAATGACTTCAATTAGAACTGTACTTAGTCTTGTGGCTGTAGATGATTTACATCTTGAACAATTAGATGTCAAAATAGCTTATCTCCATGGAGATTTGGAGGAGGAAATTTACATGTTGCAACCACAGGGATATTAGGTCAAAAGTAAGGAGAACTTGGTGTGCAGGTTGAAGAAAAGTCTGTATGGCCTAAAGCAAGCACCCTGAAATGGTATTTAAAATTTGATAGTTTCATGGCTGAACACAGTTATCATAGATGTCATTATGATCATTGTGTATATTTTAAGAGATTTGATAATGGCAGTTATATTATCCTATTGCTTTATGTTGATGACATGCTTGTTGCTGGGTCTAACATGCAACATATAAATGATTTTAAACAGAAATTAGCCAGGTCATTTGCTATGAAGGATTTGGGTGCAGCTAAGCAAATTCTCGGTATGAGGATTATATGGGACAGGAAAAATAGAACCTTGAATTTGTCCCAAAGTGAGTATATAAAGAAGGTGTTGAAAAGATTTAACATGCAGGATGCAAAAGCAGTTAGTACACCTTTGGCTAGTCATTTCAAATTGAGTAAGGAGATGTGCCCAAAGGCACAGGAAGAGGTTAATAAAATGTCTAACATCCTGTATTCATCAACTATTAGCAGTCTGATGTATGCAATGGTATGCACAAGGCCAGATATTGCACATGCAGTGGGAGTTGTGAGTAGGTTTATGAGTAATCCGGGTATGGAACATTGGAATGCTGTGAAATGGATTCTTTGATATTTGAAAGGAACTACTACGAAGGCATTATGTTTCAAAGGATCTAATGCTGCTCTAAGTGGATTGTTGACTCTGATCTAGCGGGTGATATTGATTCATGGAGGAGTACTACAGGGTATGTTTTTACTATAGGGGGAACTGCAGTCAGTTGGATTTCTAGGTTGCAAAAGGTTGTTGCACTTTCAACCACTGAAGCTGAGTATGTTGCTGCTACAGAAGCCAACAAAGAGATGATTTAGTTGCAATGTTTTCTGAAGGAATTGGGTCAGACACAAGAGGATAGCCCATTGTATACTGATAGCCAGAGTGCCATTCATCTTGCGAAGAACTCTGCTTTTCATTCAAAGACAAAGCACATTTAGCTCAGGTACCACTTCATCCGGACTATTTTGGAGGAGGGTCAATTATGGCTTGAGAAGATTCACACAAGTGAGAATCCCACCGATATGTTCACAAAGGCAGTTCCACAGGAGAAGCTGATTTCTTCATCAGTTTCTATTGGTCTTCTTGATTGATAATTGTGGAATTTATACCAGTCAAGTCCTAGTGTTTTATCCAGCGGATGTTGCATGTACAGTGGTGTCGTGTAGTATCAGTCTCCAAGTGGGAGATTGTTCGGTGTGGAGCCTGATCAGTCTCCAAGTGGGAGATTGTTGAAATGTGGTAACTGATCAGCAAAGTACTGTACACTCAGCATGTATCCTTATCGGGGTTCGATGGTGGTAGCCCCCGAGAAATTTTTTTTTGCCGTTTTTCATTGATGAAAACCAACATTGTAATAAAACCCTAAAAAGGCCGACTTTGTTTGTTGCCCTAAAAACACATGTTATAAGCGGCTGGGATGCTTAAGGCATTGTAGGGTTGATGTACTATTTTTGCTGGATAATAAGAAAGATTGGATGGCTATGTATGGTGGACGTAATCCATTCTGGGTGAACCACGTTAAATATTTGTGTTATCTATGTCCTATTTTATTTCTTTATCTTTTGTATTTAAATCTGCATATAATTGTTAGTTCATATTTGCTTCGAATCTGCTTGAAACCCTAACAAATGGACCCATGGTTGGAAAGCCCTGTGAATTCCCTAAAATAATCCTCAATTTATTTGAGCATATATTTTGACTGGTGAACCTTTTCAAGCACACATTTGTGAGTCACTCGGGGAGGCTTAAACCCTTGAAAATAGTGCAGTATTGGAAACCCTATGTGTACGAAAAACCTAGGTGCAAATTTGGAATATTGTTTGTAGCCCTAAAAAAGGGTATCCAAATCTGTAATTTATTTGTGGGCTTATTTGGGAAGTTTTGAAACCAAGTCCTTAAAACCGCCAAGGGAGGGCTAATTGTATTAGGCCTATTTGAGCCCGGTGAAGACAAAGAGTGGTTAGGAAACCTTAGCGATGGGTTTGAAGATGCCCAAAACCCTTAAAGACATCAAAGACATAATGTAAATTCATATTGAACATAAGGAACCAATTAGTGTATTGTGATCCTTTGCAGAGGTGATTGGAGCCTTAGGAGTGGTGTTGGGGATTGAGGTGGAAGCCTCAACAAGAGGTGTTGGTTGTCTAAGATCAATGGCTAGACCTTGGAGGCAAGATAGAGTGGTTCAAACCTTGGAGGTATAGATAAAAAAACCCCTACCAAGTGCCATTGGATGGGCTTGAGGAGATAGAGGCTTGAGTAGACAAGTAAAACAAGAAGGCTATTAGAACAAGCTCCAAGACTCTCTGCATCAGATTGAGTTTGGGGTATCGAACCTTCACACCAAGTCTTGATAGAAGTTCAGGAAAAAAGTTTCATTAGCTTCTCTCAATGGTGTTGTTTCTATCCACTTTATGAAATAACCAGTTCCTATAAGAATCCACTTGTGACCTGCACTAGAAGGTGGATTAATAGGTCCTATAAAATCAAGCCCCCACTTTGCAAATGGATGTTCAACTTCAATTGGTTGCAAAGGCAAGGCTGCAAGCCTTGTTTGCCTGCAAACAATGAAACTTTTCACACTTTCTCACCCATGAGTGAGCATCCTTAAACAAATCTGGCCAATAATAACCAGCTCTCATAATTTTCAGAGTTGTTGTTCTTGCCGCAAAGTGACCTCCTACAGGTCCTTCATGAAATTCTTGCAGAACTTTATCAATCTGATTTGGCTAAATGCATCTTAATAAAACATTATTGAAGTCTTTCTTGAATAAAATACCATCTATTAAAGAAAAAGGAATGACTTGCAGCCTGAAATACCTTCTTTTTGACCTGTCCAAACCTTCCAGATAGTCACCTATTTGCAGATAGTGGGCAATCTGTTGATTCCAAGTTGCTGGTATAGTTGGGACAACATGTTTTTCTTCATTATTTAACACTATTTCAACTTGTTGTTCCTCTTCCTTATTGTTTTCTGCACTTCCAACAAGCTGTTCACACAAACCTTTACCTCTAACCAGTGATAGGGAGGCTACCTAGTTTGCCATCAATTAGATTTCTTGATGGTTTGCTTCTATCCCTTCCCAAGTTCCAAGTCTACCCCTCTAGACTTCTCAGTACTTCCCTACCAGTATTTTCTTAACACACTCGATACAAGCTCATAAAGAAGCTTGTTCTTCATGCTCCTAGATTCTGTCACTATGAGTTGCAGAGGTGTATGACTACCCTTGCTTACTCACAGTCTGTAAAGTCATCATCCTATTTGATTTTGCAATTAGAATTCTACACCAGTCCTCCCCTGCACTTACTCATTTATGGTCACTGAAACCTAGCCGAACTTCTTCCAAGCTCACCTAGGCTCAGTATGCAGAAATGGCGATTGCCATTTCCTAGTTTCCTCCTACTGCTACTCTACTCTTACTATACATTTTTGGCTCTTCCTGAAGAACTCCAATGGCCATGTGGATCCCACGGTGGAGGTTCAAGATAGATTCATATTTACATTGTGAATTCAAAACAAAGAAACGGACAACAAAAAGGAAACTTTAATTACAGAACTATAATGAAAAACTTAACAAAAACAAGACAGTACAACACTCGGCAATATATTTCTCTTGTTTTTTTATAATATCCAACCAATCCAATGCCTTAAAATTAGACTTTTATATCTCATCCATCCATCGTGAAACATAGATGGTTACAAACTAGAGAAAATGGTTTCATAACGGGTCATCAGTGTAGCCTCAGAACCTGGCTTCCGATGCCCGCTAGTGACTTGCAAAGTTCACACTTTTCCATTGGGTGATCGGGGTAACCAAAACACACCTTCACAAATAGTTGATAACCATGTCCACCATTCACACTTTTACATTGAGCATTTCCATCGGGTCATCGGGAAGACAACCAAACAGCTATCCAGATTGTTCGATCTTGCTCGATCTCTCTTTTTGCACTCCGCCATGTGGCACCCCCTAATTGGCTCTGGGGTCCCTATCCTACCACCTTATCATGACCTCACTAACCACATGAAATGAAACTCTTCTTTGTCGCTGGGTCCCACCATGGTCGCCAAGTCATGGGGAATAAACTTTGTGCATCTCGCCATAGTGGTATAGCGACAATTGTCTGATCATCCCGGACTTGCTCACTCATTAACTTGCCTGAGCTTCTCTCTTGCCGAGTCCCACCACTTGGTCACCAAGTCACGGGGAATAAATTTTGTGCATCTACCCATTGCGGTATAGTGACAGCTATTGATCCACCTTCAACCTATACAGTCATTAACTCGCCTCTTTTTTTTTTGCACATGCTTTGTCACCAAGTCATGGGGATTATCTGGTGATCATCTTCCCATCGCAGTATAGCGATAGCCGTACGATCATCCATGATCACTGTCTGAATATAGGTCAGGTTAATCATTGGGGAAACTTAAAACTACTCCTTCTGATACCCGATAACAATACTCCAAGCACTGATGACTTATCGGGTCATCAGGGTAAGTGTGAACCACTCCAAACTCTAGCGAACTCATCGGGGTAAGACTTACCGATCGGGGGTAGGTCTTGCTGATAAGAGAAATTTTAAAAATTGCAATTAAACTCACCATACAAATGGACTAGAGCTAGTCCTTATGTATTTACATGATCACTGGAAGGTCTCACAACCCAAAATTGGTTAAGGGCATTTCAACCCTTAGGTGCTTCTGCACCATACTCCCCCCAAAACAAAGAAGTCAAGTGACTACACTTGATAGCAAGGAAAGATCAATTCCCAACTGAACAAAGTCTAATTCAGGGACCCAGGTCACTTCAGAATCAGGTTTATGCATCCACTTAACCAAATGTTCCATGTAGACCTACTGCTAGTCTTCTTGAGAACGCGGGAATCCAACACTTTCTCAGCCTGAGGCATGGAAGGAGAAAGTAATGGCAGGTTGGCAAGTGACTATTGAACATTTGAAACTCGTGCATCTTCCTTGGGAAGTTGTCCCTTGTAGACAACCAAATCTGCGACATTGAAAATGGGAGACAAAGCAATGTCAGATGGCAAATCAATCTTATAGGCATTAGAGCCATACTTGGCTAAAACTTTACATGGGCCTATTCTCCTCATTTGTAGCTTGCTGGGAACCCCTTTTTTAAGTTGAGCCTTGTTCAAATATACCATCACCAAATCTCCAACTAAAAATTGCACATCTCTCTGTGTGGTATCAACTTGGGCTTTAACTTTTTATGAAGAATATTGGAGAGCTTGCCTGACTTGGTCATGAACCTCCTTCATAGATTGAGTGACATCACCAACTTGACCACTTCTGTGTGACAAATTACCAAGATCATGTAATTCCATAACACCTTGTGGGTGCATAACATACATTATCTCAAAAGGACTCTTCCCAGTAGATCTGTTGACACTGTCATTGTAGGAAAAATCTGCCTGGTGAGGAATATGATCCCAATTCTGTCCATATTCTTTTGTCAAACATCTTAAAAGGTTTCCAAGTGTCTTATTGACCACCTCTATTTGACCATTTGTTTGGGGATGATAGGCTAAACAAAAAGACAAGTTAGTTCCCAATCTTTTCCAAAGAGTTTTCCAAAAATGTCCAAGGAATTTGACATCTCTATCTAAAACAATACTAACCGGCAAACCATGGATTCTTATAACCTCTATGAAAAACAAGTGTGTAATATGACTAGCATCATGGGTAGTTTTACAAGGAACAAAATGTGCCATCTTACTGAATCTATCAACAACAACAAAAATGCTATCACAACCAAGCTTTGTTTTGGGTAATCCAACCACAAAATCCATACTTACATATTCCCATGGCCTTGTAGGAATAGGTAATGGCTGATAAAGACTAGCATTAGTTGTTGTACCTTTAGCTTTCTGAAAAACCATACACTACTCAACATACCTTCGGATATCCCTCTGCATTTTGGGCCAGTAGTAGAACCTTTGAACAAGTTCCAATGTCTTGATAAGGCCAAAATGACCACTCAAACATCCATTGTGCTTTTCTTGGATCAGATTTTCCCTCGTCGATCCTTTGGGAACACATAATTGTCCTTCTTTAAACAACAAACCATTCTGCAAAGTAAATTCAGCATATTCACTATGAAAGTGATGCTAAAATTCTTGAAAAACCTTGTAAATGGCTGCAAAAGCTTCATCATTGGGTTACAAATCCTTGAAGTAATCAACTCCAATACTCCGAATCTGCACTTCTTGCACTATTAGTAGCCTTCTACTCAAAGCATCTGCTACTTTATTACACTGTCCTTTCTTATGCTTAATAGAAAAAGTATATGACTGCAAATACTCAACCCATTTAACATGCCTATGACTTAACTTATCTTGTGAATTCAGAAAACTTAAAGCTTGATTATCTGTGTAAACAATAAACTTCTTAGGTAACAAGTAGTGCCTCCACTTCCTAAGAGCTTGGACATGAGCATACAGCTCAAGATCATAGGATGAATACTTCTTCTTGGCATCATTGAGATTCTCACTAAAGAAAGCTATAGGTCTATTCTCTTGACTCAAAACAACACCAAATGCTATATTACTTGCATCACATTCAATTATGAACAACTTATCAAAACTAGGAAGAATGAGTACTGGTTGTGTAGCTACCTTTTGTTTCAAAAATTCAAACCCTTTGTTAGCTACATTGGTTCACTGAAACTTAGTCTTAACTCCTCTTTTGATGGTATCCAACATGGGTGCACAAATCTCACTGAACCCTCTGATAAACAACCTGTAGAACTGTGCCAAACCATAAAAACTTCTTACTTCACTTGTTGTCTTTGGTGTTGGCCAATTTGTGATGGCTTTCACCTTTGATGTGTCCATCTTCAAATCTCCCCCCGAAACTACAAATCCAAGATAGACAAGTGCTTGCTTCATAAACTCACACTTCTCCAAGTTTATTGTTAGTTGCTCATCATACAATTTTCACAATAACTTTGCACCTCCCAAGCAATCCATCAAGTCTTCAATTCTTGGGATAGGAAATTTGTACTTGATAGTTATTCTATTCATGGCTCTTGAATCTATGCATAGCCTCCATGTTCCTCCTTTCTTGGGTGCTAACACTATAGGTATGGCACAAGGACTTATTCTCTTTTTTATCAACCTTTGGTCCAACAATTCTTGGACTTGTCTAGCCACTTCCTTGTTCTATTCAGAGTCATCTTATAGGATTCTTTGTTGGGTAATGATGCTCCTAGAATGAAATCAATCTGATGGCTTATAGCTCTAATACGAGGTAGGGTTGCTGGTGCTCCATCACTTATGATCACTTTGAAATTGTCTAGTATCTACTGCACTTCATGAGGTATTTGAACCTTCTTTTCTTGCTTTCTTCCTTTGGTTTTACTACAAGAGAAAACCCCACTCCTTCTCCTTCCCTGAGAGTGTTAATGAACTCCTTTTCACCTACCAATAATGCATTTGGGCCTTTAGTTTTTCTGCTAACTCCTTCATCACTTAGGGACTGAATATGGTATATAACTCCATCCTTTTGAAAATAATAAGAGTTCTTCTCTCCATTGTAAATGGCCTTTCTGTCAAACTGCCATGGTCTACCAAGAAGTAGATGGCAAACATCCATAGGCAGGATGTCACACAAGACTTTATCCTTATAACTACCTATGTTGAACTCAACCCATGTTTGTTCATTCACTACCACATGCTGCTCCTTGTTGAGCCAAGTGACCCTATATGGATTACTATGTGGAATTCTTTTCAACTTCAGTTTACTTACTGCTTCTTCTGACATAATGTTGTCAGTAGACCCTGAGTCTATCACCACTCTAAAAACCTTACAAAGGACCTTGCATTTGATTCTAAATTAAGCTCTTCTTTGATTGGTTCCTTAATCAAGGCTCTTCTCATCATTAAATTTTCTCCATCTTCAGGAGTTAAGCTCACACCTTGTGTCTTTTTGCTTTCTACATCTTCTTGCACATATGTCACTCTTCTTTCACTTCCTTGAGATGAAGAGGATTTCTCTGAACATCTATAGGCAAGGTGACCCAACTTTTGGGAATTGTAACACTTCATGGTGGAGAAGTAGGACCCTCTTCTCGGTCCACTAGATCTACCTCTTCCTAGGTTGCTAGATGATCCCCTTCCTCTATAGCTGCTCTTGCTATGTGAATCCTTAATTTTCTCTACAAGTTTGGACTCTCCTTGGGACCTTTGATCTATTCCTCTTCCACCAAAATTGCCTCTTTGGCCTGTACCATCTTTTCCTCTGCCTCTTCCTTTGTTGCTTTGTTCTTGCTTCTTTTTACTCTTTTATTCCACCTTCAGTGTCAATTGATAACACTTATGCATAGTGTTAGGACATAAAAAACTCAACTCCTCTTGAATATTCCATCTCAAGCCATTCAAGTACCTGGCTACCTTGATGCTCTCATCCTCTACCACCTTGGATCTCAGACACAACTTCTGAAATTCCTCAGTGTAGCTGCTCACATCCAAGTCTCTTTGTCTTAGGTTTTGTCTCCTTTTGTGTAGTTGGATCTCATAATCTTCAGGGACATAGGCTTCCCTCACCTTGGCTACCATTCCATTCCAACTGGGTATTTGGTTCTTACCCTCTTTTTGCCTTTCTTCTTGGATAAATTTCCACCAAGTCAAGGCTACTCCTCTCAATCTAGACTTAGCTACCTTCACCTTTTAGGCTTCACTAATTCCATCACACTCAAAGTGTTTCTCCAATCCTTCAATCCATTCCATAACTACTTCAACCTCCATTTTCCCATAAAAAAGTGACACTCCTTCTAGGGATTTTCCTCCTAAGGCTTTAATTGCTTTAAGGAAAGGTTCTTCAGGTAGGACAGGGTCCCGAGCAGGTATCCTATCCTCTTCCATTGATTCTTTACCCTTCCCTTCATTGACCTGGATTGTTACTTTCTCAGTTTTATCCTCAACTACGTCTAGTTTGCTCTCCAATTGTAGCAATATTTCTTTCAAGAGTCTATTCTCTTCCTCCCGATCTTCTACCTTCTTGGCTAACTCTGCATTGGTCACCATTCTAAGACTATTTTCTCTTACTAATTCAGTATCTGACATCAATTACTTTCTTCCCATGTCTAAACTTTCTCTGAGACCAATATGATAGGGAGGCTACCTAGTTTTCCATCAATTAGATTTCTTGACAGTTTGCTTCTATCCCTTCTTGGGCTCCAAGTATACCCCTCTAGACTTCTAAGTGCTTCCCTACCAGTATTTGCTTAACACACTCGATACAAGCTCATAAAGAAGCTTGTTCTCCATGCTCCTAGATTCTGTCACTATGAATTGCAGAGGTGTAGGACTACCCTTGTTTACTTGCAGTCTATAAAGTCATCATCCTGTCTAATTTTGCAATCAAACTTCTACACCAATCCTCCCTTGCACTTGCTCCTTTACGATCACTGAAACCTAGCCGAACTTCTTCCAAGCTCACCTAGGCTCAGTATGCAGGAATGGCGATTGCCATTTCTTGGTTTCCTCCTACTGCTACCCTACTCTTATTGTACATTTTTGGCTCTTCCTGAAGAACTCCAATGGCCGTGTGGATCCCATAGTGGAGGTTCAAGATAGAGCCATATTTACACTATGAATTCAAAACAAAGAAACGAACAACAAAAAGGAAACTTTAATTATAGAACTGTAATGAAAAACTTAACAAAAACAAGACAGTACAACACTCAGCGATAAAAAACCAGAAAACAAACTTGTATGTATTTCTCTTGTATTTTTTTGTAATATCCAACCAATCCAATGCCTTACAATTAGACTTTTATAGCTCATCCATCCGTCATGAAAAATAGATGGTTACAAACTAGAGAAAACGGTTTCATAATGGGTCATCGACGTAGCCTCAGAACCTCACTTCCGATGCCCGTTGGTGACTTGCAAAGTTCACACTTTTCCATCGGGTGATTGGGGTAACCAAAACACACCTTTGCCAATGGCCAATAACCATGTTCACCATTCACACTTTTCCATCGACCATTTCCATTGGGTCATTGGGAAGACAACCAAACAACTATCCTGATCATCTAATCTTGCTCGATCTCTCTTTTTGTGCTCTGCCATGTGGCATCCCCTGATTGGCTCTAGGGTCCCTGTCCTGCCACCTTAGCATGACCTCACTAAGCTCTCAAAATGAAACTCTTCTTTGTTGCTGGGTCCCACCATGGTCACCAAGTCGTGGGGAATAAAATTCATGCATCTCACCATAGCGGTATAGCGAAAATCATCCGATCATCTCGAACTTGCCTGAGCTTCTCTCTTGCCGGGTCCCACCATTTGGTCACCAAGTCGTGGGGAATAAATTTCATCCATCTACCCATTGCATTATAGTGACCACCATTGATCCACCTTCAACCTGCATGGTCATTAACTCGCCTCCTTTTTTTTGCACGTGCTTTCTCGCCATGTCATGGGGATTATCTGGTGATCATCTTCCCATCACGGTATAGTGACAACCGTAGGATTATCCATGATCACCATATGAATATAGGTCAAGTTAATCATCGGGGAAAATTGAAACTACTCCTTGTGATACACGATAACAATACTCCGAGCATTGATGACTTATCGGGTCATCAGGGTAAGTGTGAACCACTCCAAACTCTGGCGAACTCATCGGGGTAAGACTTGTCGATCGGGGGTAGGTCTTGCCGATAAGAGAAATTTTAAAAACTGCAATTAAACTCACCATACAAATGGACTAGAGCCAGTCCTTATGTATTTACGTGACCACTGGAAGGTCTCACAAGCCAAAATTGGTTAAGGGCATTTCAACCCTTAGGTGCTCCTACACCAACCAACTTGGTAACTTTAATAGAGATGCCATATTCCATTGCTTTGGTAATCCAACCCGCCCTTTTGCCATTTATGTCCTTGCTAAACATAAATTCTTTCACTGTTGGATGAGCAACCATAAACTAAATTTTATTGTTAGAAAGCATGTGCCTGAATTTCTTAAGGCTTCTTATAACAACAGGTACATGTTTTTTTCTAGAAATGAGTATCTAGTCTCATAATCAATGCAAAATCTTACTAAAGAAAGCAATTGGCTGTTCTAAACCTTATTATTTTGCTAGCACAACATTGTAGAAATAGTATCTTCACTCCCAAAAGCATATAAAATAAAATCTTTCTCAAAATTGGGATTAATGAGAGTAGGGGCTGCTACAATTGCTTCTTTAATCTATTCAAAGCTATTTTTACCTTCTTTTGTCCACTGAAATGGTATGTTTTTCTTGAGCATGGCTTTAAGTGGTTGCATGAATGTTGTAATATTAGGAATAAATATTCTGATGAAGTTAATCCTACCTATGAAGCTTTGAAGTCCTTTCTTGTGTGCTGGTAATGGTAGTGTAAGTATGGTTGTTATCCTTTCTGGATCAATACTAATTCCATGTTTTGAAACAATATATCCCATCAATTTGCCTTCATGGACGACATATATGCTCTTCTTGGGATTAATGAGACTCCATACTCCCTGCATCTCTCAAATATCTATCTAAGATGGTCAAGATGTTCATTAGATTTTTTTGAAAATATAGTAACATCATCTAAGTAAACCAAAACAAACTTGTTAACCAGGCTTTGAAAAGCCATATCCATTGCTCTCTGGAATGTTTCCCTTGCATTGGACTATCCAAAGAGAATTTTTTTATAAGCCATTGTACCCCACTTGGTGGTGAATGGTGTTTTATATTGGTCTTCTTCTTTGACCAGAATTTGGTTATATCCTGAATAACCATCAAGCAATGAAAATCTCTTTGAACCTGATACAACCTGCAAAATTTGTTCCATTAAGGGTACCAGGTAATGGTCTTTCAGAGAGGCTCTATTCAAGTCTCTAAAATCAACACATAGTCTAAGTTCTCAATTCTTCTTCCTAATGAGAACTAGATTGGACACCCAGGATGTGTGTTTGATTGGAAAAATGATATTTCCTTCAATCAACTTATTAAATTCAGTCTTCATAAGATGCTCTAATTTTGGATTAAGTGGCCTTTGTTTATGCCTAATTGATTTTGCATTATCTACCAGTTCTATGGTATGCTGAGCTAAGTGAGGATCAAATCCTTTCAAGTCTTCATACCTCCATGCAAATATATCACTGAATTCTTAACAAAGTAATACAAAAGCGTGTCTTTTCTTCAAAAGTACATACCTTGCCAATTTTCAACAACTTGTCCTTGAATATTTCTATTTCTCTAGGAATGTTAAATTGAGCACCTAAGGTAACAAGCCTATCGACCTCTTTATTATGATTTCTAGGTATGGGCAGTAAGTTAAAAGCTTGAAAATCTTCAATCAAATCCCAGATTCTATGCTTATACATCTTTACAACATCATTTTTGGTGACATGAATGTTTCCAACTTGATTCACCACTAATTCACTATCATTAAAGACCTTTAAACACTTAATATTTTTCTTTCTAGCCCATTTTAAACCATGTGCAAGTGAATCATATTCTGCTGTATTATTTGTGCAGCTGAAAGAAAATCTGTAAGTAGTGAAATATTTCATACCTTCGGGTGAAACAAGCATAACACTACCTCTAGAACCATTTTTACCTCTTGAACCATCAAAGTAGAGCTGCCAAACTTGATTTTTTTGCTCTTCTGACTGCTGGTTCTGCTGTTTTTCATCTTTCTCAAGGTTAGGAAAAGTAATACCTTCCTCATGAATCATGTAAATACCAAGTCCTACTTCATCCATGTTGCTGAAAGGATCTTCTTCTATATTCTAAGCTGCCCACTCATTCAAAATTACATCGGGTATACCATCAATAGGTGTGTTCAAATCTTGAACAACAGGTACTTCTTCATGCTCACGAACAAGAAGATTTGCATTTATGGGACTTGGTGTGTATATTTCTAAATGGTCATTGGCCAAAGGTTCCAATTTGATGGTCACCTTAGTGCCATATCTAGTTCTAAAGAACATGTGAGACCAATCAGAGGGAAGGTAACCTCCCAACTTAGCTATGAAATCTCTAGATAGGGAGATATAAAAATATGGTGGTAAATCAATTATATAGATATCTTGTGGGATTACAAAGTTAGGGCATGCATGTAAGGTCAGACCAAGGTCTTTGATAACTCCAATTGACTTTATTGTCATACCATATAGCTGGACAACTCTAGAAATGGGTTCATATGTCAAACTGAGTTTGTCAACTAGCTATTTAGGCATTACAGAACTGATGGCTCCTGAATCTATCATGCAGTTATGAACTAGATGCTGGCCAACTATCAAGGTCACGTAAAAAGGAGGAGGCTTTGCTGTTTGGGCTGGCTGACTACTCTTATCTTGAGTATCATTGGTTAGCACAACTTTAGGCTGATCTTTATGAGGCTCATTTGTCAAGGAAAGATTATCCAAGGCTTCCCGCAATAAGTCCTTTTGACTGGGAATGTGCAAAGCATCTATCACAGACAAGGAAACAATGGTCTTTTTCATAAATTCAACAATATTGAAAGATGGACCACTAACCTTTTGCTATACTTTTGGAACAACAGGCTCTGACTAAGCTAGTTTAGGCTGAAAATGAACTTTCTATTGTTCTTTAGGTGTTGCAGGCTGTCCTCTTGGTACAATATGCACATTTTGGACATGTGGAGGTACCCTAGTAGCCCGTTGGCTTGTAGAAGCTTGCTATTTTAACTTATATTGCTACTGTTTGCCTTATTTGTCTGCTAGTGATTATTTACAACTTTCCGTCCATGATTTGCAGCTTGCTATCCAATGTCAATAACATACTTTTTTAACCTTGTGTTAGCTACAATAGGTGTATGAGGTTGATTCTACACTTGTGCCCGATTAAAACCACAACACTCTTCATCTTGCTAATTCATTAAAGCAACCTCAGGACCTTTTGGTTCTTCAATAACCCTTGCATCTTGAAAAGACATAGAATTATTCTATACCATCAAAGCCTGTGACCGTGGATGCATTGCATTCAAGTAGGATACTTGATTATGGGCTTGTTCGCATGGAAAACACCAATCTTGTGCCAAGTTATTTCGAACAAGCATAATCTCTTTTGATTTGTTGGTAGTACTCTAGTTATACTGTTGGTTTTGCCTGTTATTATAGTTTCTTCTTTGATTCTGATGGCCAGCTTGGTAATTGGGTCTGTTACGTTAGGGTGCTATTGGGGCTGGTAAGGTCTACAATTTTGACCTTGCTGATTTTTAAGGCTCACTAAATCATTGCTAACAGTCTGTAATAATTTTGCCATCTTTTCTTGGGTACCCTTGAGCTGTTGCAGCTTTGAATTTGCTGTAATAACATTGTTATGAGAAATATTTTGGAATCCTAGCGGGACCAACAGGTAATGCAGCTAAAGGGGGTACTTGCAAAGGCATTAGAGGCTATATATTAGGAAAAATAGGCATAGGAGGCCTAGAGACAATTTTACCAGCTTGTATAAGGCTATTTTCTGCTCTAATAGCTATGTCATAAGATGTTGGTAATGTAACCCCACCCATAAACTGAATCATAACAACAATATCATTGTTTAAAGCCCTCAAATAATATAAATAAACATGTTCAACATAGGGTTTTATCATTGTAGGAATTCTATTCCAGGTTTGCTCAAAATGATAGTTGAAATTAGTCATTTGCCCTTGCGGAGCCCTCTTAATAGTGGTCATCTGCTCAACCAATGACATGTGATCTGACTTATCTGCAAACTGCTTTGTTAGCTTATCACCTAAATCATCCCAATCATTAACTAGATTGATTTGCAAATCTCTGAACCATTGGAGTGCTTTTCCTTTGAATGATGTTTCCAGTAGCTTGAGTGCTACATTCTCCTGGGTTATATGGTGAACTGCACACAAGGATGCGATATCTCTTATGAGCTCAATAGGTGTGACATGGTCTTCTCTGGTGAAAATAGGTAGAATTTTTAGAGCTCCTCTTGGTATGGGATCATGTTGGGTCAGATTCAAAGGGTCGCCTCCATTAAAGGGTACAAAAGCATGTGCTGTTGGTATGGCCATTGGAATTACTAGAGGATTTACTAGTGGATTAACCAGTATATTTTGGGTAATGAATGGATGAACTGGAGTTGTTGCAAAAAGAGGATTTATACGGGTGGTAAAATTAGGTAGAGGAAAAGAATTAGATAGAAAATTAGAATTTGGGATCTCAAGAAAATCTTCAGCTGATGAATCTACTGAAAATTCAACAGTTGAATTTGCTGCATTTTCTATCTTTTTCGCTGTCCTTGACCTCCTCTATGATGGTGGTAGCTCAGTGTGCTCAATCAGATCCTCGCTTTGTCTTGTTTGATACTTTCTCATATGCTGTTAAGACCCATTTTGCACATAAAACCAGAAAATAGAGTCGTCAGGTACTTAGAAAAAAAACCTCAAAAGGCTGTAATACTGCTGTCAATACCAAAACAACAGCAAAAATGAAGCTTTTTTTTTGGGCGTGCCAAAAACTGTTGTCACGGAGGATTGCACCCATGATGGCTAAGTATGGAACTCAATAATCTTGTGAAACATGGGAATAGTTTCAGGCTTGTGTGTATGCCTATCATGAAAGTAGACCTTCGGAGATTAGGCCACCTTCCTATCTGATGAATCTCCTACAAACTTAACTTGAGAAAAGGGATATAAAGAATACTAAAATTAAACCTATTCTATGAGGTGATGCACCAAAAGTTTTATCTAAGACTTGCAACCTGCCTATCTCACAAGCCATGAAACTCTCATAATTCCACAAAATAGATCTCATCTCATATGTAATCAAAATAATAATGTGTCATATACAATGATGTCAAAATTATAATGGCTACTAGGAATCCAAATCATGCTAGGTGTTTGCATATCATTGTACAAAACTAATACAGACTCTAGACTAAATAGGGATATGATGAATTTCCACCATCAGAACTAGCCGATCATGAAGGTCTTTGAGCCCTAGAAGCTCCTACTCCTCCTATCCCTAAGGGTGGTGGTCCCCCTCCTACTGACCTTTCTCCCCCTGATGGCACCCTAGGTGGCTCCATAATCCCTCTACTGTCTATTTGTTGTTTCCACGACCTTCCTTGTGAGCTTATTGTGAAGATCCCTACTCTTTTCTTTTCTAGTATTGCAGCCTCATATAACATCATCATCATCATTGAATACTTGACATAGAGCATTCACATCCCCATCCCTATCATAGACAACCAACTCTCCATGTATTGAAAGACACAAAATTTGGTAGAAATCCTTAAGTGTACACATACATCTCTCCTGCAGGTAGGTGGAAGGAGCTTGCCTCATTGTACCACCACTTGGCTAGCATAGAAAGTAATCTTAGATTTACCCTAATCTTTGTTAGGAATATCACATAATATAATCCAAGTGCTCTTAAAGTCACATGATCATCATTGGTCAACTGGGGCTGCAATCTCTATGTGCATGGGAATCTCTCCCATGAGTCCAAGGGTGCTAAATCAGCATGCAATCTCTATGTGCATGGGAAACTCTCCCATGAGTCCAGGGGTGCTAAATCAACATGCAATCACATTAGCATCAACTTTATTATCTTGCTTATGTCCTATCAAGATTTATCAACTTTATCTTATCTAGTAGCTTCATTAGTTTCATCAACTTCATCAACTATTACTCAGTTTATCCTACTGGGACAACAACCAAAATATATCAATTTGATTGATCATCCTATCTTCTGTAGTTTTTTATCACATCTATAGCATTCTTGGCTCCTAGGTTGCAGTTTTACGATATAAAAGATAATATTTATCATATACACGTTAGGAATCCCTATACATAGTTTTACACTACATATACGTGACATTATCCCTATACACTTTGGCATTGATTGCATACATGCTCCTAAAACATAAATGTGTCATTAAGCTAGAAGCGTAGTTTTTCATGCCATAGATGTGCTACGAACCACATACACGCTAATACCTACACACTATCACACCATATACATAGTTTTACCTACCTTATATGCATTTTAATCCTAATCCTATCTTGTCGTATTTTTGGATACCTAAATTTTGACCCCTATATATGATGCATTAAATGCACAACAATAGGAAAGTAAAGGTGTACTTAATGACTCTCCATACTCCTTTGGTCGTTCATGCCTCTGTACTCGCTCAAACTTGTGGAATCACTCTGCCATCTCGCTATATGCTCCACACTCCTTCTCTGCTTTTCCCTGTGCCTTAATCTCTAAATGTAATGGGCACTAAAAAGGATATCCTTCCCCCAAGCTCTTATTTATAGGTGTTGTAACCCTAATTGTCCATGTTACCCCTCTTTGCTCCCCATGATTCACCAAACTAATCCTATCTTTCCCTTTTCTTGTCTAGTTTATTCTCTCTTATTGATAGATTTTTTGACCTCTACTTCCACTTCTTCACTCAATCTCTTGAGGGGACATACCACCTCCATATCGAGACAATTCTAGTATCAGTTAATCTATCTTCTTTGAAACAACGTGATAAACTGCATTGTCTCAAAGAGGGGCTAAATGTAGACACCTATAACTATCCCAGCCTAAATAAATACATATTATTATTTTATTAATTATACCTTTTTATTCTATTAATTAAATGAATATTTATTTATTTAATTAATTCATTAAACCTTTTTAAAGCCTTTTTCTATCCTAATTTACATAAATATTTTATTTATTTAAATTCTCCTTTTCCCAAATTAAATAAATATTTTATTTATTTAAATTCTCTTTTTCCCAAATTAAATAAATATTTTATTTATTTAATTTATATGGCCCTTCTTCTATTAAGTAAAATAAATTATTTAATTAATTTAATTAATTCATTTACCTTTTTCCTCTTTCATTTATCTAAATGACAAGTAGAGCTTTTTCCATCTTAACCACTTCCTTTATTTATTATTTCCTTTACCCACCCTTCAATCTTAGTCGACCATCTATCCCTCCAATTTTAGGATGTTCTTTATAAAAGAAGCTTCCTCCTCTTATTTTCCATTATCAAATCTTGGAGTATACTTACATTCTGCCGAATTTGTTTTAGGCTACACCATCATGATCAAGTCTACATCATCACAACCACAATTCATTCTTTATTGAGCTCTTGTGTAAGCATAAAAGTCTAAGAGCTTCAATGGAGATAAGAGAACAATGAAGATCAAACCCATTTGAATGTGTGAAGTTATTATTTGGTTTATTTTATGATTGTGTGTATTTGATGGTTCTTCATTGACGTGTTGTTTAATTTTATTGTAGATCTAGGGTTTTATGGTTGGAACTAAGGTTTACAATATCGGGGTTCATATTCAACATATACAACTGTAAATTAGAATTAGTAGAGTTTATCATATGAAAGAAATCAACTATAACATTAAAAAATAACACATAACACTAGAATTACGTAAAGAAACCCTTTTGGGGAAAAAAATCCACCTAGAAGAGATGGAAGACTTGTATTATCAGCTAGCAATAAAATTATAATATAACTCTCAAACTCCACTCAATATCATTCTTCAAGGAGATCTTGCATTTTTAGCTTCTGCAACTCATAATTTATTCCATTTAACTTATCTATGTCTAAATAAGAGGAAGTTGTAGTCATGATATCAACACAAATCTAGAAAAAATAGATCAATTGAAACTCTCATAAAAGTTTAAAAAACCTCCCTTCTACCACCCAAGATATAGATTTAACTAGGCTCTAATACTGAATATTAGAAAAGAAAATGTGAACAACAATAAATGTAGCTTCAAATTAACTGTAAATCATATTTAACAATATTTATCGGGTGAAAGAAATTAGCTATAACATCAAAATATAACATGACAAAATAGTAAACACATAACACTAGAATTATACGGAGAAACCTTTTCAGAAAAAGAATCCACCAAGAAGAGATGAAATAATTGTATTATCAACAATATGAAATTACAATACAACTCTCAAACTCCACTTAATCTTCAATTTGATGGCATAGCTCTTGCAAAACAAAACTTGAACATACTCATACTTGTTTCCAACTCAGGCCCTCAATATATAGACTCATAGGGGCTCAAAATACCACCATAAAACATTACCATGGGTGAAAACAAGGCTCCAAATTTATACCATGATAGAAATCCATATAACCCCTACATGCTTAACGTAGTCTCTTACATGATATTGCACCTTCTTATTGGTCATCATAAGAATCCCCACAAAATAGGATATACTCTTTCGCGTGTCATAAACTATTAATAACTTATGTAAAGATACTCATACATATGTCATAATAACTGTTTCTCATGTCCAGAATGATCCACCCCACTTTTAGCCCTTATAGTTGTCATATAATTCATCATAATATCCCTAAAAGTAGGCTTTCCATGTTATACCACTTGATGGACATCTTTTGACAACTAATAACATAATTTTGAAGGCATCAACATGATGCAAAAGTTCCATCTCATAAGACCCAAACCCCTTATGATGAAGCACGATTATTTGAAAACATAAAATGCCAAATAACCATGGGAAAATGTAAAATAAAAATAAATAAATAATTGGGAATCACTAAGGTTGAGACACCTTAATTCCCAACATTCCTCCACTTGCTGAATACCTTGCAAGAGCCAAAGGAATCACACCACCATGGTATCAACTAGGAAGAAGAAACAAGGCCTATGACTTTTTTGCACCAAGTAAATTTGTCTATGCTCATAGGTTTGGTGAAGTAATCTATAATATTCACTTGAGTGTCAATTGTCTTCAACTCAATTTATCCATTTGCAATCAACTTACAAACAAAATGTTATTGTACATCCACATGCTTAGTTTGTGCATGAAACATAGGATGCTTAGTGAAATGAATTGCATTATAACTATCATAATTAACTTGAATTGATTTACAATCAAACACACAATCTATATAACCATATCGCCTCCTTAGAAACATGGGTAGTAGTCATGTACTCTTCTTCAATAGTGGATAAAGAAGTTGTAGCCTACCTTTTACTCATCAAAATCATTGACCCACCAAACAAAGTAAACATATACCCATGAATGGACCTTCAACTATCCAAGTCACCTACCCAATCTACATCAATAAGTCCCTGCATGTCCAATGTCTTATCCATACTATTAGTCCCAGAATATTATAAATAGTAATAAGAAATTCCTTGTAAATATTTAAACACCCTTTTAACATGATTCTAATGTTCTCTGTTATGGTTAGACATAAACCTACTTAAAACTCTCACTGCTTGTGCAATATGTGGTCTAGTGCAAAGCATTGCATACATTACACTTCTAAAACACTAGCATAAGGCACATTGAACATATCTTCCAAGCCATCATCATTCTTTAGAAACATACCTAAAGAAATCATAGTGCTAACTTGTAAAGGATCTCTCACTGGTTTACAATCTTGCATATTAAATTTATTCAAAATACTACCAACATACTTACTTTGTGACAACCAAATATTTATGTTTACTCAATCTCTTTTGATTTCAATACCAAGTATGTACCTAACAACTCCCAAATAATTCATATCAAATTCTTTCAAAAGTTTAGCTCGTAGCTCACTAACCATTGCCTTAAAATTACTAATAAGTAGCATATCATCCATATACAAAACAATGAATTCAATATGATCATCAATACATTTAGTGTATACACAATGATCTTCTTCACTTCTAACAAAACCCAATATCATGACAAATGAATCAAATTTTTGATACCACATTTGGGGAGACTATTTTAGCTATAAGGAGACTATTTTAACTTGCCAACCAAGTGTTCTTTTCCTTTTACCTCAAGTACTTTAGGTTGTTGCATATATATGTTTCCTCTTCCAAGTCTTCATGCAAATTAAGTAGTTTTAACATCCATTTTCTCAATCTCAAAATATTTAGCTACAACAATGTATAAAATTAATCTAATAGAGGAAAATTTTGTAATAGGAGAGAAAATATCACCAAAATCAACTACCTCTCTTTGGGACTGGCCCTTAGTGACCAGTATAGCTTTGTACTTTTCTAATGAGCTATTTGCTCCAAATGGCTTTTCTTCTTTTAGGCAAATGAATAAGATGCCATGTATCACATGATTCTAATTCATCTCCTCTAGCATGGCTTGTTGCCAAGAATCACAATCATATACTAAAATAGATTCTTTATAGGATCTAGGTTCATCATACGTACTTAATAAATAAAATATACAATGGAAATCTGGTGGGCTATACCTATCAACTATATTTCATTGTTTTGTGGATCTTTTGAGTAAATGAGTATAGGGCTCTTATTGTTCTTGATATTTCTCAACCTCTTTCCATTCTTTAGTTTGATCAGGGGCTATTTCTAAACCTCATCATCTTCTTCCTCATCCTCATACTCATGTTCATCTCTATTTTGTTCTCAAGGTGCACTTTCTTTCTTAATTTTAAAATGCACTTTCTTTTGACTGTTTAGGATAAAAAATAACACTAAGTTCCCTGAAAATCACATCTCTAGAATTTTTTTCCTTGGTTAGTGGATTTCATAACATATATCCATTTACATTATCACCATTTCCTATGAAAATGCACTTTTTCAACTTTTGGATCCAATTTAGTTCATTTTTCATTAGGTAGATGAACATATGCCTCACATCCAAATATCCTTAACTGAAAAACAAAAGGTTTATTACCGGTCCACACTACATAAATGGTTGTATCAAGATCCTTACAAGGAGATCTATTTAACAAGTAACAATCAATACTTATAGCTTCCACCCAAAAGCATCTATCAAGTCCCGAGCCACTTAAAATACTTCTAGCTCTTTCAATTATTGTGGAGTATATACATAGTATTTTTTTTTTCTTATAATGCTTGCATGGTTATAAAATTCTTTAAATTCTTTAGACCAATATTCTCCTCCATTATCAATTCTTGAAACCTTGATTTTACAATCTATTTGATTTTCAACTAAGTCCTTAAAATATTTAAACTTAGTGAGAACTTTATATTTATGCCTTGTAAAATATAACTAGGTATATCTAGAAACATCACAAATGAAAGAGGCAAAATGTCTAGATCTTCTAATTGATTCAATATCTACTAGACTGAATACATCTAAGTGAATAATTTCCAATTTGTTACTGCCCAAAGGAAATGATCTTTTTCTTTCTTTGTCAAGCCCACAATACTCACAAAATTAAAAAATCTCATTAGAATAAGAAAATTCATTTGACACTATTTATTCCAAATTATTTTTTAGCCATTCTCAGTAATGTGGTCCAGTCTATAGTGCCACAACATACAATTATTTTTAGATTCAGTTACATTAGAAGATTTAACAATAATAGTGGTTTCAAGCTTAAACAAAGTTCCCTTCCTTGTCCCCCTTGCTACCACCAAGTTTCAACTTATTAATCTATAATCATTCTTGTCAAATGTTACATTAGTTCATTATCATTCAACATAGAAACTAAAATTAAATTTATTTCTAATCCTTGAACATGCAAAATAGTTAAATGAGATTTTATTGTCCCATCATTGAAACACAAATGAATCTCACCCCTTAGGATAAGAGGATATGAAGAAATATCACCTAGGTAGCCGCCAAATTCTCCTCCATCATACTTCTTCTATGTGAAAAACCACATGTTATGAGGAGTTATATGGTATGAGCATCCTAAATCAATTAACCAATGTTCTTTAGTCATAACATGAAGAGAAGAAATCAAAATACCATCACTTGAACTTGACGATTTCTTTGTAGAGGAATCAAACTATTTCTTTGGATTCTTGCATTCCTTCTTAACATGTCTGTAGACATCTAAAATTAGTTAAATTAGATATTTAATTAATTTAGTCTTTCTACATAATTAATTAATTTAATTATGTTTATTCTTAATTCTCCTCAAAATTAATTAAATCAAATTTAATTAATTTTGTCACTATAGTCCAATAATTAATTTTCCAATAAATTAATTAATTTTCCATTCTCCTAAAGTCATCCAAATTATTAATTATTCTAAAAAACTCTTCTTAGTTAATTAATTCTAATTAATTAACTCAATCATGTGATTCTTACAAATCACTTCTTCTAATCCTCACTTAGCCTAATTAATTCTTCCAAAACCATGATTAATATTATTCTCTAATTTTATATTCCTCCACTCATTCTCTCTCCTCATGTCACATCCTCCTAACTTTCCCACTTGCACTCTAATCTCTCATTAGCCCATCTAATCACCTCTCTTAATAATTTGTACAAACCTAATCCTCAAGATTAGGATCAAGTCAACCATTTTCCATAAATGGTTCACCCCCCTCCATCCTCCAAACCTTAAATGCACCTACTTTGGTCATGTCAAGGATTTCAAATTCTTTTCACATTCCCATGCCCTCTCTTCCCAAGGAATTTTTAATTCCTTTTATCCTTTATTCCTTCTATGCAATCTTCTACTTGAGAATTTTAAATTCCCTTGTCCCTTCCCAATTTTTTTTTAAATTTCTTTTATTCTTCCAATGTGCCTAGGGACCTCTTCCCTATGCACCTTGAGGAGTGCGGAGACAAGAAATGTCTTTATGGAAAATCTCTTGGTCTCCGCATCAGGTCCTCTCAATCCTTCCCATCACTTTCCTTCAATATCCACCCTTCATTTCAAAATTTATCTTGGCCCTCCATTTTGGCCTCCTCACTTCTATAAATTGGAGACTCCCCCCCATTTCCATATCTCATTTTCATGCAATCTTATCCTGCCACTATGAGATTAGAAATCTTCCTTAGCATCAATATTATAGCCAAATTCCCTTCATACTTAGCCATTATCATCCATCCTCTTATCCACCATGCCATTAATTTATCTTGTTGTTGTGTAGTGGAGAGCATTCCACATCCAATCCAAGGACCAATCCAAACACGTAGAGCAAGGGCACGTCTTCACTTCATAAAAGGTCTAATCTGAGGAGAAAGAGATTACATGTGAAGTTATAATGGTTGTTTGCATGCATATTTATATGTTTTGTGTATTTTTTTGATTTGATACTAACCATTGTCTCCATCACAAGTTTTCTCTTGGTTCAATGTCATCTCTTTCCACAATTCCAATACTTATTTTTGTGTTTTTACTAGGAGTTTTAGATCCACCCTTATACTCATCTTTAGGTTCATTCTTATTTCCTTTAGACCCTCTTTCTTTGGGCCTTCCCCTAGCTTTGAGAGCATCAACTAAATTATCCATAGTCTTTCTCCTCATTTTCTGTGCCAAAAAATCTCCAAAAAGTGCATCCATCTTTGGATCTTTGAGGTTAGCAATGATTCCAAGAATTAATTTTTTCCATGAATTGGGTAAAGAATAAAGAAGCATAATGCATCTATCTTCTTCTTCAACTAAATATCAATAGAGGCTAGTTGACTAAAAATTAAATTAAAATAATTAAAATTATTCTTGACTATTGTATCACCTTCCTTCCTCTTAAGAGAAAATAATTTTTGTCTCAAGTAAAGTTTATTTATGAATTCCACAAATTATATGTAATCTTTTCATTTGACTCATTTAAAATAACAAAATTAGAAAGACACAACCTAATAGTACCCCATGCCTTTTTATCCACCTTCTCCTACTTTTCATCAGAAAGTTTCTCAAGTTTCTCAAGTTTGTCTTTATTTGTTACAACCACTCATTGATCTCATTCTTCAAGGATATCTTCCATTTTTGGCTTCCACAACTCATAACCCATTCCATTAAATTTCTCTATGTTGAAACGAGACAAAGTTGAATCCATGATATTCTACACAAATGTACTAAAAGTTCAAGAAACAAAAATAGCTAGGCTCTAATACCAAATATTAGAAAACAAGAGGTGAACAACAATATATGTAGCTTGAAACCAACTGTAAATCATATTTAACAATGTTTATCATATAAAAGAAATCGACTATAACATCAAAAGACAACACCATATAATATTAAACACATAACACCAAAATTATGTGGATAAACCCTTTTGAGAAAAAAATTAATCAAGAAGAGATGCAAGACTTATATTATCAACAATATGAAATTACAATACAACTCTCAAAATCCACTCAATCTTCAATCCAACAACATAACCCCTTGTTAGCCCCATTTTTAAACTTGCAAAATTTTAACCTTTTGTGTCAGCTCTCTCGCTATCTTGAAACATAATGACCATTTCAATCAAAACCCCTCAAAATCTAATCAATACAAATATTGTATCAAGCATAAGTTTGATAGAGATGGTGAATTATTTCCTATCATTGGTGTTTCTAGGCATATCAAAGTGTTTGATTTTGCTACATCAGTAAATGAATATGAAAATTTACACTCTCATTTTTCTAAGATGGCTACTCAATCAAGAGTCATATTGCCAGAAGAGATTTTGAATAAAGAGTTACTGCTTGAGATGCAAATACATACCAGGCCATCATAGAGTATGAAGAGCATGAAAAACGGGCATGAAGTGTAGATTTTGAACATACAAAGCCTATAATGCTTGTCTCAAGTAATGGTCATGACAAGGTGAAGATATGGTGCACAAGGAAAGATGCAAACATTCTCAACATAAGAATGAAAACAAATACGTTTTGTGCAAGCTATAATCCAATCTTAAGCAATTATGTTGTTTTTTATCGACAAATAAAAATACAAAGATATCAAATATGAATAAAGGAAAATCCTTCAAGAAGCCAATGAGGAAACTAAAAATAATGATGCAAAGTTTCAACACAATAAGTCAAACTTGTAAACTATGTTGATCCAATAACAAGAAATGTATTAATGATGCTATGCTCAAAGTTGGTAATCTTTTCTAAACTACTGAACAAAAGCTTTTGGCTGGTCTCTAACAAGAAGTTAAGAACCTCTCTTAGATTTCTAAAGTTAAATTTGCAACTTCTCTTCTATACCCGAAAAAAGCAAATAGTCGATATACATGTATGCAAAATGCGACTTACAGGAAGGCTGCATGAATAGTTTTATTCAATGCTTAAAGAGATGTCATCTCAGTGAATGAAATGAAATAAATGAGGTTGTACACTTTCAAACAAACAGAATTAGCAGATGATAAGTTAAAATCCATGACCATTCTTAGCATCCTCAAATTTTTTATGATAGTGCAATGAGTAAAGAATTATATTAGATATTATGGCTGAAAGTGGTTGCAAATGGGGGACATGAGAATTTTTTATCAAATTACATCAACAATGTGTCATAAGGAATGCAATTATTATAGTGAATGAACATTAAGACATGCATGTAATGTGTAGGATAGGTCAGTTTTAAATCTCAGACAACAACATATTAAGTCTAGAGAATGACAATCAATTTTGAGTGTTTAACATCTTTAAGTTCAGAAATCAAAGCTTAATGTGTGATTTAAGCTATCCGATAGAAACATAAGCAAAACACAAAGACTGTTTAAAAAAATACTTCAAAAATTTATTGTTTCAAAGAATGAAATGAAAATGATTGCACAAACAAAATAGATTTTGCAAGGAAGCTCTCAAGATCTCTGAATTAATGAAACTCTCTTGACACATCCAAACATTGTAGGCTTTGTTTGCGAGGGCTGCAGATGATCTTCATGCCCATGGTAGTTATCTTGAGGACATCCAATATCTTATTATTAAGATTACTTTTAGACCATGGTGGTTGTGTGGGCTTGTTTTCTTCAAGTGTGCAGGAATGGTAAAGTTCATATGGTGAGGAAATTGATGAAAACACCAGGATCAAAAAGATACCTCCATATAATTGGATTGAAGATTATAAAATGACATATGCTTTTTGCATAGTTATTTAAGATGGAAAGTTTGCCATATGTTAAGCTGCAAAGGAATGGTAAAGGGAGACTTTATGACATTGTTAAAATCATGCAATAGTTAGAAGGTTAATTTGAGTTACATGTTTACTTGGAGATGAAATCATACACTATTGGAGGTGTTGCATAATGTGTCTCAAGGTAAAGGAGATGGCAATTCAAAAAGTTCAACAATTAATGAAATCTATCATGTGAGCATTTCACTTGATAAAATCATTTAAGGCTTATTGTGGATCCTTCCCTGAGAGCCCCTCTTCTCATCATTATTATTGTGCAAAATAATTTTTTAAAGAGAACATGATCATATATTTTTCTATACTGAGCTGGTGAATTAGGGAATGAAGAAGGTATTTGATAGCTAAATTTCTAATTACATGAGGAAATGTTATTATTTTTGACCAAAAGTGAGCAAGTGGAGTAAATTTCAAATGGTAAGGAAAAATCCAAAGGATAGTTGGAGATCAATTTATTTTGTAATCAATGATATCCTCGATACATGCATATCAATTGATGAAGATTTCCAAAGCATTAAGTCTATTTATGAAAACCCCACTCCCCATATATACTTTGACATGACAAAGAGAAAACAAATCAAATTTGTTCACTTAGTTTCCAAGAATTTGAAAAGGACATTGATTTACACATCAAAATATTCAAGTACATTCTAAAGTTTGCGTTTAGATTTTGAATGAATATCAGCCAGTTATTACCAAAAAATTGGGCCTTGCAAAATACAACAAGAACCTTATCAACTTATTACCAACACTACAGTTGATATTTGAGGTTAATAAGTATAATTTGGGTGAGCAATCTAAATATGGATATGCTTCAATTATGAAGGATCTTATACTTCATATGTTTTATGGGGTCAATAATAGTGCGTCACAATTTGGAGATTATGGTAAATCTATCAAACTTGGATGAGTTTTTTAATTAGGTTATGGAGTTGCCACTATTTAAAAGGGGGAATAGTTTATATGTAAGGTATCTTGAAAATGCATATTGTTTCAAATCTAAAAAGTGACAACTATTTTGAGTGATAATATTTATTTTGAAGCTATCTGGGAAAATTATTTGGAAGAACACACTCAAAACATTACAATCATAAATCCTTTGATATTATAAATATACAAGAAATGAAGACAATACCAAATGGAGATAAAGGTTATCATTAATGTAGTTAGAGTGCACCAAGTTGTTCATGATTGTGAGAAGACACATTACCACTTTGACAAGGCCAATGTATTGTTCTTTTGTTGATGGTATGAGTTTCAAATTATCTTTGCGTGAAAGTGACTTATCTCACCCATTGTAAGTTAGAATTTAGACTTTATTTTTGTAAAAGTTGGGTAAATCTTAACTTTTCTCCAAAAAGGTAGTTACTATAAGTGTTTACTTAGGTAGTTATCCTAAGTAACTATTTTAGGAAGTTATCTTAAGTAGTTATCTTAAGTGACTATCCCAAGTGGTTATGCTAAGTATTTACATAAAGTAGTTAGATAGTTAATATAGGTGATTATCTCACCTAAGCCTATATGTATTCTTGAAAATGTTATAAAAAGGGGGGATTTTTATAGAGGAGAAAACTCTAGAGAATTTCTAGAGAGACACTTTGATGACTTTTGTGTTTACACATTGTACAAAAGGCTTCTTCAGATTGTATAATTTCATGAAGATAATAAAGAACACATTTAGCTCATATGTTCTAGATGTACTTTCGAGTTGTTGTTGCCAATTTTCTGTATGTTAAATTAGTAATATCTTTTGTCTGTGGATTTTTTTTGTCATCCATTGAAATGTTTATAATCTATGCAATTGAAGTAATAAAGTACAATCAGGCTTTGATATCTTTATTTAAATGTGCTGAAGTTAACCATATATTTGTATGTTAAGATTCTTCACCCTCCTTTCATGTCATTCAAGCATATCAAAATAATTTATCATGAAAACCCCTTTGCAATTGTTATTAGTCATGAAGTCTTATCAGAGACTTGTATGTTTGCCAATAAGTTTTACATTATTCACATTTGTTTATTTTTTATTTTTCCCCTCTGAAATGTAGAGGGAGATTGTAGTTTCATAATAATATCTCCAACCATTGGAACAATTGTCACTACTCTTAATGCAAACAAGGTTAGTTTTGGAGACAAAAAACACAATGATAAATCTATTTACCAACACCCTTGCAACACAAAACTTGAACAAAATAACACTTGTCTCCAACTCAACCCCTCAATATATAAGCTCATAGGGCCTCAAAGTACCACCATAAAACATTACCATGGGTGAAAACAAGTTTTCAAAATACCATGGTAAAAATAGGAGATACTCTTACATGCATCATAGACTATTAATAAATTATATAAGAAAACTCATAAATGTGTCATAATAGCTAATTTTCACATCCAAAATGATCCACCCCACTTTTAGCTCTTATGTTGTCATATAATTTGTCATACCATCCCTAAATATAGGATTTCCATGTTATACCACTTGATAGGCATTTTTTGACAACAAATAACATTATTTTAAAGGTACTAACATGTGACAAAAGTGCCATATGATAAAACCAACACCCCTTATGATGGATCACAACTATTTAATAACATAAATGCCAAATAACCATGAGAAAATATAAAATAATAAATAAATAAATAAATAATATAAAATTGCTAAGGTTGAGAAACCTTAATTCCCAATTATTATTGTCAAATTTACATCTTTATACCTAGTTCTTTCATTTATTTATTTCATCTTATCTAATCATATCAAAACACAAAAGGAGATTAACTCAATCATTGTTCCCAACTCTCCCAAGGGTTTAAAGTGGGGCCTTTTGATTATTCTCCAATGTATGTTGTTGTGAATGGGTTCGATTCCTAGTTTGCATGATTAGGTTAGTGAACCCCATTTCCACACACTACATTTTGATGAACTCAACTTTTTTTGCATAAATTCCGATTTGGAAGTTCATATTTGAGTTTAATTAGATATCATTTTTAGATTTAAAAAATATTAATTACTAAAATCTATCATTTCTATAGCTTATCTTTCTTATTTAAGTGGTTAGTTGATCGTTCTATTGTTATTTTGCATTGTTTATCATTTATTTCATTTTTAGTAGTTTCACTTTCATTTACACTTGTATAAAAGACATTGCAAGCATAAACCAACTTCATTAGATTTGTCTTCCTTTCTTGTACTTGTGTATAAGTTTCATTATCCATTGTCCTAAACCCAATATCCTTGTGAGAAGAAGTTATATAATTATGGCTTCCCATGGTTTAAAAACTAAGGGTGTCAAGTTTGAGTTGGTTAGCTTATTCCCTAGGAGCTTGGATGAATAACACCTACCATGGCTAACATTTTTGAGAATCCTTCCCTTCATGATTCTCATGATGAGGATGAATATTTTATTCAAGTGTCTAATGAATAATTAGGGAACATTGACAAGCAATTGAAAGATATTCAACAATTTGTGAGGCAAAAACACTTGGGTAGAGAGGCAATCCCCTTGATTGAAGGTTTAAGGAGGTTGACTCAAAATTATGAACATGATGTGGATGTTTTATGTGGTATAGCCCATATTGTGGATGATAACACTATGAAATTAGCTAATTATACTAAGTTTCTTGGACATTTCAGTCCTCCAAATCAGGTTGATATTTTCATGCCTACATATACATCTTCCATCATGGCTATCACTACACAAAAATATTAATGCTACAGATGTTAGTAGTGGGGTGAATCCTATCAATCATTATACCTATCTTCCACCTTTAACCAATATACCATTTGTTTCTCAACCATCTCCTCCACCTACCTACCACAATGTTCCACCTCTTTATCATACTACTTCAAATCCTCCATCACAATTCAACCTTTCTCAATCCAATTCATCCACCAAATCTATTCAACCTTTCTCAATCCAATTCATCCACCAAATCTATCATAAATCATTTGATATATAATGTTTCATTTTTAGAAAAATAATTTTCTACCATAATCCAATCCAAATCCACTAATCCCACATATTTCACCGCTAGCCCATTTTCCATTGAATCTTCCATACTCATCTTCCACAAAACATTGAGGTTCCTAGTTTGGAGAAATATAATGGGCAAGGTGACCCCCACACTCATGAAAAAAAATTCCACTTTTGTGTTCAACTATAGTTTTTTTTTCAATTAATGTAACGTGATGTCATAAATACCTTGGGAAAAGAATCTTTGGAGAGGTCAACATATGTTTGACCCGAAAATAAACTTCAGAGGGGTTTAAAATGGGTTAAATGAACACCTAGGGGTAGTTTAATAGGGTTTTCTAAAGCCCATATGGTATACCTAAGGGTTAGGGGTAATTTTAGGCAAGTTTCTACTCCTAAGTGACCTTTTTGACACTTTAAAAATTGGCTTTTCTGAGTTGTGCGAAAATCGAAATTAGAAGTTCGAATCTAATTGAAAACTTTTCTATTCGAATGAGAGTTCTTTTTCCCATTTTGCCTTACTTTCCTTTTTTAGTTTTTAGAAACTTGTGAGAATGGAGAGGATGAGCTTCTTAAGCAAAAATTTGAAAATTTGAGGGCAATCACCCACTCTCCATTTTTTGGAGACGAGAATTTTTTTTTGAAAAGAATAGAATAGATTTGAATAGAAAATTTGGCTAAGGGTAGAAGAAGAAGATCCATGGATTGGGCAACTCTTCCTCAAATATTATCCTACCTTTGGGCAGATTAAGGTTGGTTTCATTATTCTTTAAAATGTCTTCTTTTCTTTGCATGTGTTTGAAAGTATGTTAGTGTAAGAAATCTGGTTTCTTGTATGTCCTTTTTAGGAATTTTCTTTTGGTATTTTGCATTATGTTTTGTCTGTGTTTTTTGGGAGTTTTCTCAAGACCTCTCACTCTTGGGAGAGAGAAGGATCTTGTGGGTGGTAGCAGTGACAACCCTCGAGTGAGAGACTCTCGTTTGAGAGTGATCACAAGGGATTTTTGTGTGACCCTTGCTGCATGGCCTGTTTGTGCAATGGGGGTCATAAGGAGGGATATAAGGCTGGAATGCCTCGGGGGGCATAAGGAATAAGGGGTTGAAATTATTGATGTATTTATTGTGCCATGAGGTGGCTACTTATTTTCCATACTTGCAGTTCTCCTCAGTGTATTGGTCCACTACCACCCTTGAAAAGATCATCACCAAAGTGTGGTGCAGTGTAGCCAAGTTTGGGAGTGTGTTTGAAATTTGTGTGCTTCCTGCCTTCTATGTGTTTGCATGTTTGTTACCCATCTAGGGCTTGGTTCTCCGAGCTCGGGGATGGCTACCAGTTAGCCTAGGCTGGGAGGTGAGCACTCCATGGTCATATTTGTGATTTATTATGCAGGAATGTCAGGAGAAAAGAATAGGAAAATGTGAAAAGTTGCAGCAGATTATTGTTGAAGAAATCTAAATTCATTTGTAGTTATTAGTTTTTTTTGATAGGGGAAATACACCCTCATTCGTTGAAATGAGAGGCAAGTTGTAATTTTGAAAAATAGACATGAGATTTGTTATTGTAGTTAAATAAAGAAACATCCTGTAAATGTTGCAGAATATCTTTAGTGTTGTTAAAAGCTAGATATATTTCTATTCCTGTTTTGGAAAAGAGTTACTTTTGGAAAAATTAGTTTTATTTAGATCTGGGTTCTTCTTTTTAGCTGAGAATTTAACTCCATTTTAATTGCAGAAAAATATGAGTTGTATTTGCTGTTAGCTTTTAAATTAAAAAAAAAAATGTGTTTAGTTAGTTGCTGTATTAGTTGTGGAATCAGTGAATGCATTTATTGTAGAAAAGTATAATGTATTCCTAAAATAGTATTTCCTAAGTTCAGAAGAAAAAAAAAAAAAAAGAATTTCCGATGTGTTATGATAAATAGTTTAGCAGTAGATTTATTCCATTTTTTTTTTAGCATTTAAAATAAAAATAAATAGGAAAGGCATTAACTAGATTTGCATGCATATTGTAGTTTTAAAAATAATTTTTAGAATTCTGTTTTCTGTAAATCAATAGAGTACAATATAGTTCTGGAAAATATATCACCATTAAAACGGACTTATTTCTATACTTCCTTTCCTACAATTGTAAATCAAAACCTTTCATGATTATGATGTTAGTTTAAAAAAAAAAAGAAATAATACTATTAGTTATAAATAAATATATATATATTTATATACATGTAGAAATCATGAATATATTTATATATATATTTTTATATTAACATGTCACATAAATACCCTACAAAACAAATGAAAATGTAAACCCTAGTATATATACCATTATATATATATATATTTAACATAATGATTTACCTTTGTTTATTTTGTTTAAAAAAAAATTGCATGTAAAACATATTGAGAAATATATATATATATATATTAAAAAAAATTTATAACTAAAAAAAAAAAAAAAGAGGGTTTGGGTTTATTGCGGGTTTCGGGCCACACCCCACTGTGTGAACACACAGTGGGCAGCACCGAAACACCGCCACTGTGTGAGCACACAGTGGGAGGCGCCGAAGCACCACCACTGTGTGGGCACACAGTGGGTGGTGCCCGACGCTCCACTGTGTAACCGTACAATGGGCGACGCTCGGCTTGCCCACCACCTCTTCCACTTGGCCCATTGGTAAATAAGAACGCCGCTGACCCTGCAAAAAAAACGCTGAGCACCCCCCTGCAAAACATGGGTAATAAAATGGAACCCTAGCCCGGTTAGGGCTAGGGTAAATGGGTGAGGAGTGTGGTTTTTAAAAAAGAATAAAAATTTATATATAAAGAGGAGATAAAGAAAGGGTTTAGGGTTTGGAGGCACAAAAATAAAATAATTAATTGAATGTATGTATTATTTTATATATATACATAATGTAATACTGTATATATATATATATATATATATATATATATATAGTTTGAGAATGGTGTAGATATTAGATATTTATGGGTTTTCCAAGAGTTAAAATATTCGAACGAAAATGAGTACATTGTATTAATATTTGCTAAGGAAAAATATATCTATTTTAGTTGCATATAATAAAGATATTTTAAGATGCATTATGTGTATTAATGTTTAAATTATTTTAAAACAATCAATAGTAAGGTTGTTTATAGGGCGGATGGTAAATCAAATAATTAATTAAGAGTTGGTTGTCAAACATGGAACTATAGAAAAAAAAGGGGAATTGGTTCTTTGATTTTTTAATAAAAATAAACTAATGGGAGACATTTATTAAGAAATTAATAGACACTTTAATCAATTATTAAAATTATTGATTTAAAAATGGATTTTAGACTATAAAGTCTTATTGGAGATTAAATTTATCTTCATCTACTATTTTTAATGAGTTTGATTTAATTAATCTATTGACTAGGTATCTTGTGAAAATAAAATTAAACCATTTAGTTTTTCCGCAAATAAATTTGATTAATTTCGAAACTTAGTTAGTATCAGAGTTAGCTCAAATATTGTTGTGGCAAACATGTTAGTGCATGTCGTGTTAGCAAACTTGTTAATTAATTTGTATTTTAAAAAAAAAATCATTCCGTTTTTGCCCTAAATTTTGGGCATGACAACCCCCACACTCATGTGAAAAAAAATTCCACTTTTGTGTAGTGATTTTTACTATGACCAAAGATTCCTTGCAAAAATATTCCCTCATTCCTTAAGAATTAAAGATTTGAAATGGTTTTTCTCCTTGTCTAGTTTTTCAATTGATACAATTTATCAACAATTGTCTGATGCATTCATTCAACATTTTCAAAATAAAATTTGTCTACAAATTATTTTGATTCATTTAGTGCATTGTAAACAAGTTGTTAAGAAAAATTATCTGATTTAATTGGTAGATATAAATGTTTGCATGCACACATTTCTTATCATGTACTTGATGGTGATGTTCAAAGGATATTCATTAATAAATTAAAAAATGACATTAGAGATAAGGTTTTATTTTTTGAATTTACATCTTTACACAATTGTACAACACTTCATGATTATCAGCTTCAAGGAATCAATATGGACCCTCTTCATCTTTGACTTTGGTTGATACGAATTAAGATGCTCACCAAACTTTTCAAAAATTTAGAAAACAAAAACCTCAACCTTGTCAAAATGTCTTCTTCATATCTTATCAAAAGTAAAAAGACAATAGGATATCAACTTTTAAAATATACTTTGACTACTCTTCCTAGGTAAAAGCAAAAAGCTGTGTCACACTTTTATAAAGGAAATGGTCAATGTTGATTCAACTTTTTAAATTGAATCAATAGAAAGTGAAATATATGTTTTAAATTTTGAAATGATGTAAACTAATAAAATGTATATTTTTTGTGTATTTGATGTTTGTAATTTAAAAAAAAAATTAAAAATTATTTGAATATACTTTCATATAAAGTAAACACTATAATTTAGTTGCTGATAAAATGCTGAAATTGAAGTTGTAGTCACATAAATCTATCCATTTTAATTTATTGAATATTTGCTATTTATTTAATTAAAAATCCACTAGCCATCAGTTAATTAAATTAACATTTAATTAATTCATCTTCAAACATTCTCCTATTACTTAAATAAATTTTTCAATTTATTTTAATTAATTCATTAAACCAGATTCACAATCAATTAAATGAATAAATCCTACTTATTTAATTTAACCCATTTTCCTCTTTTAAATAAATTAAATAAAATATTTATTTAAATCATTAAAATCCCCCCCACTTGCATTCTCCTAAAAATGCAAGTTGCACCTATTTGTTGAAATAAATGAATTTTATTTTAATAAAAATCCTATTTTCCCTCACCCACCAAACCCACTTGCAATCCTAATCCCCTTCTAGATTCTTCTAACCCCTTCTTAGTTAGCCTAATCTATCCTCTAAGTATTGTCACATTCCTAAGCAACTTGGAGTCACTTCTCAAAGACTTCAAAGTCTTTGAAAAGCATTTAAGGCTTGATGTGTTCAACAAGCTAACCTCTAAAGTATTCTAAACCACTAATGGCTCTTACATGACCATTCATGGTTAAATCCACTTGCACCCATGGTTAGGGACTTTGACCCCTAACTCAACCCTCGTGTAACCCATGTGTCTCCTCAAGCATTTATGGCTTTGACCATGGTTATCCTCACTAACTCTTGCACAAGAGTTTATCCATTGGATAAAAACATTATTCTTTGAATAATGAATTTATCCATTCAACTCAACCTTAACCTTACCTCCCAGGTTAACCCTCGTGTCATGTCAAATATTTAATGCTTCTTCCCTCTCCTCTCAACCCATCTCATGTTGACACTTGTCATCCTGGGATTGGGTTGAAAGTCTTCACATGGATCATAAACCATTCAATCCCGACTCTTGTTGAGATTACTCAATCTCAACCATCCATTGCTCTATTTTACCTATAAATAGAGCCCATTTCTTCATAATCTAGATCCTGAAAACTTGTATGCATTTGCCTTATAGTCATTTTTAGAGAGAGCATTTAGCATAAATCATCAATATATTGTTATTTTAGTTTAAAATAAATCATTTTCATTCCATATCATCTAATATTAGCTTTTTGTTTACACTTGCATTGCATAAGTAAATCATTTTTCATCTTGAACCTCCATAAGGCATCCATAGTGCAAAAAACTGTTGAGAGCTACACTAATTTGGAACTTGGAGAGGAGATGAACAAGGAAGGAGAAACTACCAACATGGTGGAGAGCATTTGGAGGTGTTTAATATCATTTCTTAGGTTTATTAAGCTTTCTATCTATTTTGTAGTATCTTTCTTGATATGCTTACTTAGGAAAGTGTTTTTCTTGTGATTTCTAACACTAACATTTGGTTTGTTGTTTGTTGTTTGTGTTTGGTTATCCTAGCTAATCCTTCCATTTTGCAGAGCATCATTTGGTGAACCCGACGTGAATCCAACATCAAAAGTTTAAAAACTACTAACATTTTTTGATTTTAATTGCCACACAAGTTGCGCTTTGGCGCTTTTGAACACGCTTTAGAGCTTACGAAAGTTTGTGCTTTAGTGTTGTTGTTCACCAAAATAGTGCTATTGTCTAGAAAATAGCGCTATTGCCCATATTATAGCACTTTTGAGCTTAGAGTAGCACTTTTGTCCTTAGTTTAGTGCGTTTGACCTCCCTGTTTGATAGAATTTATTTCTGTTCAACAGAATCTTTTAGGGCATTTGTAATAAGTTTAGCGCATCTGTAATTAGTTTAGCACATCTGTCAGTTATTTAGCGCTTTTGTGTTAAATAGTGCTTCTGTGTTTACACAGAGTGGTGCTATTGTAACAGAGAGTTGTAATTTTACACTTTGTAACCGAAAATCAAAATTTAGGCTTGTGGAAACCCACCTAGACTTTATTTCATCTTTTAAACTTTTTGATTGTTTGTGCAAGGTGGAGGAGTTTAGAGTAGAAAACATTTGAATTTATTTCTTTAACTTTGTTGCTTTTCAAATTTGGATAAAATGAATTCATCTTCTTTTAAAAAAAAAATTGAACTTCACACTTTATTTTGGGTTCTTAAAAAGAAACACAACTTTCATTTGGGCTTAAAACAAACTTCATTTGTCCAAGTTAAAAAGAACAACAAATTCAAAATCCCACAAATTTGCTTTCTTTGCAAGTTAGGACACACTTTATTTTGGTGCTTAAAACAAGACAAACAAATCTCATTTCTTGCATCAAACTTAAAAAAATTCACAATCAACACTTAATTTTTTGTGCAAGTAAAAAGAACAATCAACTTGTCAAAGGTTTTCATGTTTTAAAGCAATTTACTTCAAAGCATACACGTTTCAATTTCCTAGTTTACTCAACATTTTGCCTTTAAAGTTAAATAGAACACCATGATTGTTGGAGCAACATCTCCAAATAGTTAGATCACATTGCGATGATGAGTTAAAAAGAACAAGTGTCTTTTGTGTTTGGCACACTCGTGCAAAGTTTGTCGAGTGGTCCTACTTCTAACACACACTATCATCTCCCTTGGCTTTCATGGTCCTAGGTGCAAGAGAAAAGTGTTAGTAACACTCAAAGTTTATATTTTTAAGAGAGGCCTACCAAGAGACACATCACTCTTGGGAATGACCTCATGCGGTAAATCCTTTCGGCGCTATAGAAATCAGGTGTGAGCAAAAGTTGTAGCCTTGGGTATAGCTATTCCTACAATGTAACTTGCCGAAAGGACAAATGGGCCCCACCACAAGTTACAAAGCTCTTAAGTGAGTCACTGCAGAATGAACTTATGTCCAAAGACGTCAAAAATTATGAAACACCTTTATGTAGTAGCCCACCCGTTCTATTGATTGAGGATATTTGTGAGAAGTTTAGTGCAAGACCATAGATGGTTTTGCTCCCAAGATACTCACCATACATATTTCATTGAGTAGAAACATAGCATTTTGAAAGGCTACTTGTAGCTTGATAAAAGTGGTGACTCCCCCATCATAGGGATCATCTATTTGTTCTGCTCATGCAAGACTTAGTATATCACATCCTTACCTGCCAGGCGGGATTCATAAGGTATGTAGTACCAAAGTTGAAGAAATATCAAGATGTGGGCTGAAATTATCGCAATTGGCCATTTGACCTTAGGGATAAAGCATGTTTGAAGTGTCTTCATTTAGTGTCAAGACCAATGATAAACTGAGCCAACTTCAGGCTTTTTTTTGGAAAAACATGCTCAAAAACATTTGGAAAGAAAGGGTCATAAAAGTCCAAAGATTGGGTTGATTTAGACCCACACTTATTTTTGCCTTTTGAGGCAACATTCTTGTGTTTGTGTGCTTGCTTTGTTTTCTTGTCAAAGAAAAAAAAAAAAAGCCAATTCCAAAACAAGTATTCATCCAACACAATATTTTCAAACACCAACAAAGATAAAAAACAAAGTATCAAACTATATGACCATTCTTCACATTTTGAGAAAGAAGAATCTTCATCAACATAACAACTTGAAGAAAAGACCATTGAGCTCAAAGGCTTTCATCAAAAGAAGGAAATTCTTCTATCTCAATAGACAAATCTTTGTCTCACATAGAACCTTCTTACGTCACATGCGTCTATATTTTCAAGGAAAATCCAACAAGTTTGATCAAGAGTCTTTAAACCGCAGAGCTTTTACTCAATATAGAGCTTTAAGTTATCATAAAAACAAAGGAGACAAAATCAATCTTGCCTTCTTTCTAGACATTTGCATCACATATAACATAACTCGGGAAGAACCACCAACCCCTGAAAGAAAGAGAAGAGGAAGAATTTGTCCCATTTGTAACACAAAGTCTTTATTGAAGTTTAAATATTCCATCCATTCTCACATTCATACATCATCAATCCATTCCAAACTCTCAAAACATAAAGAGATCTTGTTCTAAGTTGTTTTTAGTAATTTCTTGAATAAAAAACAAACACATCACTTTTAGAGTGTCTCTACATCTAGGATAAACTCATCCTAAGAGGCATTTCTTCACAGGTTAAAACTAGTCTATGAGTGCATCCTCTCATTACTAGGTAGTTGGGTCTGTAACACATCTTGGGCCTCTCTAAACCTTATCATATCAAACATTGTCAACAAAAACAACAAAAAATTCATAAAAGGACTTTGGTAAAATCTACCTTTAGTGTTAGAGATCCATATACAAAACACTTCACCAAACATATCTCTCTCATTCCATCACCTACTCATCATCATTTTCACCAAACTTCAAACTTGTAAACAAAATGGCTCAAATCATATCAAGGTCTAGACAACTAGAAATTGAAGAGGAAGAGGAGAAAAATCTCAATGAATTCCAAGAAAACCTTGGAGGAAATGCAAATGATGAAAATCCAAGTACTCCTACTCCTGCAGCAATAGAAAGGGCACAACACAACCCTCTCTTCAATCAACTTTTTGACGAAATCCTCAGGAACAACGCTGATGCTCACTTTTTAAGACTTGCCCAAGAGGGAGCCAAACTACCCTTTGATTTTGATACTGCACAACTAAGGCAAGCATCAGAACACCAGAGTTGTAATGAGGATGGAAGAGGTTGAGATCACATCAGATACAACCTTAATCAAGGAAATCCCCCACCTCCTCCTCCTCCAAATGACATTGACATGTTGCGGCAACAAGTCAAGAATCTCACCCAACAACTCCACAATGGTGTGAAAACAAACCAATTTTCACTTAATGATATTTGTCCCTATCCCTTTGATAGGAACCTACATATGCTACCTTTTCCACGAGGGTTTGAAACACCTAAGTTCGAAAAGTATCAATGAAAAGGAGACCCTCGCGATCATGTTAGAGAGTTTCATTCAGCTTGCCTAGAAGTGGCATATGAGGACACATACCTAATGTGACTCTTTCCTCAAAGTATGGTGGGGACAACCACACAATGGTTTTCCCCACTAACAGGCGGCATTAGGACATTCGAAGAACTAGTCTAGAAATTCATTGCACATTACTCACATAACATTGAATGAGATATCACCATGGCCGATCTGTGTAACACCAAGCAAAAACTAGGGGATCTATTTTTAGCTTTACTGCAATGATGGTGACAAATGTCTAGCAGACGTTCCCTTCAGCTACTTGAAAGAGAGCTAGTGGAAATATTTATTTCCAACTTGAACGAAGAAATGTAATTTCATTTAGACGTGAAAGACACAGAGTCCTTTAATGACATGATCACCCAGGGTTTAAAATGTGAATGGGCCCTCATAAAAAAGGGGCTTATCAAAATATACAATGATCCCAAAGATTCTCCTCACTCGTGATTCAATAGTGATAAACCTAACTTCTAGAATAAAAACAAAAACATCGTCAATGATGGGGTTATAGATGCAAGGACTATCAAGAGTGCACAACCCGTGGTCCAATTTGTGGGGCAAAACCCCCCTCCTAAGACCAACACGGTTCCTCCCCCACCAAATCAAGGACACAATGTTCAGCAACAAGAACCAAGGCAAAGACAACAGAATTATAAACCAAAACGTACATACACTCCCTTAGGGGAACCTATTGGAATAGTGTTACGTCAATTGGTCTCTTCAAATCTGGTGACCTTACCAAAGACATCCAATTATGAACCTCAGGTTAAACCTTCATGGTGGAGGGATAATGAACACTGCAAATTCCATCAAGAGAAAGGGCATAAAACAAGCAATTGTCATAGATTGAAAGATCTTGTTTAGGATCTTATTGACTGAGGTGAGATTGAAATTGAAGGACACGACCCAAAAACTACAAATAATGATCATCTTATGTTTAAGAATCCACTTCCATCACAAGATCAAAGGGGTCCTTCCACTTCAGGGCGAAACACAGATACAACCGATTATACGTGAGCCGCCTATAATTACACTATGAGTCACCTATATGATGCCAACGAACAAATTGCAATCATTAGCATAAAGAATCCAAGCTCTACCTGCAATATTGTTACGCGTCACAACAAGATCACCATTAAAGCAACTCCACAAGGTACAACTTCCATCCCAAAGTAGTACAACCTTGTGGAACAGTTAGATAAGATGCCTACACTTATCTCCATCTTAGAGATTTTGTGCCTATCCCCATCTCATAAAACAATCTTGGATCAAGCTCTCCAAGAGGCGTTAGTCCCTGCAAATCTAAATACAAATCAATTCCAAGCTATGGTTGGAAATCTAAGGTCATCACCATGTCTGACTTTCTCTGAAAGTGACAATACATCCTTCTAGCAACCTCATAACACCTCACTCCATATTGAAGGATTTATCAACCAACACAGGATCAAGCGAGTCTTGATCGATAATGGAGCAGGCCTAAATATCTGTACATTACAATTAGTCACAACATTGGGATATGCAGTTGAATCAATAGATCCCCACAAAAGATAACAATAAAAGCTTATGACGATGCAAAGCATTCATCCAAAGGAGTAGTTGTGTTACCAATCTGAGTGGTCCCAGTGGTGAAGAAAATCATATGTCAAGTTCTGGACCTTCCTCTACCATATAATTTATTGTTAGGAAGACCTTGGATACATGCCATGCAAGCCATTCTATCCACCTACCACCAATGTCTCAAGTTCCCTCATAACAGTGTGGAAATTACAATCTTGGGTGATGCAAATCCCTTTGCATATTGTAACAATATCAATCATCAACCAGAGATTACCGTTCCCAACAATAGAGAAGCTATCCCATCTACATCATATGTGAGTCCAGCCTCTCTTTCCAGTTCAAACACCACTATACCTAAGAAAGAGAAGCTAAAAATGAAAATGGTAGAGGAAGGTACTGGGGAGTACAATCTTAGCCAACTCTTTTATGTTGGGAAAATACCCACTTCTCCTAGAACTCATGGTAAACCTCAAAGGTTACTTCAAACGCCACTGGTCAATCCAACATGCACTTTGACACCTTTTATCCTTGGAAAAAGTCTAGAAGAAGAGAATAGAGATGAGGACTTAGTAGAATGGATCTATAAAGATCCTATCACCATGGAAATCCCACAATCTAAGCTTCCCACAGATCAATATGGAAAAGGCCTTCTCATTATGCAGAGAATGGGATATAATGGTTAGAGTGATTTGGGACCTTGCAAGCAAGGACGACATGAGCCACTGCAGCTGAAATTAAAGCCTAAAGATAACACTGGATTAGGCTGTCAAAAGGAGATTCTTCCTAAACTCAGATTCAAAGGGAAACCCAACAAATTCTCTGTATTAGCCTAATCCTCTAAAGAGGCCACCCTTGATTATCTTAGAAACACCACAAACCACACCAACTGCCCCAATGAGGCTAAAAGTCCTAGCAATATCATCCACAACACTAATCATCCCACCAATCAAACCAGCAACCCATTAGTAGCAGTAACTGCAACAATAGCACCATTCTCAGTATCAGAACCCCCAATAGTATTGACAACACCAACAATTCCATCAGAAGCAGTAGATTCAACAATGATGATACTTCCTCTTTCAAATTCACTGATTCCAATAAACTTTCTTGCAACACCAATCATTTCATCTGCAAGGGTACATCAATCGATCACACCTGTGATATTTAACTCAAAAGATATCCTCGTATGGTATAGTAATCGGATACTGGAAAGCGACTCAGAGACTGAATCACATAAGTGGGAATTTGATTCAGTACATCTCAATACTTTAGATGAGGAAGATGCATCACCCCCTCCACCTCATAAAGAAATCCCTTTTTATGGAGAAGCGCATATTAAAACCTCTTGGCTTCCTGAACTGGAAACATCTTCCACAGACCCCACATCACATACTAGGGAGAGTACCATCAACAACTTTCACCACCATGTCTTAACCCTCACTAATACATCTTATGAACTTAACCTAATCGATGAGGTAATGCCCATTATCCATCCTGAACTCATCGAATGGAACCAACCTAACCCCCCATGCCTTGACCAATTCCAAAATGATGAGGCAATCATTGACTTTTTGGAACTACAGGATAACATACCAAGCGGGGATCACAAAGCTGGATTCACCATTGAACTTAATAGTGCATCATACTTTGGAGCAGATACCAAACCTTTCAGCTGCAAAAGTATTACAATATAACATGGATCTTCTAGTGAAAACCATATAGTGACACTGTTTGATCCCACAAAAGTAAAAAGAAAGAGTGTATCCAACGATGAAAACCTCTCTGAGGCGCCTGAGGATGAAATGTTTGATATCCTCCCCTCTAGTACACAACAGGAACGATCAACAATCCTTATTGAAGAGACAAAAGAATACAACGTGGGGACTCCTGAAACTCCTCACCACATACATCTGGCATCTCTTTTAATTCTAGAGGAATAGCCTAAGTTTGTCAAATTCTTCTAGAAGCGTTAGATCAATTTTGCATGGTCATATGTAGACATGCCTAGTCTTGATCTTGATTTAGTCATGCATCATCTCACCGTAGCAGAAGGAGCCAAGCCTGTCAAGCAGAAACTTTGCAAGATGCACCCCCATATTGTGGTACTAGTCAAAGCAGAACTTAAGAAACTCCTGGATGTTGGTTTCATTTGACCAATTGATTACGCAGATTGGATATCCAACATTGTGCCTATCAGAAAACCCAATGGGGGCATCCATATCTGTAGTGAATTCAAAGATCTAAACAAGGCATATCCTAAAGATGACTTCCCCCTACCAAACATCAACATAATCATAGAACTAACATTAGGACATGCCATGCTTTCTCTCATGGATGAGTTTTCAGGGTACAACCAGATAAAGATCGCACCAGAGGATCAACATAAAACAGCCTTCACATGTCCATGGGGAACATACTATTGGAATGTAATGCCTTTCGGTCTAAAGAATACAAGAGTGACCTATCAAAGAGCAATGGCCACCATCTTTCATGATCTAATGCATACCATAATGGAAGATTATGTTGATGACTTATTGGCAAAATCATTAACAAGAGAAGGTCATCTAGTAATATTAGAGAAAAAATTTGATAGACTGGAACAATATCATGTTCAACTCAACCCAAAGAAATGTGTCTTTGGAGTAACCTCAGGGAAGCTTCTAGGATACATTGTCTCAAGAAAAGGTATTGAGGTCGATCCTATAAAGGTCAAAGCAATCATGGACATGCCACCTCCAAAGAATATCATTCAGCTAAGGACATTACAAGGGTGGCTACAATCCATCTGAAGATTCATTGCACAACTGGCAGATAAGTCTCAGCCCTTTACACACCCGTTACACAAAAACATCCACTTTCAATGGGATACCAGATTCTAGCAAGCATTCCAGATGCTTAAAGACTATCTCATGAATACACCATTGTTGATCCCACTAGATCCGAGTAGACCTCTATTGCTCTATATTTCAGCAACAAATACAACATTGGGCATATTATTGGCACAACATAATGCAAAAGGGAAAGAGTGTGTTGTATACTATATCTCTCGCATACTGGTTGGCTATGAACTCAATTACACCCCTATTGACCAAGCTTGCCTTGCAGTAATATTGGAAGCCACTAAATTGAGGCACTACCTGTTAACACATAAAGTACAACTCATTACAAAGATAGATCCACTAAAGTACTTACTCAACAAAGAAGCATTGACAGGTCGCTTGGCCAAATGGGTGATCATTCTAAGTGAATTTGACATCGAGTATATGGACCATAAGGCTATCAAGGGTGAAGTTATTGCAGATTAGTTGGATGATGCACCTCTCATAGGTGACCATCCTCTCATTTCCAATTTTCCAGATGAAGAGATATTCATGATCACCATAGCACCACCATGGAAACTATACTTTGATGGTTCATACACTAGGCATGGCTCAGGGGCAGGCATTCTATTTATCACACCTCAAGGTGTCAACATCCTGAAGTCTTACAGGCTAACTTTTCCATGCACGAACAACATAGCAAAATATGAGGCCTTGATCACAGGACTTAGATTAGCCATACAATGGAAATTAAAAGAGCTATAGGTATATGGCGACTCCCAACTGGTCATCCAATAAGTAACTGATGAAAATTAGACAAAGGATGATAAACTCATACCATACAAACAAATGGTGGACAAATTAAAAGCATCATTTACTACTATCACCTTTGAGTAGATACCTAGAGATCAGAATCAAGCCGCCGACACTATGGCTACCATTGCATCTCTCCTCGATCTTCCACAGAATTCAACATGCTATGAGTTCTTGGTAGAATAGCTTTGGATTCCCGCTTATGATATCCCCGAATCTGAGATGATATGTCACCTTATCAGTTCTGAATCCCTATGGTATGGTGAGTTCTACACCTACCTACGCGATCATACACTTCCTCCTAACCAATCGAATAACCAATGTAAAACCTTCATTCGTCAAACCGCTCGATATACCATCATTGCTGAAACACTATATCGACGTAGTCTTGATGGTACTCTCCTTCGATGTCTGGAACAAGATGAGATAACAAAGGCCTTGGAAGAGGTACATGAAGGAATTTTTGGAACTCATGCAAGCAGTCCTTCCTTAGCAAAGAAGATCATACGCGCTGGATACTATTGGCCGTCTATGGAAAAAGACTCCTACTATTTTGTTAGAAAATGCAATAAATGCCAAGTTCATGGAGATCTGATGCATGCACCAACACAGGACTTGCAACCAATCATGACACCATGGCCCTTTATCAATGGGGACTTGACCTTGTGGGTAAAATTCATCCATCTTCATCCAACAACCACAAATTCATTATTACCGCCACCGAATACTTCACAAAGTGGATCTAAGTTGTTCCACTTACCCAAGTCACAGGCAAGCAGATCGCCTCATTCATCCTTAATTACATCATCTGTCGATATGGTGTAACCATGTCCATCATCACAGATAATGAGCTTCCTTTCAAAAATCAGGATGCCCATGAGCTCTGTGAGAAGTTTCATATCCAACATCGCTTTTCCACGCCCTATTACCCACAAGGAAATGGTCAAGCCAAAGCATTGAACAAGAACATATTGAGAATCCTCAAAAATATAGTCAATGATGTCGGCCGTGATTGGAATGTTCAATTAAATTCAACACTATGGGCGTATCAAACTAGCATTCAAACCCCTACAGGCGCAACTCCCTACTCACTGGTTTATGGCACAAAAGCCATCCTTCCTATTGAGGTCGAGATACCATCTCTCTAGGTTTCCTTGCATAATCTCATAGACGATGAAGCATACAGTGTATCATATCTTCAAGACTTAGAACTACTTGATGAGAAATGACAAGCTGCATACAATCACCTCAAATCCTATCAACAACGCATGAGCAGAAGCTATAATCATCGAGTTAGACCTTGCACATTTAAGGTAGGTGATCATGTTCTTTGAGAGAATCCTCATAACCAACCAAATAGAGAACATCAGGGAAAGTTTGAATCAAACTAGTTGGGTCCATATGTTATCATTGTTGTATTTGGGTCCGCGACATATCAGTTGGCTACTTCAGAAGGAGAACCGCTAGCAGATCTAATTAACAACATGCACCTCAAATAGTTTTTTACATAAGCTGTATAGAGCATCAAGCTCCAATACATATCGGAAAAACACCAAAAACATTCAGATAAATGTCCTGAAGAAAATAGAAAAATATCAAAATAGTAAAGAAAAATCATGCATCCAAACTGTGAACAACCACTTCGGTGGCACCTTGGGTAAGTGCGATGGTGAAAATTTGGCAAACAAGTGCCACTCGTAAAGGCTATGGCTCCATTGTCTTTCAAACTTGTTACGATCAAATTCATTGCATCCACACATCCATCAGTCAAAACCATGGCTTGTTATTGATCTGCAATCACAGATAATACTTCATGCATCTTGCATCCCACTTTTTCATAGTCATGTCTAAATTGGGGGTAATGCCCTTAACCTATTGATGGAAGTGGATTCTGCATTACTTGTGATTTATTGGGTTCTTCATTCAAAACTATCTCACAAAATACCAAAAACATTAAAAAACACTCACACAATCCAAAAACATCGGAAAACATCAAAAAACAATAAAAACCAATAAAAAACATGACAACGCTTTGTACATACACATCCACATAGATACCAAACAAACATTGTGAAATACTCAAACGGTGACCACTTATCATACCAACAAAATGCTCAATACTGACACACAATTGTCTTAACACGGATGCATCCTTCCTTACCCAAAAAAGGACATGCTAACATTTTTCTTTGACAAGAAAATTTTGTTTAAGCTATCAAGGACTTGGTCAAGTTTGATAAGTTATTTATTCATTTATATCAGTTCCTACGCTACTTCAGGATATCCACAAGTGATTAGAGTGGTCGGGATGGTTCCTAAGCATTGTTTGTGTATTTTCTGTGAATTATTCCAATGAAGTTCTGGGGCATGTACTAATGGTGTCTACGTGGGAAGTTCACTAATCTACGTGATCTTATGCAAAATACAGTCATGAATCACTATGGCTTGCTGACTACAGCGTATACCTCGACCATATGAGCATGAACCATTATGGAGGGTCCACATTCTCTATTCTTTATTTATGCTACTTGTTTGCAGGTACAATGCTCCATCCTTGGTTCCTACTGCCTCATCCAAGATTGATACTACCATGCTCAATGATGAAAATAAAGCACTATAAATCATCATTTCATGTCATTTGTTTATATTGCATTCCATTGCATATCACCCATCCATTTGATCATTCATTATTCATATTCATGGTTTTGTATGCAAGTATGAACAAGTTTTTAATATGAGAAGTTATTTGAAAAACAAATTGATCTTGGATACAATCACGACAGAGTTCTCTAATACATCATCAGTGCATCATGCAAAGTCTAAACAACCTTGCATTCATCTATCATGAACACATCATCATTTCATTACATTTAGTTGCATTTAAATAAACCTAAGTTCATTATCATGTACGTGCATATAGGTTTATTAGCTTCATTTTTTAGATGTTCATTATAGGGCATTTAAAATCATTTAGTTTCATTTGAATACATATAGTTCATTATCATTTACTTGCATTAGTATCATTTCATCATTGTAAAATCTCGACATTCAGATTCATTTGCATACATTTCTGATTATTACATATTATCATTATTAACCATTACTATGTATTCATTTAGTATCATTTAAACTCATCATTTATCATCATTTACATTTGATTACCATGCATTTGTTTAGATTTCCTTAGTTGCATACATTTATTTATCTATCCATTAGTTAAGTACATTCATCTATCCATCTAGTATATTCTTATTCATTTCATCTTACAAATAATTTCATTTAGGATTCATTAAAATGCATTCATTATCCTTTTAAATTGCATTAAGGTGCAGTTGTTCATTACCCATGAGTTGCATTATCATCACATTATCATTTCACTTAATCATATTTTATCAACATTTAGATCATAACAAAAACCATTTGTCTCAAACATTGGTTTTATACATTTACACATGCATTCATTTAAAAATCATCACATAAACATTTGTACTTTGTATTTGTTTATCCATTTTGCATTCATTTTAACCATCTAGATGTATTTACATAAATCATTTCATTCATTGCATTTCAACATATCAAACATCACTGCTTATCATCATCTCATCAACATAAAACACAAGTACTATCTATATCATCGTTAGTATCATTTCATTATGCATACATCATCATCATGGTATTTCATACATCCATAAAGCATTACACCAACACATCATGCACATATAAACCTGGATCCACATGTTAGTATCACATTCATAAACATGCATATAAACATCATAAAATCATCATCATCACATGCATACAGGAATCATCTCATAAACACCTACATATAACAAGTACAAATATCCATCTAAGCATACAATCATAGATCATCATCCTGCATAAATCCATACATATCATCAACATGCATATCATCACAAAATATGGGATCTCCTCATATATCACATCATATCATCTCACAAAAACATACATGTATTAGAGTACAATGATGTCAAAAATATTGGCTACCAAGAACCATCCAAGACACAGTCCAAAATGACAATGTAATAACATACATAAATGCTATCTCAAATGCCACTCTGGCTAGATGCTACACCACCATCACCACCATCACCACTGGCACCACCATCACCACCTGCTCCCCCACTACCCCCTGCACCACCTACACTACCTCGTTGTGGAGGACCCATCACACCACCACTGCTCTGCATCCTCTAAGACTGCTTTGATCTCTCCTGACGCATCTGTGAATAACTCAGTGCCCGCCGACTAGATGACACTGCCTAATCATATAGACCCCACCAATAATCAACCTCTGCACCTACCCTCCATAACTCTCTCACCAGTGAATTAGTCAATGGCCCATGTCCCTGTACTCCCTCCAAGGCCTAAACTCTCTCCTATAGCTAGATCACCCTATCAACTGCCTGATCTCTCTCCCACAACACCACAGTCAACTCTGACTCCCATGCAAATAGCTGAACATCTCTAGCTGCATCTGCAAAAATAATATCATATGATCCCGCAGATCTCCTCCTCCCTCCCCCGTATCCATAGGTGCCTCTCTATTAGCTCCCTCTCCTCCTCCCATGGCTCCCTCTCCTGTATCCATAGATGCCTCCCCCTCCCCCATATCCCTGCCACCTAATCTCACTCCTCCCTATATTAAAGGTCCTTGTGACAGTCATAGTGGCTGCCCGCCTCTCCCTCTCTGCTATAATCATCCACCTCCACCACCTCCACCTCCAAATCCCCCACCCCCTCCAAATCCACCACCTCCACCTCCTCCTCCTCCATCACCACCACCCCCACCTCCTCCTCCTCCATCACCACCACCCCCACCTCCTCCTCCTCCATCACCTCCTCCTCCATCCCCTCCTCTTCCAACACCTCTCCCTCGTCCTCCTACTACCACTCTGTGACCTCCTCTCCTCCTCCGTCTCTATCTCCTCTCCTCCTCAAAGGATGGAATCGACTCTGTTGGATCTGATATGCGTGGAATAGGATGTGCCACCATATACTGCATGTACTCATCAGTAACACCTGCATCTACTACCCCTGAACTCATCTACCATGGTCTCTCTTATAGAGTCTAAAACTCTGCTAAAGCCTGATCATAGGGTAATACTGGCCCCCATAGGAACCTCTCTTGTACCACCCATGCATACTCTCCAGACCCACTCAGCAACCCCTACCTCCGTCCAAACTGTCTCAGCACTCTACTAGGTACCTGTCTCTCCACATTGTAGGCTATCCTACCAATCAAGTACCGTGTCATAAATACATAAGGCAAGGCCTCTGCATCATCCTCCTAAGGCTCAAACTCAATATAAGGCCTCCAGATCACTGTATCCAAATCATCAAGCGCCCGCCGCCACCACTCTAACTTCCCCAGGTGGGGCTGACTCATCATACCACCATACATATATACATAGGGCTGATCCACTGCCCTAAATCTTAGATTCACCAGTCGGGTCACAGGTAGGTGCTCCCACACCCAGATATGTAGCAGAGTGATCCACACTCCTAGTGAGATCACCTCTCAGTATACTACCTCATGCAACTCTCAATATAAGTGCAATAGAATGCATGAGCCCCATGCAAAGCGGGTCCCCTTTGTCATCATCTGCTCTATCACCTGGCCCCAACCCACGACCTGTCCATGAGATCGTCGATCTGGGCATAATAGGCCCCCAACAATACCTGATAATACAACAAGTAGTGGCTCATATAACACAACTATATCCTCCCATGCTATTGAGCCATCATGAATAAACACATCCTCATCAAAAAATCACTGCACTGCTGCTATCCCCCAAGCTCGGTCATATGTCACCAGTTCTCCTCGAATAGGAATGTGCAAGATATGCCACACATCCTCTAGTGTCACAATCATCTCCCCCTATGCTAGGTGAAACATGCACGTCTCATTGTGCCACCGCTCTGCCAATGCTATCATCAAACTGTAATTCATCTGAATCACAGGCATATACATCACATCGTATAGGCCTGTCACTGCAATGCAATCAACCTCAGCCTCTGTCAATCACTCTCGTAACACCTGTGTGGCTGGATGCCTCTCCTACATCTGTAAGATGTGAAGCTCCTCCTACACACGCACATCAACCATTATCATCAATTGTTTTGTTTCAAATTTTCTTAAGTTTAAACCTAGACTATCAATAGATACTTTTATCAAGTATCTTCGGGTCTCAACAGGTAAGCAATCATGACACACCTGACTACAACAAACATTTATCCTAATGACCTAAGTCTCAGCAGGGCTGCTATGGTTCAAAAAAACTAACCTCTCCATCCATCCATCATTGGCATCAGGAGATTCTTTTTTCTAAACACTGAGGCATCTATTTTTCTTAACAAAAGCGCTACTCTGCTAAACAATAGCGCTACTATGTTGACAATAGCGCTAGACCAACCACACAATAGCGCCATTTCAAACCAATAGCACAACAAGAAGGACACAATAGCGCTCCAACTTCATTAGCACTAAAAAAACTACACAAATGCGCTACAAATTGCAAAAGCGCTAAAACCACTATGCAATGGCGCTATAGCAGCACAATAGCACTAGTTTAATTGACAACAACGCCAAAACATAGTTTTAGCGCTATTGTTTTGACTCAACTTGGACAAGGCAAAAAAGGCATAAAAAATGCATGAAAATCAAAATTTCAAATTCACATACCGTTGGTCTGTAGTCATCTGGTTGCTGGAATCGACGAAATCGCTCTAGTCGATGATCTGCTATCGATATCGGCATCTTGACTATTGTTCACTCTTTCAAAAAGGTCCCTATTAGAGCTCTGAAATCACTATGGAGATGAATGCAAATGACCCTGTTTTTACCCCTTCACCCACATATATACCCTTCACCCTAAACCTAATTTTACCTTGCTCACCGCCATGGTCCTTGTGAACTTCCAGCACCTCCCATTTCTCGGTTTGATCTCCGATTTCTTCCATTCTTTCACCAGTTTTGCTCAATTCTTCTCTTCTATCTCCCCACCAATTTTCATTCTTTTTCGAGACATCGCCCGATTTTTCAAAATTTTTGGCCCATCTCTCGAGGGGGCATACCACCCATTAAATTAACATTTTATGGGGCATATTTCTTCACACATATTTTTCTTTCTTTGAAACGATGCGATAAACTGCACTGTCTCAAAGAAGGGCAAATGTAGTCACATAAATCTATCCATTTTAATTAAATGAATATTTGCTATTTATTTGATTAAAAATCCACTAGCCATCGATTAATTAAATTAACATTTAATTAATTCATCTTCAAACATTCTCCTATTAATTAATTAAGTTATTCAATTTATTTTAATTAATTCATTAAACCAAATTCACAATCAATTAAATGAATAAATCCTATTTATTTAATTTAACCCATTTTCCTCTTTTAAATAAATTAAATTAAACATTTATTTAAATCATTAAAATCTCCCCCACTTGCATTCTCCTAAAAATGCAAGTTGCACCTATTTGTTGAAATAAATGAATTTTATTTTAATAAAAATCCTATTTTCCCTCACCCACCAAACCCACTTGCAATCCTAATCCCCTTCTAGATTCTTCTAACTCCTTCCTAATTAGCCTAATCTATCCCCTAATTATTGTCACATTCCTAAGCAACTTGGAGTCACTTCTCAAAGACTTCAAAGTCTTTGAAAAACATTTAAGGCTTGATGTGTTCAACAAGCTAATCTCTAAAGTCTTCTATGCCACTAATGGCTCTTACATGACCATTTATGGTTAAATCCACTTGCACCCATGGTTAGGGACTTTGACCCCTAACTCAACCCTCATATAACCCATGTGTCTGCTCAAGCATTTATTGCTTTGACCATGGTTATCCTCACTAACTCTTGCACAAGAGTTTATCCATTGGATAAAAGCATTATTCTTTGAATAATGAATTTATCCATTCAACTCAACCTTAAACTTACCTCCCAGGTTAACCCTCAGGTCATGTCAAATATTTAATGCTTCTTCCCTCTCCTCTCAAAACATCTCATGTTGAAACTTGTCATCCTGGGATTGGGTTGAAAGTCTTCACATGGATCATAAACCATTCAATCCTGACCCTTGTTGAGATTACTCAATCTCAACCATCCATTGCTCCATTTTACCTATAAATAGAGCCCATTTCTTCATAATCCAGATCCTAGAAACTTGTATGCATTTACCTTATAGTCATTTTTAGAGAGAGCATTTAGCATAAATCATCAATATATTGTTATTTTGGTTTAAAATAAATCATTTTCATTCCATATCATCTAATATCAGCTTTTTGTTTACACTTGCATTGCATAAGTAAATTATTTTTCATCTTGAACCTCCATAAGGCATCCATAGTGCAAAAAGCTACTGAGAGCTACACTGATTTGGAACTTGGAGAGGGGAGGAAAAAGGAAGGAGAAGCTACCAACATGGTGGAGAGCATTTGGAAGTGTTTAATAGCATTTCTTAGGTTTATTAAGCTTTCTATCTATTTTGTAGTATCTTTCTTGATATGCTTACTTAGGAAAGTGTTTTGCTTGTGATTTCTAACACTAACAATTGGTTTCTTTTTTGTTGTTTGTGTTTGGTTATCTTAGCTAATCCTTCCATTTTGCAGAACATCAGAAGTTACATGAGGCATCACACTTTATATAGTAAATTTTACCATTTTTTCTTCAAATTTTTTGTGTATATTGATAACTTGAAACTTTAGTGCAAAAATATATTTTAAACTATTTTTTATGTATATATATTTTTCAATAAATTTGAAAAGTTGCATGTACTAAAATATAACTCTTTCCATTTGGCATCACCTTTTTTCTTAATTTTTTATCCAAATTAGCAAAATATTTGTATCATCTTGACATAGACTCTTTTCTCTACTGCATTTATTTTTTTCAAAAAGTTTAGATAAATTTTAGTGCTGATGACCTACTTTCAATAAAAATAAAATATAAAATATAAAAACTAATTAAAGTATTAAAAGATATATATTTTGGAAAATTCACTCATAGATCTATAAAAGGGTATTTTTACATTTCAAAAGAAATATTATTTATAAGAGTAGGAATTGTTGAAACATTGAGTTTTAAAAAATTTAAAAAATTAGTAGTTAGACCCAAAGTGGTATAAAATATACATTTAGTAGACAATTTCAATTGGAAAAGTTGTGGCTCATATATAAGATAGCTATAATGAATCTTTATAGACCATACGTTTAACTAAAATTAATTTGTAATTAGAATTACTTAAATTCACTTGTGCTCATAAGTTGGCTTGAAAGGTGACACAATTTTATTCTTTTACCCTCCTAATTATTCATCATCTATAGATATGGAAATAATTGTTGTAGCTCCACATCTTGGACCAAGACTTCTTCCTACTCCTTCCATTGCTCTTATATATGTTGTGGTTCCACCTCTCAAATCCTATAAAGGACAAAGAAACACTCAACATTGTCTATCTCTCAACCTAGTTTGGTTTCTTTTATTTCTCCTTCTAGTCCTAAAGCAAAGGAAGAACAAAAACCAATGTTGAGTGATCCCCAACCTTCTTTGACACAAGTTTCAAGTCATAATAAATAAAATTATAGTATGAGAGAATGATGAAGATGTCATGCCAAGGCTTGTGATCTTGCTTCCCAAAATGATTCTTCTCCCAAGAAATCAAATGTTGATTTTATCCCCTTTTCCCAACCTTCACCTAATCCCAGAGAAGATCTTTTTCTTGATCACCTTCACCAAAGGTTGAAGCTGTCAATGCAAATGATTCTTCTTCTTCATATCCTCCTTGCATGAGATATCCTATTGTGATTAATTTATATGATGATGTTGATTATAATGTTAAGAATACTAATAATTTTGATGATATGTATGGATTTGTTGAAATTAATCATGAATTATCTTCAAAGTTTTCAAAATCTTTAACTCTAGTGCATAGCGTCAAGGAGGAAAAAAGCTAATGAATTAATTAAATAAATCAAAATTTAATAGAGGAAATAGACCAAATAAATAAATAATTTTTTTATTTAATTGAGAAAAATGATAATTTAAATAAATAAAAATATTTATTTAAATATGGAAAGGCTAGAAAAGGCTTAGGATAAAATAATAAAATAAATTAAAATATTTATTTATTTAGGACGACAATTTTAGGTGTCTACATTTTGCCCCTCTTTGAGACAATGCAACTTGTGGCATTGGCTCAAAGAAGATAAGATAAATTGATAAAAAGCTTTCCCCATATACAAGAGTGGTATGCCCCCTCAAGAGATTGGGTGAAAGATTCTAAAAAAGTACAAACAATCTCTCAAAAATTAAGAAGGCTAAAAGGGATAAGGATAGGATGATAAGGTTATGCAAGTGAAAACTGGACTCAAACGGGATCAATGAAATTGCATCTGTGTTAAATAGTGGCATGTATGCACATCTAAGAAGGCTAAAATCAACAATTATATGATAGACATATGTTGTCGATTGGATAAATTGTTGAGAAGATATACTCAGATAGGTGCCCGAGCTAGGATAAAGATAAGTGCTCTAGCAGAAATAGGATCAAGTGCAATATGATAAACATATACACTAATAAGATGCAGTGCCATGTGATAGACATAAGCACTAGGAATGGAGCCTGATGAGTAGTACCATGTGATAAACATAAGCACCACTAGCTAGGATAGGATATGCAATACTATGTGATAGATACGAGTACTACTAGAATTGATGCGATTGATTTTGGTATGATTGCAAGAGTATCTTTCACAATTGGAGTCATGAGAGAGATTCCCTATGACACAGAGGTTGTAGCTAGAGTTGAGTGAGGATGAGCATAGATCGATAGAGGTCATGGGTTTGCAACATATTAACTTCATGCTTGAGATTTGGGCAAACACAAGATTGTTGATTGCTCTCGCAGAGAGATGGTATTTCGAGACTGTTCGGAACCGGAAGGCAACTAAGAGGGGGGGTGAATTAGTTGTCAATTAATTTCAACCCAATTATAACTTAATCAAACTTGATTCTTAATACCGATAAACCAAACTTATTGCTGGTTAATAGATTAGCAGTTAATATCAATACAGGTGAAACTTAAAGTATGAAACAGAAAGAGAAACAACATCCACAACACATAACACAAATATTTTGACGTGGAAACCCTGTAAGGGAAAAAACCATGGTGGGAAACCTTACCCACAATCAGATGATACTACTACAGATAGTATGTCTATACAAATGGGGTCTGCACATGCAAAAAGGCCAACCACCTAGAGTACACTGCTCAAATGGGAGTCGCAATGACTACAATAGGATGGTTAAATCCTATAATAATGTACTTCTTAGAATAGCATCTCCAATGCTGGATTCAGTGTCGGTTAAGCTTCGATAAACACCTTAAAACCTTCCTTGAACCTTCTCTATGGTCTTCTCATATGATCTTCAATATTCACACATAACATGTTACAATTCCATACCATAACCATATCCTCTCTATCATCTCACAAATGAGATCTTACATATATACAAAACCTAAGACCAAATGTGTAGGTCAGCTTACTAAGAATATTACAATTAAATCAATTATAAATAAGTCTTGATGTGATGCATCATGTCGGCTTAATACATTTATAACAATATCCAATCAATAAATCATCTCTATAACATGCCGTGCTGATCTGGAATAGATAACGCATACCGGTCCATAACCTAGACCAATCTACTGGTAACAACAAATATGTCAACCCGATTAGACCAATAACCAAAACACCAAAACCAAGTATCCAAACCATGTCTTTGACATAATCAAGTGATCTCCAGATGATAACAAGTCATCATCAGTGCCGGTGAACCATATAACCTGCCGGTGAGCATATATCGGTGACTGTGCATAAGTCACTAACCTTGCCAGTGAACACAATGTGCCAGTTCAATAGTAAACCAATATATCCATAATGCTAAATCAACAATGTAGATTTCCAGAAGGATAAGTGTTGACATCAATGACAAAACTAATGCAACACATCCATAATACCAACAATCTCCCCCTTTGGCATTGATGGCAACACTAGATGGAAAAACATCTAAGTGCCAAGATAGAATGCCAAAAACCCAAAACCAACAATCTCTAGAATAGATCAATACCAGAAGTGAAAATCAAAATACAAAGAGTATATATCTCATATATCTCCCCCAATGAATAATGTTTCTCCAAAGAATGTTTTTCTATAGATCTCTCTCCCCATTTGACATCAAATGCCAAAGAAATTAAAAAAAATACCAGAACATACAACCAACTACTCCCCTTGAGAAGAATCTCTCCTCCATCAAATCCAGAAAAAAAAGATTTCTTTGTTAGTTTCTACCGGTTTGATGCCAATCTTCAATTCTCTAAGTCTCTGCCAATGAGGGTATTACGCCAAGCTTCTCTCTGAGATATTCAAAGGTTTCCTTAGGAAAAGGTTTTGTAAAGATATCAGCAATCTTCTCTTTAGTATTCACATAAACCAATCTTACTTCTTTTGCTTCAACATTCTCTTTCAGAAAATTATATTTGATAGAAACATGCTTAGTCTTAGAGTGAAATACCAGATTCTTTGATATATCAATTGCTGCCGAATTATCACAATAAATGATTATAGGTTCTTTTCATTTTACCTTTATGTCCTTCAACATTTGCTTAATCCATAATACCCAAGTACAATTAGTTCTGATTAATATGAAAAATAGGTTTTAAGGACCCGAAACCTTTAACATAGGATCATAAGATAGTTCAACATAGAGCAACCAGACTAGCATAGAAACAACAAACAAAAGACTGGCAAGAAGGCCAGTAAACCGAATGGACAACAAAAGAAAGGAATATCAAAGTGAAAGACTAGATAAAAGACCTAAACAACAAACAACTACAAAGACTTAAGAAGATCAGCTGCCTTAGTGACCAACAGGTCATAGTTTGCCAAAGCAACTTTGAGTTCTTCAATTTCCTTGTTTGGCTTCTTCTCCTTCTTCTTGCCTCTGGTCCTCGTTCTAGGTCTTTGCACCTCTCCCATACCTTCAATGTCAGGTTCCAGCTCTAGGGAATCCTTCTTGTTCTCCAGCTTGTTGATAAGAATTTTGGTGTTGTCAGTCGAGGCCTTCAGAATGTTATGGCTTTGTTCAGCAATGCTTTTGAGGTATTTTTCAATTTTGTTGAATTTGTTGTCAGTTTCTGCCATTCTATGGTCTGTAGAATTGTCATTGGTTTTTATCTCTTCCAGGGCCTTCTCCACTTGCTCAAACCTTGGGTTGAAGGCATCTCTAATCTCTTCAGCTCTGGCAGCAGTTTTACTCAAGTCATCAACATATTCAGCCATAGATTTACCTTCACCAATACTGATTATCTCCAGAATTTGAACTCTATGGCTCAACTTCTTATTATCCTCCACATATTTCTTGTGATTGTTAATTAACCAATTGAGGGTGTCCATAAACCCTTTCAAACCCTCAGTAGGAGGATTTGAAGGGGGGATTTTCTCACTAGCATTGTCCTGTTCATTATTGGGAACATCTCCACTAGTGATCTGATCGACATTTCCACCAACCCTCTGATTAAAACCTTCCCCTATGATCTCCTCCACTTTTTGGTCGACATCAGGATCCTTTGTCTGCACTTTATCCTCCAGTTCCATTTCATAATTGTCTTACCTTTTCTATTTGTTCCTTTTCTGAATGGAAGTTTTAGTTTTCTTTTTCTGTGGGGACTGGGATTCATCCTTCTCAAAGTCCTCAAAGACCTCCTCCTTCGAGGAGGAGTGGATCTGGAAGACCTTTTCTTTAATTTTTTTTTGCTCTTAAAAGAGGATGACTTAATACTCACCTATTTTCTTTTCTTACCAAGATCAGCTTTAGAGTCTTCTAGACTCTCCTCTGTCTCACTTTTTGAATCACTTTCAGACCCATCACCCATAGAAAAATCAGAATCTGATCCTTCCTCCTCAGGCTCAGAGATAGAAGGTTGGGGGTAGGCAATTTGGTTAGCTTTTAAATGGTCATAGATTAAAACCATAAGACCTTGGTGCATGGCTGTATCTCCCTTAGGGTTCTCTCTATGGGCTTTAATGGTAGCATTCATTGAACAAATTAGGAAATAGGGTATGTTAACTTTGTCATCATACCTAAAATGGTTGAGCAGTACAAAATGATAGCCATACACTTTGGTGAATTTGCCATCCAAGGTAATGTATCACATAATAGAAAACAAAACCTCTCTCTAGGGCTTAACAAATTCCTTAGGAGGGTAGTAGGTCTTGCTTAGGTTAGCCAGGCGCTTCTTCTCCTTTTCCATTTTAGGGTATCGCTCAATGGCCTCCTTGCTAAGCTTTCTGTCCCTGTAGAAATTTCTTCCTTCCTTGCGAAGACCCATTACCTGAGCAATGAGGTCTTCATCAATGGAGATAGTTTGATCTCCCATCTTCAGGGTACCCTTCCTCCAATTTTGCAGAAAAAATTAGTGATTTTGGCATCCCTCCCATGGAGTCTCTCCATATACTTTGTAAACCCGCCCTTCTGCAAGATGCTCCAAATTTCCTCCTTACACTTGTTGGGCTCATAGAGACGCCTGTTACCTCCCATTGTTTCGCTATTCAAAATAGAAAGCCGAGAGTTGCAGAAAGCTATAGGAAAGAAATTTCTTGAAGCGACCCCAAATACCCAGAAAGCGTGGGAAAAGGTGGTGTTCATCTTGACATTAATGGTACTGACACAATGATAATTAGTAATAGTCCTCCAAGTAATACTTTTAATCATTATTTTATCCATTTATGATCTTTAGAGTGCAGTTAATCGATCCATGAAAATGATCGATTTGACATCATTGAGGAGACCCTCCTCACCCTTCCAGGTAACCATATTGTTGTGAGTGACCACCATGTTGGCTTCCCAGTCAGCAGGGCCATTTGCTTCATGATAAATGTGGGAAATAAAACATTTATCGAAGTGTTGATGAGATCTCTAGCAGCTTTTATAATGTTGTTGATAGTCCATGAGGGCTTAGAAATCCATTTAAGGCATTTAATGATGTTGTTAGAGTCCCCCTCAATCCATAGATAGGGACAGTTCAACCTTTTAGCTAGGAGAATGCCTTGGAGAGAAGCCATAGCTTCCACCATGTGGTTAGTTTGGCAACCTATAGGAAAAACAATCATTTCCTTATAACTACCATTTTCATCTCTGAGAATTGCGCCACATCTCGCTGGGCCAGGATTGCCTTTGGCAGCTCTGCCAAAGTTGATTTTGAGCCATCCATGAGGGGGAGAGTTCCATCTAGCTTCAAGTCTCTTTCTTTGTTTAGAGTCAGTAGTATCAGCACTCTTTAGATTCCAGGAGTTGAGAATGTGAGATTCCTTGCATGGTTCTCTAATAATCCTAATGTTCTCCAATAATCCTAATGTTCTCCACAATAGCCCTTTGAATTTTCTGAAAAACCACAGCCTGGGTAAGAGAAGTATCCCTGAAGATGCAGTTTCTTTCTAGATCCCCACAAGATGTGAGGGAGTGAGAGTTGCCCCAAAAATCTCAAAGTGGGACTAGACCAATGATAACTCCAAGATTGGAACAAATCTTGGATAGAGTTAGGAAACACCCATTCCATACAAAAACTCTTAAGAAAAATTTCCCAAATTGAAGCAGTGAAGGAATAGTGGATAGTCAAATGGTCCATAGACTCTTCCTCCTCAAGACATAAAGCACACCTATTTGGGAAGATGAAACCTCTAACCTTCAGATTGTCTAAAGTATAATTAGTTGTTGCTGCAACATATTCTGATTCTACTGTTGATAATGATGTACAACTCTGCTTCCTGCTTATCCATGAATTCAATTTGCTACCAAGAAAGAATGCTCTGCTAGTGGTACTCTTTCTGTCATCTACATCTCCTGCCCAATTTGCATTAGTGGATGCACATAAATCAAAATTTTCATCTCTAGGATGCCATAAACCAAGATTTGTTGTGCCTTGTAGATACTGGAAAATCCTTTTTATTGCTGATTCATGATTTTCTTTAGGATTACTCTAAAATCTTGAAACAATACATATTGCATTCATTATATCAGGTCTTGTTTGTGTCAAATACAGTAACCCTCCAATCATAGATCTGTAACTTGTCGGAATAATAGGAGCTGAATCATCCTTCAATGTCAATTTATTAGTTGTAGTCATAGGTGTTGGTATTTTGGATATGTTGATATGGTTTTGTCATTGATGTCAACATCTATTAACACTTATCAACTCTGGCACTTTGGAGAATTGGCAATGTTCACTAGCAAGCAAGTGACTTATGCACAGTCACCGGTATCTGGTACATCGATAGGATATATTGTTCACCAACACTTGGAATAACATAGAAAATACTTCGTTATGTTGAAGACATCATTTGGACACTTTGTTTTGAATATTTATTCATTGGTATAGTCAATTTTACATATTTGTTGTTACTGGCAAATAGGTCCAGGATAAGCACCGACAGGTTTATCTATTCCAGATCAACACGACACGCTATGGAGATGATTTATTATTATTGTAAATGCATTAAACTGACATGTTGTATCAGTTATTGTATCGGTCATTAATTTACTTGTAAATTGTTTTTATTGTAATCCCTTTTAGAGCCGACCTACTAAAATTGGTCTTAGGTTATGGTATAAATGTAAGATCTTATTTGTAAGATCAATATGCGAATATGAGAAGGATTGTAATTGGGTATATGTGAGAATAAGAAGAGCTATACACACAAACATCATTTGAAGGTTGAAAGAAAGTATTGTGAAGGCATATCAAAACTACACCGGTACTGAATCCAACATATGAAGATGCTATTTTGAGCAATACATCATTATTGGATTTAACCATCCAATTGTAGTCAGTGTGACTCCCATCTATGTTTGAGTAGTGAACTCTAGGCGCTTGGCCTCTCTGCATGTGCAGACCCCATTTGTATACACATACTATCTATAGTAGTATCATCTAATTGTGGGTAAGGTTTCCCACCATGGTTTTTCCCCTTACAGGGTTTCCACATACAAATATTGGTGTTATGTGTTGTGGATGTTATTGTCTTTCTGTTTCATGCATTATTCTTTACCGGTACTGCAATTAACTAATAAACTGTCTACCGACATTAAGTTTGGTTTACCAGTATTAAGCATTAAGGTTGGTTAAGTAGTTTTTGGTTTGAATTTATTAGACAAATAATTCACCCCCCCTCTCAGTTGTCTCTGGGACCTAACAATTGGTATCAAAGAAGAGTCCTCTTTTTGCAGAAGTTTAACAGCTTGAGGAGATCCAATGTCTTCTAACTATTTCAAGAAGGACAGTCCTAAACTTGATGGAACTAACTATGACATTTGGAAGATTAGGATGGAGACACATCTGAATTGAATTGGAAAGGACATTTGGGAAGTTACAAAGAATGGCTATACTGCTCCTACTCCCGGCTAGCCTAATCCACCTACCTTAGGAAAAGATGAAGAAAATGATTGCAAAGAAAGAGAAGCACTTTTGAGCGCATTATCAGATCAACAAATCATGGGATTATCAGATAGATCTACTACTAAAGCTATTTGGGACCATCTGGAAACATTGAATGAAGGAGATTCCACAGTCAAAATTGCAAAACTTGAAAGCTTCCAGGTCAGGTATGAAAATCTGAAAATGGAAGAAGATGAAAGGATTTATGCTTTTATGGAAAGAGTAAATGAAATTGTTTTAGGTATTAAATTTTGTGGAGGAACCTTAAGTGAAGATGAAATTGTTTCAAAAGTTTTAAGAGAATTGCCACTAACTTACAAAATGAAAGTTACTGCTATAAATGAGTTAAGAACAATGCCTAATACATCAATAACTAGGGACACATTGATTGGAAAACTTTTAGCTTTTGAAATTAAGGAATTTGGTCCTGTTGCTACTATAAAGATAGATTTAGCTTTTAAGACATCAACATCATCTGCACCATCAATTGACAAGTCTTATTGGAAAGCCTTTTATGAAGAGAACTTGAAGAAAGTAGGGGAGAAAATGAAGAACTTGAATAACTTGAAGCACTATTTGCAAGGAAAATGCCTAAAGGTCCAGTTGGAAGTAAGTATGGAGGTAAAACATCCTTTAATGTTTTAACTATAAAAAGATTCGTCATATGGCTTCAAGATGCCCTGATAGACATGCAAGATTGAGAGAAGAAGCTAGAAGAACATACAAGCCTAACCCTGAATATCAGAGATACAGATTTAAGAAGAATAAAGATAAATCTTGTTATCTTGCTAATGAAGGAGTCACTGAAGATTTTGATGAGGATCTGACATACAATGGATGGGTCTTTGTTGCTATAACAGAAGATCAACAGACACCTATTGTTCAACTGGTAGAACAGGCCCTGACAGCTAAAATTGAAGTTAAGGATGAATGGATCATTGATTCAGGATGTTCACATCATATGACTGGTGATAAAGGTAAATTCTTGAACTTTTAGGAATATAATGGAGGTCTAGTAAGATTTGGAGATGATAGAGCTTGTTTGATCAAAGGAAAAGGTACTATATCTCTTGATGGTAAGCATAATACCGACAATGTTTACTATGTTGAAGGTTTAAAACATAATCTTTTGAGTGTTGGTCAATTAGTTGAAAAAGGATTTTAGTTACAATTCAAGAATGGGAAATGCAAAATTATGAATAGAACTGGTTTGGAAATTGCAACCGGTAATCAAACTAGAGGTAATATCTTTCATTTGAATAACAATGAAAAGACATGCTTGATTGCACATATTGATGAAAGTTGGCTATGGCATAAAAGACTATGTCATGTAAATTTTGATTGCATTGTGAAAATCAGTACAACTAAAGCAGTTAGAGATTTACCTAAGATTGTTAAACCTCACAATCTAGTATGTAAGGAATGTCAATTTGGAAAACAAGTTAGAGCATCTTTTAAAAGTATTCTAGAAAAATCTAATAATGCTCTTGACTTAATTCATACTGATTTATGTGGTCTAGCTAGAACTAAAAGCTTACAAGGTGATAGATATTTCATGCTAATCATTGATGACTATTCTAGAATGTGTTGGGTTACTTTTCTCAGAGAAAAATTAGAAGCACTTGGGAAATTCAAACTATTCAAAGCAATGGTAGAAAATGAAACCAGTAAGAAAATCAAATGTCTGAGATCAGATCAAGGAGGTGAATTCACATCTAAGGAATTTAATACATTTTGTGAAGTAAATGGAATCAGAAGACAGTTATCAACACCTTGGACACCACAACAAAATGGAGTTGTAGAAAGGAAAAATAGAACTATCTTGGATGTATCTAGAAGTATGTTATCTGAAGAAAATCTACCACATGTATATTGGAGAGAGGCAGTAAGCACAATAGTCTATACATTCAACAAAGTTCACATCAAAGGTGAAACTAGTAAGACCCCTCATGAACTATGGTTTGGTATTACTCCTACTCTTAAATATTTCAGAATATTTGGAAGTAAATGCTATATTAGAAGAGATGAGTATATTGGCAAATTTGATCCTAGAAGTGATGAAGGAATATTTCTTGGTTATTCATCCAAGAGAAAGGCATATAGATGTTTTAACAAAAGATTGCAGAAAATTGTTGAGAGTACAAATGTGAAGATTGATGAACAGTTTAGAGGAACTTCAAGGTATATAGACTCTGAACCGGCAACAAAGATACTGACAAATGAACCTACATTGAACCCACTGGTACAGAATGAAGATCCAGTTACACCGGTATCATCTAAAAATTCCATAGTAACTGAAGAATTTCAGCAAATGAAGACACCCCAATATGTAAGATTGAACCACTTTGAAAATCAGATAATTGGGAACAAATGTCAAGGAGTTATGACAAGAGGGAGACTGGAAAATGAAGAGGTATGTCTTATTTCTCAAATTGAACCAGTATCAATTAATGAGGCATGCGAAGATAAACATTGGATTAAAGCAATGGAAGAAGAATTATAACAAATTGAAAAGAATAACACATGGACATTAGTTCCCCGGCCTAAAGACAAAAATGTAATTGGAACAAAATGGGTATTTAGAAACAAACTTAATGAAGATGGTAAGGTAATCAGAAATAAAGCAAGACTAGTGTGTAAGAGATATTCTCAGAAAGAAGGAATTGATTATAATGAAACCTTTGCACCGGTAGCTAGACTTGAGGCAGTCAGATTATTCTTAGCTTTTGTAGCACACAAGAACTATCAAGTATATCAAATGGATATCAAATGTGCATTTCTAAATGGAGATCTTGAAGAAGAAGTTTACATTGAGCAACCTGATGGATTTTCTTTGACAAATAACAAAGATATGGTTTGCAGGTTAAGGAAAGCTTTGTATGGGTTGAAGCAAGCTCCAAGAACTTGGTATGCTAGATTGGATAAATATCTTTTGAAGATTGGTTTTTCTAAAGGTAATGCTGACAACAACTTATACTATAAAGTGACTAATGATGAAATCTTGGCTATAGAAGTTTTTGTTGATGATATAATCTTTGGAGGAGAAGATGGATTATGTAAAGACTTTTCTATTGAAATACAGGAAGAATTTGAAATGTCTATGATTGGAGAGATAAAATTCTTTTTACGACTGTAAATCTCATAGACTGATAAAGGTATATTCTTGAGTCAATCTAAGTACTTGAAGGAGTTACTAAAGAGATTTGGGATGAAAAACTTTAAACTGGTAAGCACACCTATGACTACAAATGACAAATTATCACTAAGGGATGAATCTACACCTGTTGATCCAACTAGGTACAAATCTATGATAGGAGGTTTACTGTATTTGACACAAACAAGACCTGATATTATGAATGCAGTATGTATTGTTTCAAGATTTCAGAGTAATCCTAAAGAAAATCATGAATCAATAGTAAAAAGGATTTTCTGGTACTTACAAGGCACTACAAATCTTGGCCTATGGTATCCTAGAGATGAAAACTTTGAATTATGTGCATACATAGATGCAAATTGGGCAAGAGATGTAGATGAAAGAAAATGCACCACCGGTGGAGCATTTTTTCTTGGAAGCAGATTAATTTCTTGGTTGAGTAAGAAATAAAGTTGCACATCTTTATCAACAACAGAATCAGAATATGTTGCAGCAGCAACTAACTATACACAGGTATTATGGCTTAAGCAAATGTTGAAGGACATAAAGGTAAAATGCAAGAAACCTATAACTATCTATGATAACATTGCAGTAATTGATATATCAAAGAATCTGGTACTACATTCTAAAACCAAACATGTTTCTATTAAACTGAATTTTCTAAAGGAGAATGTTGAAGCAAAAGAAGTAAAACTGGTTTATGTGAATACTAAAGAGCAGATTGCAGACATTTTCACTAAGCCTTTGCCTAAGGAGACTTTTGAATATCTCAAAGATCAGCTTGGGGTCATACCCCCACCTGTAGAGACTTAGATAGTTAATGTTTGTCATCAACTAGCAGAACTAACAGGGAAATCTTTTACTCCACCTTTGATGAGGAGAGCTACTTCTCAGGGGGAGTAGTTGGTATACTGAATAAGTTGGTCTTTTGTATTTGAACATGGTTTTTGTATTGCTTTGGCATTTGATGTCAAAGGGGGAGAGATTGATATGGAAAAATACATGAAAAACACATGTCACTCCTAGGGGGAGAGATTGTTAATTTTTGGAGAGATTGATTACTCTATGTACTTGAATTTTGATTTCTATTTTTTGGGAGATTGTTGGTTTTTGGTATTTGGCATTTCTGTTTTGGCACTTTGATGGTTTTTCCATCTTGTGTTGCCATCAATGCCAAATGGGGAGATTGTTGGTATTTTGGATATGTTGATATGGTTTTGTCATTGATGTCAACATCTATTAACACTTATCAACTCTGGCACTTTGGAGAATTGGCAATGTTCACAGGCAAGCGACTTATGCACAGTCACCGGTATCTGGTACACCAACAAGATATATTGTTCACCGACACTTGGAATAACATGGAAAATACTTGGTTATGTTGAAGACATTGTTTGGACACTTTGTCTTGAAGATTTATTCATTGGTATATTCGAGTTTGCATATTTGTTATTACTGGCAAATAGGTCCAGGATAAGCACCGACAGGTTTATCTATTCCAGATCAACACGACATGCTATGGAGATGATTTATTATTGTTGTAAATGCATTAAGTCAACATGTTGTATTAGTTATTGCATTGGTCATTAATTTACTTGTAAATTGTTTTTATTGTAATATCTTTTAGAGCCGACCTACTAAAATTGGTCTTAGGTTATGGTATAAATGTAAGATCTTATTTGTAAGATCAATATGCGAATGTGAGAAGGATTGTAATTGGGTATATGCGAAAATGAGCAGAGCTATACATGCAGACATCATTTGAAGGTTGAAAGAAGGTTTTGTGAAGGCATATCGGAACTACACCGGTACTGAATCCAACATATGAAGATGCTATTTTGAGCAATACATCATTATTGGATTTAACCATCCAATCGTAGTCAGTGTGACTCCCATCTGTGTTTGAGCAGTGAGCTCTACACACTTGGCTTCTCTGTATGTGCAGACCCCACTTGTATACACATACTATCTGTAGTAGTATCATCTGATTGTGGGTAAGGTTTCCCATCGTGGTTTTTCCCCTTACAAGGTTTCCACGTACAAATATTGGTGTTATCTGTTGTGGATGTTATTGTCTTTCTGTTTCATGCATTAATCTTTACTGGTAATGCAATTAATTGATAAATTGTCTACCGACATTAAGTTTGGTTTATCAGGATTAAGCATTAAGGTTGGTTAAGTAGTTTTTGGTTTGAATTTATTAGACAACTGACTCACTCCCCCTCTCAGTTATCTCCGGGACCTAACAATAGGAGTACTTACTGGTTTAGAGTTTTCCATACTAAATTTCTTCAATAGTTCCTTCAAGTATTTTGTTTGACATATGATAATACCTCTATCAATTTGTGAAATTTGCAATCCTAAAAAGAATTTTATCTCCCCAATCATAGACATTTCAAATTCTTCCTGCATCTTGTTAGCAAACTCCTTACACAATCCATTTTCTCCTCCAAAAATGATATCATCAACAAAAACTTCAATAACCAAGATGCCATCATTAGTCACTTTGAAATATAAGTTGCTGTCAACATTACCTTTAGTGTAACCAAGCTTCAAAAGATATTTGTCCAATCTAGCATACTAAGCTCTAGGAGCTTGCTTCAATCCATACAAAAGCTTTCCTTAATATACAAACCATATCTTTAACATTTGTCAATTAAAATCCATCAGGCTGTTCAATGTAAAGTTCCTCTTTAAGATCACCATTCAAAAATGTACATTTTACATCCATCTGATATACTTTATAGTTTTTATGAGCTGCAAATGCAAGAAATAATCTAACTATCTCAATTCTAGCTACCAGCACAAAGGTTTGATTATAATAAATTCCTCGCTTCTATGAATATCCTTTACAAATTAATCTTGCTTTGTTCTTGGTTACCTTACCATATTCATTAAGTTTATTTCTGAATACCCATTTAGCTCCAATTACATTTTTGTCTTTAGGCCAAGGAACTAATGTCCATGTATTGTTCTAATTCATCTTCCATTGCTTTTATCCAATGTTCATCTTGAGATGCTTCAATAACAGATGCTAGTTTAATTTGAGAAATTAAGCATACCTCTTCATTTTCCAGTCTTCCTCTTGTCATAACACCTTGATACTTATTCCCAATTATCTGATTTTCTGAGTGATTCAATCTTACATACCTAGGTTTATTCACATGCTGTTGTTCTTCAATCATTGTGGAATTCTTTGATGATGTCAGTGTGACTGGATCCACATTCTGTACCAGTGCACTCTGTATTGGTTCATTTATGATCATCTCAACTACTGGTTCAGATTCTATAGACCTTGAATTTCCTCTAAAGTGTTCATCTATCTTCACATTAGCACTTTCAATGATCTTCTACAATATTTTATTAAAACATCTATATTCCTTGCTCTTAGATGAATAACCAAGAAATATTCCTTCATCACTTCTAGGATCAAATTTACCAATGTACTCATCTCTCCTAATATAGCATTTGCTTCCAAATATTCTAAAGTATTTAAGAGTAGGAGTATTACCCAACCATAGTTCATAAGGGGTCTTACTAGTTTCACCTTTGATGTAAACTCTGTTGAAAGTGTAAACTGCTATATTCACTGCTTCTCTCTAGTACACATGAGGTAGATTTGCTTCCAGTATCATGCTTCTAGCTACTTCCAAAATAGTTATGTTCTTCCTTTCCACAATTCCATTCTACTGAGGTGTCCAGGGTGTTGATAGTTGTCTTTTGATTCCATTCACTTCATAGAATGTATTAAATTCCTTAGTTGTAAATTATCCTCCTTGATTAGATCTCAAAAATTTGATTTTCTTACTGGTTTCATTCTCTACCATTGCCTTGTATAACTTGAATTTTCTAAAAGCTTTTGATTTCTCCCTTAGAAAAGTAACCCAACACATTCTAGAATAATCATCAATAATTAGCATAAAATATCTATCTCCCTATAGACTTATTGTTCTTTTCGGACTACACAAGTCAGTATGAATTAAATCAAGAACATTATTGGATTTCTTAGAAAGACTCTTGAAAGTTTCTCTAACTTGCTTTCCCATTTGACATTCCTTACATATTGAATTATGAGGTTTGACAATCTTAGGTAAATCCCTTATTGCCTTAGTTGAACTCATTTTTACAATGCAATCAAAATTCACATGACAAAGTCTCTTATGCCATAACCAACTTTCATCAATATGTGCAATCAAGCATGCCTTATCACTGTTATTCAAATGAAAGATATTACCTTTAATTTGATTACCAATTTCAATCTCCAATCCAATTCTGTTCATGATTTTGCATTTACCATTCTTGAATTGTAACTGAAATCCCTTTTCAACTAATTGACCAACACTCAAAAGATTATGTTTCAAACACTCAACATAATAAACATTGTTAGTATTGTGCTTACCATCCAAAGATATAGTGCCTTTTCCTTTGATTAAACAAGCTTTATCATCACCAAATCTTACTAGACCTCCATTGTATTTCTGAAAAGATAAGAATTTACTCTTATCACCAGTCATATGATGTGAACATCCACTATCAATGATCCATTCATCTTTTTCTTCAATTTTATCTGCTAGGGCCTGCTCTACAGGTGGAATAGTAGGTGCCAGTTGATCTTCTTTTATTGCAACAAATGCCCATCCATTGTCTACCAGTTCTTCATCAAAATCATCTGTAACTCCTTCATCAACATAGTAACATGATTTATCTCTATTCTTCTTAAATCCGTATCTCTGATATTCAGGGTTAGGCTTATATGTTATTTTAGCTTCCTCTCTCAATCTTGCATGTCTATCAAAACATCTAGATGCTTTATGACCAACTTTATTGGAATTAAAACATTTAAATGGTGTTTTACCTTCATACTTTCTTCCAACTGGACCTTTAGGCATTTTCCTTGCAAATAATACTTCAAGTTCTTCTAGTTCTTCATTTTCCCTCCTCATATCTTCAAGTTCTTTTGCATAAAGTGCTTTCCAATCAAATTTGTTAGATGATGATGATGCTATTGTAGATGATGATACCGTGAAGGCTAAATTTGTCTTAATTGTAGCAACAAGACCAAATTCCTCAAGCTCAAATGCTGAAAATTTTCCAACCAATGTATCTGTAGATATTGATGTATTAGGCATTGTTATCAACTCATTGATAGAAGTTACTTTTATTTTGTATGCCAGTGGAAAATCTCTTAAAACTTTAGAAATAATTTCATCTTCACTTAAGGATCCTCCACAACATTGTATTCCTAAAACAATTTCATTTACTCTTTCCATAAAAGAAGAAATTCTTTCATCTTCTTCCATTTTCAAATTTTCATACTTGACCTGGTAGCATTCCAGTTTTGTAATTTTGACAGTGGTATCTCCTTCATTTAATGTCTCCAATTTATCCCAAATAGCTTTAGTAGTAGATCGGTCTGATAATCCCATGATTTGTTGATCTGATAATGTGCTCAAAAGTGCTTCTCTTGCTTTGCAATCATTTTCTTGATCTTTACCCAATGAAGGTGGATTAGGTTGATTCAGAGTAGGACCAACATAGCCATTCTTTGTAACTTTCCATATGTCTCTTCCACTATAATTCAGATATGTCTCCATTCTGATCTTCCATATACTATAGTTAGTTCCATCAAGTTTAGGACTGTCCTTCCTAAAAATGTTAATTATCATAGGATCTCCTCAAGCTGTAAGGCTTCTACAAAAGAGGACTTAGCTCTGATACCAATTGTTAGGAGCAGAAAGGTAATTGAGAGGGGGGGGGTGAATCAGTTGTCAATTAATTTCAACCCAATTATAACTTAATCAAACTTGATACTTAATATCGGTAAACCAAAATTATTGCCAGTTAACAAATTAGTAGTTAATATCAATACTAGTGGAACTTAATGTATGAAACAGAAAGAGAAACAACATCCACAACACATAACACAAATATTTTGATGTGGAAACCCTGTAAGGGGAAAAACCATGATGGGAAACCTTACCCACATTCAGATGATACTACTACAGATAATATGTGTATACAAATGGGGTCTGCATATGCAAAAAGGCCAACCGCCTAGAGCACATTGCTCAAATGGGAGTTGCAATGACTACAGTAGGATAGTTAAATCCTAGAATAATGTACTACTCAAAATAGCATCTCCAATGTTGGATTCAGTACCAGTTAAGCTCTGATAAACACCTTAAAACCTTCCTTGAACCTTCTCTATGGTCTGCTCATATGATCTTCAATATTCACACATACCATGTTACAATACCATACCATAACCATATCCTCTCTGTCATCTCACAAATGAGATCTTACATATATACAAACCTCAGACCAAATGTGTAGGTCGGCTTACTAAGAATATTACAATTAAATCAATTACAAATAAGTCTTGATGCGATGCATCATGTCGGCTCAATACATTTACAACAATATCCAATCAATAAATCATCTCCATAATGTGTTGTGCTGATCTGGAATAGATAATGCATACCGGTCCATAACCTAGACCAGTTTGCTGGTAACAATAACTATGTCAACCCGATTAGACCAATAACCAAAACACCAAAACCAAGTATCCAAACCATGTCTTCGACATAATCAAGTGATCTCTAGATGATAACAAGTCATCATCAGTGCCGATGAACCATATAACCTATCAGTGAGCATATACCGGTGACTATGCATAAGTCACTGACCTTGCCAGTGAACACAATGTGCCAGTTCAACAGTAAACCAATATATCCATAATGCTAAATCAACAATGTAGATTTCCAGAAGGATAAGTGTTGACATCAATGATAAAACTAATGCAACACATCCATAATACCAACAAAGACATGCTCTTTTAAGGGGGTGGAGACAAGATCTAGGGGTTGGGCCTTTGGGAGTTCAAATTCCTTTGAGGCCTATCGACTTCAAGGGAGGGAGTTCATCATAGCTCTCTCTGTTGGCATTGTGTTGTCATTGATGTCAATCGACGAGTAAGTATTGGAGACCGATATGGAATGTCAACCAATAGGACTCCCACCGGATGAAGATGTTGTGATAGGATGAAGAGAAGACTGATAGAGAGTGTTCTCAACCGGGTTATATGTCTGGTTGAAGTTTTGTCTACTCAAATAGTGAAGTCATATTGGTGCAATACATGAAGTAGAGAGAGTAATGTAATGTCAAATGGTTCCCACCAGTTGTTGGCTGATAGGTGACAAAGATCCATTCTCATTGGGTGTTTGGCAGATTGAGTGCAAGTACCTATCTACTCCTATTGGATGGTGGCAATATCACAACCCTCTGGGATAAGAGAGTTAAAGAAGTTAAAGGCAAGATGAGCTACTAGGACAAAAAAGGAAGGATAAGTTGTGATGAGTGTATACACCTAAAAATGGTCTGAAGATAGTTAATTAAATAAGCAATTATTTAATTCATCCCCCTCTCTAATTTAATTGAATTCATTAGCAATTTGATTGAATTCTTCCACTCATCTACTTATTAATAAATCTAAGGATTTATTTAATAGGTTCATTTCAATAGTCCCCTTTGATTAATTAATTCAAATTAATTAATCCCTTCCCATTTAAATTCATTTCTTCTAATCTTCTAATTAATTAAAAAAAATCAATTTATGAGTTGTTGAAAGTTAATTAGTATTTTCCTATTATTTAAATTTTTAAATTCAAATTACCCACATGCCTCCTAACTTCTAACCACCTAACCTAACTACCTAACCCATTCCATCTAACCCTGGGTTTAATTAAAACTATCTTAGCTTGCACATCCTAACCTCCTTATCCTAACCTCCTATGGTGTGGATACTCTCCCCTTGAGACACATGGCATTCTTAGGCCACATCTCCCCTCTCTTGGAAGCCCCTTGACACTTGTCACCATAGAGATGACAAATTTCCCCTATCCTCCAAACTCTTTTCCAACCTCCTCCAATTTCACCATTGATATCTTCAGACTCAATCTTGATCATTGATTCCTACCACCTCACCCCTGGCCTTGGAAATCCTATAAATATCCCCCATTTTGGAGCACTAATCATCCCATCTCATTTGCATTTTAGGCATTGTTACTATAGGCATAATATCTCTTAGCATATCATTCGAGCATTGTTATTATAGGCAATTACATCTTAGATCTAGCTTAATTTGATCATTTTCTAGCATAATTGTTGATTCATGTAGCTTAATCATTCTCTTTTCTAGCTTAATTGCATCATCATCATTTCAAATCCTCCATCTAGGTGTAGTCAAGTCACTAGAATTTTCTTATCCAGAGTTTGGTGTTACTATAATTGGTGATAGTTGAATATTGTTGGCATGATGTTCTCATGGGTGTTACTGGTATGCAGTCAGGAGTATTGTCAATCGGTAAACAAGAGCAGAGCAGTGATCAAACAACTAGTATGGATGATTGGAAAAGATTCAGGTGTTGTGGTTCAAAATATATATTTATAACTTTGGTATGAGTCTGTGATTGAAATTGCATCAAGTCTGGTGAACCAAAGAGCACATTTATAATTGATGGATATGAACTCTGTGAAGAAGAATGAATACCGGTTCGATATACAGGTAGGTAAGGTAACCAATAAGATAACAAAGAGAAAAAGTGAAGGACTCTCATCAGATGGAGATGTGCATAGTGAAGTGATGAAGTCTTAATCGGGAGCAGTCCAGGTCATCATGACCTAACTGATAGAATAGTGAAGTGCGAGGCATGAAGGTTAACTGGTTAATGTATAACCGATGGGGTAAAATGAATTGGTAGGTAAACATTAGTTGTATGCCTGGTCGGTGACTCATCCTGAACCGATACAGTGAATTGAGGTGGATGCCGATAGAGATGTTATGCAGAATCCAGGTGAAATATGTGTAGTAGTTGATGATTGGTGTGTTAGTGAGGTAGTTTCCGCCTAAGTCAGTATTAATGCAGACTACGAAAATTATGGGTCGAGTGTAGAGGTTGTGGCTCAAAGTAGATCGAAGGATGAGACTCTTGGTGAGTTGATCGATGCAGGACATCAGGTTGCAAATCTGATTTGGAGTTGGAAACAAGAGACCATTTATTGTGATTGACAAAGAGCGAGGTCCGAAAATAGGTTGTAGTTTGCTAAAGATAGCAAATGTGTATTGGAAGAATCAAATATGGCAGTGCAGTTGGATTTAAGGCAGGTTGTCAATCTCAGAGATGAGATCAGATTTGATCTAATATAGATGGATTTGGTGAAGGAAACCCTAGCGTGCTAAGGTTGAATTTATGTTTTGGAGAGAAAACTCAAAGATAAATATGCAGATAGAAGTTTAAAGTTGATTATGTTGTGGTGTCGGATATTGAAGAACAGAGTGTGAGTGTGGAACAAGGAGTTAATCAATTAGAGAGTTCATTGAAGAACATTCAAGTGACCAAGTGCTTGAGAGATCCCGTAAGAAGGGTTTAACCGGTAAGCAAAGTAACCAGTAACTAGGTGCCTAGTCTGATAGTTCATCTAACCGGTAGAGTCTAAACTGGTAAGGCAACAACAGTGAGAAAAGGAGAGAAGAGAGAGAGTGAGAAGAGGTCAGACAAGGTAAAGGCTGGGTGGAATAAAAGTGAGAGAGGGTGAGTAGAGTACTGGTAGTGACAAGAAGCAAAGGGTCAGAGAAAAGTGAACTGACAAAGAAGAGACAGAGTGACAAAAAGAGGATTCAATTGGTAAGGCATATGAGGAGTGAAATCAGTAGAGAGATTATTTGCAAGGGTTACAAAACACATTTGTAACAAGGTTCTTTTAATTATATTAAGATTTATCATATTGTATTTCACTGAGTTGGTGCTCGGTGTAGGGGTTAGTGCCCATAAAACAATTAGGGGTTGGTGCTCCTTTGGGTTGGTGCCCTAAACATTGTAATATAGTTGTTTTATTATGAGGCTAGATTGGAGCAGTAGACACCAACAACTTTTCTCACCAAGGTTTTTCCCACATTGGGTTTTCCTGATACATCCAGTGTTGTGTGACGTATCTTTGTGTGTGCTTGCATTCTGATCTCTTCCCCTATCTTATTGGTATATTCACTTAGTGTTTGAAAGGCTTAACCGACACACATATTTAGGATTAAAAGGATTAATGGTTTTTATAACCACTATTTCACCCCCCTCTTAGTGGTATCTTATGTTATCCAATTGGTATCAGAGCATAGCTTCCCAGTTAGATAAGCTTTCTCCAACTTGGGTAGATTCTGGTTTGAGAACACAATGGTTAAGTTTGAGTCAATCTCTACTCCAATGTTTGATGGTTCAAACTATTTTATTCAGAGTTGTAGAATGGAAGTCTACCTATTCTCATTTGGCTATGATGTTTGGATGTCCTTTGTAAATGGTCTTTCTAGTTCTGTCAATCCTCCCATCGATCATGACTCAGAAAGAAGATATAGGTGCAATGCTAAAGAAATGAAGGCCATACTCAGTGGAATTTCTGGTGATTTTTCTTCAAAGGTGGATAAGTGGAAGTCTGCAAAGAGCCTATGGGATAGACTGAAGAAAATCTATGGAAATGGGCCTACAACTGCTGAACCAGATTGTGGAAGTAAGAAGGAATATAGAACAAATACAAGTATAGATGATGAAGATAGACCAGTTAGTTGCTGCAGCAATGATGAAGAAGAAATCCATCTCTTCATGGCTCAAGAGACAAAAAGTAAGATGCACACATAAAAAAGGAATAACACAAATCAATCCTACTGGCAAGATGTGTTTGGTAGTGATGAAGAAGATGAAGAAGAAGTTGAGGCTCAAGTTGATCTTGAAGGGGAGCTGGTAAGTGCCCTAGAAGAGTTGAAAAATGTTAGGGTTGAACTTAAGAATTACAAAAAATCAATTCACGAAGAATGCAGCTAGTTGAGAACATGTCTTCTGCATATTAAATACTCAACTAGAAGAAGCTAAAGGAATGAGTGATGAATTAAAATCAATCTTTGATGCCGAGAAGAGAAGATGTGAGGAGTTGGAGCTAGAAGTGGAGACAAAAGATAAAGAGTGTCAGAAGCAAAAAGGTGAAATGGAGAATCTCAGAAAAGAGCTTGATAAGTGTCAGGATGAGCTCAAGGTGAGGATCTAGTATGATGGCAGCACTGAATCCCTGGATAAAATGTTGAATAATCAAAAACACCAAGACACCAAAGGATTAGGATTTGATATCGGCAAGTGCTCCACAAGTGGGGTGTTCTCCAACAAAGAAATTCAGTTTGTCTCCTCAAGTGGAAATAACAAAGGACAAACCTTAATGGTCAAAAATTCTCCAAGAAGGAAGATAGACCTAACTACAACTGGTGAAAAAATTAAGCTGAAGGTTGATGCTACAAAGATTGACAATGTTAATCCAAAAGGGAAAGGAAAGCTGAGAGAAGAAGGCTTCATAAAAAATGAGAACATAAAAAGATAACCTAGAAGACCTTCTTCTAGTAGAAGACAAAGAGATGTTTCTTCTCACAAGACAAAACAAATGTGGAGAAAGATGGGATCAGATGAAAGGACTGTAGAAATTGAATAGCTCAAGATCAATCCCCAGAGAAGTAGAAATGGTGAAAACAAGCCTGCAAGATCACCACATATTTGGCAAAATAATTATGTAAGTTATAAGCCCTCCTTCTCCGATTACTATTTTTCATGTAAAGGACATAGCTATAGAGCAGATGAATGTAAAATGAGATCTAGGAATAGACAAAGGGTTTTTCCTAGAAATGACAATTTAGTTCCTCAAAGATATAATGAATTTGGACATAGAAGTCATGAATGTAGAAAGAATAATTTTCAGTCATATGGCAGTCGGTGTAACAATTATGCTCAATATGGAAGAAGTTATAGAGCATATGAGAATCAAAGACCTACATGGAACAAAAGGAGAAATGTTCCTACAAGATCAAGAAGTCCATTGATTCTGGTAGCTGACTACAATAGCATGACCAGGAGAAGAGGAGAAAATCAGGTTAATGGAAGACTCTATGATCATCCAATTGGCATGGATACATTATGTTACTACAACAATGTTTTTGGACATACTACAAAATCTTGTAGAGCAAGGACCTTTCAGCAAAGAAAATCTATACTGCTCCAAAGACCACAAGTGAGAAAAGGAGAGAAATCAAGAAGGTATGGAGAAAGAAGCAAGAGGATATGACCATGGGAAAGAACTGTGCATTCAATGCACAGGTGATGTCTCCTAAGGCTTAAAGGAGATACAACACTTTAGAGGGAGCTACATAATAATCATATTATTCACCCCCAAATTTGAAAAGGAGAAATGTAAGAACAGGTTGCTATCAATATAAGGGAGAAGGTGAGATGGCAGTGTGTGTAGGTAGTGCCTTGGCTACTCATCCACATATGTGAATTAGATTACTACTGCAAGTGTCAATGAATCGATTAAACTGCAAAATGGTAGCAGTAGAATTTGACACAAGAATACATAGGCTAATGGTTAAAGTGCTCTAGTGGAGATATTGGTCTGGTATAGAGTTAACCGATGTTGAAAATTATGGGAGTCAATGTGTCCCGGGATCATTGTAGTGACTCATGTGGCATGGATTGAGGAAATTATGCCTTGGGTGATGTTGGAGAAGCATTGTGTGAAAAATGTGTTAGTTCGATAGTCGACCCTTTGTGCATGCATCATTATGACTTAACCGGTTTGGTAGTTGATATGTTGTTGATGTAGTTTGGCATTGTGGTCATGTAAGATCATGTCACAAGTTGTGATGGATATCATGGAAGTGGAAGACCATCAATAGATCACACATACTCAACTCTACTGGTACAAGGTGTAGATTGGAGCCTCGGTTTAGGACTTGATGGTTAAAGAAGATCTGAGATATGTGGTTCAGGGGGAGTTCACAACCATACATTTTTGGCTCTTGGATCATATGTTTGACACATGGGCAATTTAGGTATTTGTGTAACAATACCGGTTGGTTTGAGACTTGGAGAAGTTGTCCATCAAGTTTGCAGGCTGGTAGAACTTTTGGTATTCAAAAGGAGGAAAGAATTTGTTGTCTGAGCCCTTTGTCATTGGTTCCAAAGGGAAAGAAGAGACAGTCTAACCGGTAACTAAGTGAAATGCACTGGCACCCTCTTTCACAAAGGGGGAGAGTTACTTGCATAGGGGGAGAATATACAATTGGTGTCAGATTGGTATATGCAATTGGTATCATGTTGGTGTTTGATCCCTCTCTCCCAAGTGTTGCTGGTTGAAGGAATGCATAATCTTGTGGTTTGCTCCACCGGTAAGAGCAGAGCATTCTGGTTGTCCCCTTTTTCATTGTTTTCAAAGGGGGAGAGGATACCGGTAGTATACTAGATACTACATGTTTTGACATCAATGCCAAAGGGGGAGATTGTTGGCATTGTGTTGTCATTGATGTCAGCCGGTGAGTAAGTATTGGAGACTGGTATGGAATGTCAACCGATGAGTAAGGTGTTGGCAATGTGTCATAAGCCAACAAGGTTGAACTCATGAAGAATGTGTAGGCAACCGATATACAAGATTGATGTCAACCAGCAGGACTCCCACTAGATGAAGACGCTGTCACAAGATGAAGAGAAGACTAACAAAGAGTGTGCTCAATTGGGTTATATGTTTCGTTGAAGTTGTGTCTTCTCAAACATGGAAGTCATATTGGTGCAATACCAGAAGTAGAGAGAGCAATGTAATGTCAATTAGTTCCTACTAGTTGTTAGCCAACAGGTGACAAAGATCCATTCTCACCAGGTGTTTGGAAGATTGAGTGCAACTACCTATCTACTCCTACCAGATGGTGGCAATATCATAACCCTATGGGATAAGATAATCAAAGAAGTTAAAGGCAAGATGAGCTACCAGGACATAAAAGGAAAGATAAGTTGTGATGAGTTTATCAGTTTGGCAAATTGGTTGAGATGATGTCTGGGATATTGTAGAAGAAAGGAAAGGTTTAGCATTGAAGATAGAGAGTGAAATTAGGATGCAGTTGGTGACAGTTGAAGATTGTTGGCATGATGTTGTCATGGGTGTTACTGATATGAAGGAAAGAGTATTTTCAACTGGTAAATAGGAGCAGAGCGGTGATCAAACAACTGGTATGGATGATTGTTAAAGATTCAAGTGTTGCAGTTCAAAATATATGTTTATAACTTTGGCATGAGTTTGTGATTGAAACCACATCAAGTTTGGTGAACTGGAGAGAAAATTTATAATTGATTGATATGAACTCTATGAAGAAGAATGAATACCAATCTGGTATTCAGGTAGGTAAGGCAACCGGTAAGCTAACAAAGAGACAAAGTGAAGGACTCTCATTAGATGGAGATGTGTATAGTAAAGTGATGAACTCTAAACCAGGAGCAGTCTAGGTCATCATGACCTAATAGACAAAATAGTGAAGTGAATGACATGAAGGTTAATTGGTTAATGTATAATCAGTGGAATAAATGAACTGGTAGGTAAACATCGGTTGTATTCCTGGTTGATTACTCATCCTAAACCGACACAGTGAACTGAGGTGGATGCCGACAAAGATAACATGAAGAATCTAGGTGGCATGCGTGCATTGGTTGATGATTGGTGTGTTGGTGAGGTAGTTTCTGACTAAGTCAGTATTAATGCAGACTCAAAAAATCAAGGGTTGAGTGCAGAGGATTGTGGCTCAAAGCAGACCGAAGGACGAGACTCTTGGTGAGTTGATCAATGCAAGACATCACGTTGCAAATCTGATTTGGAGTTGGAAACAACAAGACCATTTATTGTGATTGACAAAGAGTGAGGCTGACAAACAAGTTGCAGTTTGCTAAAGATAGCAAATGTATATTGGAAGAATCAAATATGGTAGTGTAGTTGGATTTATGGCAGGTTGTCAATCTCAGAGATGAGATGAGATCTTATCTAATCTGAATGGAGTTGGTGAAGGAAACCCTAGTGTGCCAAGGTTGAATTTATGTTTTGGTGGGAAAACTCAAAGATAAATATGCAGACAAAGATTACAATTGATGATGTTGTGGTGTTCGATATTGAAGAATAGAGTGTGAGTGTGTAGTAGAGAGTTAGTCAATCAAAGAGTTCATTGAAATAAATTGAAGTGACTGAGTGCTTGAGAGAACCCATAAGAAGGGTTTAACCGGTAAGAAAAGTAACCAGTAACTAGGTGCTTGGTCTGATAGTTCATCTAACCAATAAGGCAGCAACAGTGAGAAAAGGAGAGAAAATAGAGAGTGAGAAGAGGTTTGACAAGGCAGAGGCTAAGTGGAATAAAAGTCAGAGAGGGTGAGTAGAGTACCAGTAGTGACAAGAAGCAGTGGGTCAAAGAAAAGTGAACCGACATAGAAGGTGCAGAGTGACAGAAAGAGGATTCAATTGGTAAGGCAAAGGAGGAGTGAAATTGGCAAAGAGATTATTTGCAAGGGTTAAAAAACATATTTTTAACAAGGTGTTTTTAATTGTATTAAGATTTATCATATTGTATTTTATTGAGTTGGTGCTCGGTGTAGGGGTTGGTGCTCCATTGGGTTGGTGCCCATAAAATAATTAGGGGTTGGTGCTCCTTGGGTTGGTGCGCTAAATTTTGTAATACATTTATTTTGTTGTGAGGTTGGATTGGATCAATAGACTCCAACAACATTTTTCACCGAGGTTTTTCCCACATTGGGTTTTCCTCATACATCCAGTGTTGTGTGATGTATCTTTGTGTGTGCTTGCATTATGATCTCTTCCCCTATCTCACTGGTATATTCACTTAGTATTTGAAAGGCTTAACTAGTACACCTATCTAGGCTTAAAAGTATTAAGGTTGTTGATAAGCACTGATTCACCCCCCTCTCAGTGGTATCTTGTGTTCTATACTCTCTAATCCATTTTGTATCAATTTTGTATGATGGTATAGACACCTTGGCATGATTTTGTAGTCATATGATTTTTGACATCATTGTATCATGACACATTATTTTTGATATATATGAGAGATGATCTATTGGCAAAGATTATGTACATATGTTTTATGTGATGCATTTACTTACGATGTTATTCTTATGATGCAATGTTTCTATATGCCTTATGATATCTATGATGCTTGTGAAATGTATGCCTATGATGTGATGCAATGCTTATGGGATGCAACTATATATATATATATATATATATATATATATATATATATATATATATATGATATATGCAATTATTCTATTGATATGGTAGATGAATGCAATCATTATTCCTATCTATATGATATGCATGGTGCAAACTAATATGTGATGATGCAAATAAATACTACATGAAATGTAAATAATCTTGGCGCATCATTATACTCAGTCCTATGATTCTAGACTATAGGAACATTAGAAAAAATGATGGAGGATAAAATGGAAAAGGGGATGGAAGGTAGAAGATATGGAGGTGAATGAGGTTCTTGTACTATTATCATCATAGAGCTTTATTATGGCAAATGTATTGTGACCATTCAAATATATGTTTGACCTAGATAGTCATCATATAATTTGCATAGAGATCCAAGCAATCACAAATAAGGAATTCCCTAGTTCACACTAGACTCACAATGTCCTCATATCCTTGGACGATCCATAGTATTACTAAGAGACAATCCATAAACAACAAATAGATGAACATACCCCATCCTCACCTTTCTAGTCAAAGACATCCTGGAGATAAAATCTCTAGTTAGAGACATCCCGAAAAAGCTAAAAGACTTGTTACCATAAAAGATAAAATCAAAAGAAAATCAAATACTTGACACCAAAATACAATGAAATACTCATGTTTTTAGTGTATCTTGCCACATATGTTAACATGTTTGATATGGTCACAATATTGTCATCTTGATAAAGGACAGATAATGCTGAAAAATCCTATTGTATTCAAAATCTGCCAAAAGATTGATTTGTTGAAAGCTTAGTGTTGCTTGTGTCTCACCTGAAACTGGCTTATTCCATGATCTGATACTTTATTAAAGAGAAAAGTGAAAACTTTATTTCAGATCGATGATACAAGTGATCATTTCTTATGGATTGTGCGTGAAAGAAGGAATAAACAAAAAGATGATGTTCCTCAAAATATGTAATGCCAAGAAATCCACTCTCATCACTAGTTTTAGGATTTTCCCCCAGTTATATATAGGAATTGATTTATTATGGGTGAAAGAAAAGAGATGGAAAAGGATTATTATGGATGGTAAGCCATGATGGGAATGGGAAAATTTTATTATGAAATGAAAGGCTATGAGTGTGTGCAAAGTAAAAAGGTGAAACTAAATCCTGAAGGAGGGAGGAGTAAAAGTCTCTACACATGGCGTCGTAACCTGATTTTCACCATGGTACTTTCCCAGGGCACCACTGAAGTGGTTTTCACCATTAGATGAATTTATTTCTCATTTGATTTTTTAATTTTTTTGTGTCACAAAGCACCTGTTTGCCAAGTTTTTTCCAAAGTGATGATATTATTATTATTATTTGTATTTTTGATATTTTTTTTGTATTTTTGATATATTTTGATTTTTTATTATTTTTGACATTTTTTGATTTTTTTTTGTGATTAGGATACTCTAAAAGGCTATGTATAAAACTTGCGAAGGTGCATGTTGTTGATAAGATCATCTAATGGTTCTCCCTTTGGTATTGATAACTAATATGGATCCGATCCATAGGTTGTTGTGATGAAATAAGGTCCAAGACAATTTGGCTCAAACTTGCCCTTTTTCTCTTTGTCTTGCTGATTTTTAGGGTTTTCTCTTAGGACCAAGTCATCCACCTCAAATGTGCAAGGCTTTACGCTATGATTTTAATTACAAATCATACATTATTTTGATGAAGTAAAAACAGGTTTTTGAAAGGAACCCAAACCTTTTTACATATCAGGAAATAGAAAAAGCATTAAAGCAGAAAAAAATCATGCCTGATCACCCAAATAAAAAGTAGTTCCCATCCAAACCAAAAAGGGAACTCAAAACACATAGAGCCACTCAGAGATAGAAAAAGGATAGCACAATGACAAAGACAAAGACCAAGACAACTAAATATTTTTCATAATATCTTCTGCATGAACCGCCATCTTCTTCATGTTGTCTGCAGAAGTCTTCAATTCATCCAGCTCTCGTTCCTTGATATCACCCTGATTCCTGGTGTTGGCCCTAGTTCTCTTCTCATGACCTTTTTTCTCCATCTGGTCCTTGTCACCCTCTTTGTCTTTAATGTTATCAAATCTATTAATCAAAATATTCATATTATCCACAAAGGCCTTAAGAATTTGGAAATTTTGTTTAGCAATCCTCTTCACAGTTATTTCCATCTTGTCAACTCTATTGACTAGGTTGTTCATGGTAGTTTCCAACCCATTCTCCTTTCTATTCCCTTTCATTTCCTTAACCTTCTTTTTTGTTTCAATAATTTTACTGACAATGACCTCAATAGCTTCAACATTGTTGATCGCAACCACTAATTCTTTAACATTATCAGAAAGAGGCTTCTCTCCTATCGTAGCATTTTTGATAATATTAATATCATTCTTTAGGTTGCTGATAATATCACAAAATCCCTTAATACTATCATTATCCCCATGACAGTCACTAGGATTTCCCCTTTTATTCGTTTGGCCCTCATTCTGTAATCCTTGAGTACTCATGTCCTCACCATGACCCACATCCAAAATATCATCCTCCTCCTTACCCTTCATATTGTCATTTTTTTCCTCCTCTGCATCCTTTTCAGAAGCTATCAAAATCTATTTTTTAACCTTTTTAGCTCCCCTACTAGTATTCTTGTTCCTTTGGGTTTGTTTTCCCATTCCCTTTCCTTTCTTGCTTTTGATGAATTTCTTCTCAAAGGACTCATCCTCGGAGTCTGAGAGATCAGAATCAACAACAATCCTCTTTCTTTTCCCCTTTTTCCTCCCAATTTTGTTAAGATCCCCTGACTCACCTTCAGTTTTTGAGTCAAAGTTGAAACCACTATACTCACTTTCTGTGTCATCATCCCTGGTATTTTTACCTCTAATTGGTTTCTCTATGGATTTCCCTTTCAACAATTTGTAAACTAAAACCATAAGACCCTGATGAAGAGCATGGTCCCCCTTAGGGTCTTTCTACATTCATTTAATGGTGTGATCCATGGAACAAGCTAAATAATAGGGTAGGCTTACCTTTTCACCATGGAAAAAGTGGTTGAGCAACATGAAATGATGCCCATAAGCCCTCATAAACCATCCATCCAGAGTAATGTAGGTTATGGTAGCAAACAACACGAACCTCCATGGCCTACAGATACGCTTGGGGGAGTGGTAGAAGTTATCCACCTCCACCATTTTCTTCTTTTCGCCATCCGTGATAGGAAATCTATCCGCTGTCTTATCAGAGACAGTTCGATCTCTATAGAACTTAATACCATCTTTCACCATCCTCGTAGCTTCTGCAATGATATCTTCATCCACCATCATCATCTGGGTGCCCACCAGAACTTTACCATTCTTCTAATTCTTTATAAAATGCTTGGTAACTATTGGGTCTTTACCACAGAGCCTCTCCATGAAAACACTAAGCCCCCCTCTTGTAGAATCTCCCAAACCTCTTTGTTCTTCTTCCAATCCAAACATGAAGTTGGTTCAAACCTCTTTTTGTTCCCTCCCATTTTTCCCTTAAATTCACTGGAATTACTAATCTCTGCTCTGATATTTCCTCTATGGTTTCTATTATTGCTCTGAAAAACAACCCATAATCCATGCCCTTTTAATATGATAAGACTATTAAATAAATACTCATCACCACTGTTGTAAACCTTCATTGAAAAAAGGGAGAAAAGAATTAGGAATTATGATTAATGATGCCACATTTCCTCATCTAGATATGGTCCAATTCGAACAAGGATTTCACCTCACATGCAAGTTTACTCTCCCCATTAATGGTAATGATTTTCTCAAATCGGTAGGCTAGGTTGGCTGCACAGTCAACACACGAGTTAGCTTCCCTATAAACATGTGTGAAAACACATATATCAAAGGTTTCACTTATTTCCTTCACAAATTTAATAGTATTATTTATAGACCAAGAGGGCGGGAACACCTTATTCAAACAATTTATGATATTCAAAGAGTCACCTTCACACCATACTTTGGTACAATTGGCTTCCTTTGCTAGAGCCATCCCATGATAAGTAGCCATAGCCTCAGCAACATGATTATTTTGACTGCCAATAGGGATACATTTAATGGTTTTGCATTTTCCCCATTCATCCCTGAAAACCACACCACACACCGCATTGCTAGGGTTACCCTTTGAAGTGCCATCAAAGTTGATTTTCATCCAGCCATGAGGTGGGCTTTCCCATTTCACACCTTCTCTAGGATTAGCTTGAAAGATGTCACTTCCCCTTAATCTCCAATTCTTGAAAATAATATGATCATCCTGATCTTTGGGGTTGGTTATTCCACCCATGATGTTGATATTCTCCAATATATTTCATTTGATTTTCTCAAAAATTATTTGAGCCTTAGATGCCTTCTCTCTGAACACTCTTTCATTTCTCTCTTTCCATATTCCCTAGAAAATATGAGGTAAAGCTAATCCCCATAACAAAATTATAGACTTATTCCTTGAGGGGTGATGCCATGAATTAAAAAACTCTTGGATAGATTCTGGAAAGACCCAACTAATATTGAAGTAATCCAGACATCTAGCGCAGATGTCAGTAGAGAAGGGACAGTGGAAGAACAAGTGGTTAATGATTTCCTCATTCTACATACAAAGAAGACAAACACTAGGCATACAAAATCCTCTAATTTTGAGGTTATCAATAGTGAAAATTTTATTTTGAAGGACAGTCCAGAAAAAAATATTAATTTTGGGAATCAGGCCTTTCACCCAAGCCTTAGCCCAGTAAGGACTCTCCAAATTAGAAAACTACTGATTATAGAGAGAGGCAATAGAAAATTTACCATTTGCTGTAAGTTTCCAGATTAGCTGGTCATCATCATCCACCACCACCATGGAATTCATAATTTTGTTTAGATTACCAAGGGAGGGATCCACTAGGGATAATTCCTTCCACTGTCCATCATTCCAGTAGTCACCCACCATAGTACCATATTTTTCCTTACACTGATATTGAAATTTGCCCCAATCAGGGCTATCACTCAATGGGGAGTCAAGCAACCAAGAGTCTTCCCAAAATTTAATGAAATTACCTTTCCACACCTTCCATTTCACACCTTTGACAATTAGATCTCTAGTTCTTGTAACATTTTCCAGATATTAGAGCCAATCGGGATATCTTTAGCATTGAGGAAACTTTGAAGGGTAGGGAATTGTCTTTTATACTTGTTGTCCCATATCAATTTTTGTTCTCCTTGAGTGTTATAACCTCTCCATATCTGCTTAGACATGAGAAACTCATTAATTTCTCTGATTCTTCTAAGGTCGAGACCTCCCTTTCTTATAGGTTTACAAACCTTATCCCACACAATCAGATTCATTCTCTTATTTTCCTCAACCCCTGTCCATAGAAAAGTTCTTTGAATTTTTTCAATAGACTCCACAAACTTGGCTAGAATTCTAAAAAGGCTGATGGCATAAAGTGGAATACTCTGAAGAGTAGATTTCAAAAGCTAGACCTCACCAGCTTGGCTGAGCAGAGAGCCTTTCCATCCAGCTAACTTCCTATGAAATTTATCCACAAGAGCACCCCAGAAAGTATCAGGTGGGACTTGACATAAAGGGATCCCAAGATAGGAAGTAGGAAGATTCCCCAATTGACATCCCAAAATGTTACTAATTTGTATCTATCTTCTTTCCAGAGTGTTGATGAAATAGACAAAACTTTAAGACCAATTTATCAATTGACCGACAACTGTCCCATAACTGTCCAAAACTTTCTTTAAGCTCCTAGAATATTTCACTAAAGCATTCCACATAATAATAGAGTCACCCACAAATTTCTAATGGGAGTAAACTTGGTCTACCGAAGAAGGTTTTAGCCCACAAAACTCTCCCTTCTCAACAAGTTTACTAGGAAATCTTCCCAAACATTCTGCCATGATAATGAAAAGAACTGGGGATAGAGGATCCCCTTGTCTGAGACCCCTTGAGGATTTGAAAAAAGGGAGAAGGAGAACCATTGATTAAAATAGAAAAATAAGCAGAGGATACCAATTGCAAAATAAGACAGATACTTCTAGAGAAGAAACCAAAAGCAGAGAGGACATCCATCATAAATCCCCAGTCAACTCTATCATAGGCTTTAGATAAGTCAAGCTTCAAAAGAAAGCCTTATTTTTTAGCACGAGAGAGAGAGTGAATATTTTCATGGACTGTTATTATTGAATCCAAAATTTGGCTCCCAGGGACAAAGCCACTTTGCTGGAGAGAAATGATAGAGGGGAGTAGAGTCAAGATTCTAGAGGTCAAAACCTTAGAGATGATCTTGTACAAAGAGTTGCATAGGTTGATAGGTCTAAAAAGATCCATGGAATCAACACCCATATTTTTGGGAATAAGGGAAATGAAAGTGTCATTTAGTTCTTTCAAAATTCTTCTTGCACCAAAGAATTCTTTCACAGCACTGGAAACATCACCTCCAACAATATGCCAATACATTTGAAAAAAGAACATAGGGAAACCATCCTAGCCCGGGGCCTTGTTACCTTCAAAGGAATTGACAGCTTTCAGAATCTCATCATTGGATGGAATAACAGTGAGATATGAATTTTGATCCTCATCCAAGATAGAGGGGATATAGTCCATAAGGTCCTTTTGAGCCTGCAAGTCCAAGTTTTGTTCCTTAGTCAAGAGGTTGGAGAAGAACTCCAGGGCTGTCTTCCTCATAGACTCTTCATCTTTAACAGTTCTACCTTTGACTTTAAGCTGAGATATCCTATTGATGGCCTTGTGTTTCAAAGTGGACATATGAAAGTATTTGGTATTTCTATCCCCTTCCTTCAACCAATTGACCTCTGTTTCCAGAAAGTTTCTTCTTTTGCTATTATGTCATGATATTTCATGAGAATCTCGTCTTCAACCTCTCTAGAGACCTTGGTATAGCCATTATTTTGAATCTCATCCCGGATATCTTTCAGATCTAAGAGAGTGGTAGCTTTGGAAGCAAAGATGTTCCCAAAGGACTCCTTATTCCATCTTTTAACATTATCTTTCACAAACTTCAACTTTTTGACCACCTTATACATAGAATTTCCTTCAATTCTAACCTGCCACCATTCCTTGATTTTCCTTTCCATATCCGGGTGTTTTGTCCACATTCTCTTAAATTTATAAGGGAAGTGTCTTCTTCCCTTCTTGTCATCAGTTATAAAGGATATAGGATAATGATTTGACCCGGCCCTGATATGAGCTAATAGAGAACAAATATGAGAATTAAACCAATCCAAAGAAATTAAAGCTCTGTCGAGCCTGACCTGAATTAAGTCTTCACCACTCCTTCTATTGGTCCAGGTATATTTAACCCCTTGCAAATATAGATCATGGAGAGCATGATTATTGATGAACTCCATCAAATCCAATCTACTGTCTAGATTGATTTGGCGCTCTCCCTTTTTCTCATTTTCCCTCAAAGGGGTATTGAAATACCCCATAATAATCCAACTATCTTCAACAAACTTACTTCTAAATGAAGATAAAATTTTCCAGAAATCACTTCTACTAGTCTTGGTGTTTGGGGCATACACATTAGTCAAGACCCATGAAGTACCCTCTTTCAAATGCTTAAATCTAATGCATGCCAAATTATTGTCTTGAATCAACACTTCTCCTTTTACATTATTTTTATTCCAGAAAGTAGCAATACCTCCCGATGCCCCTTCTAAACTACCACAACTAACTCCTCCATTACTAAATATTTTCAAACATTCAACCTTATCCTTAGTCATTTTGGTTTCCTGAATCAAAAAAATATTTGGGCTTTTGTCTCTAATCATACTTTTAATTAAATCATGTTTGTGAGGATTATTCAATCCTCAAATGTTCCAGGAGATAATCTTCATGAATTTTTAGAAATACCTACCTCAAAGATGGTTCTTTGAGTCCCATCTGCTAGATTCTTGCTTGTTTCCATGGTCCTCTTCTTTGCATTTGAATATCTTCGAAGTGATGTATGTTGAGCCCCCACATCCCCTAGTCTGCTTTTGGTATTTCTGGTGGTTGTATTATTGTTATTGCTACTGTTATTCCTTTTTTTGTTCTTGTTCTTTCTTTTATCCTCCATTACTTCTTCTTCCTCCTGCTTTGTCCCACTCTTTCCCAGAGCCTTTTTTATATCTTCTTCATCTCCCGATCTTGGTTCATTTTCCTTCGGGAAAGTCAATTTGACTTGGGCTGAGGAGGCTAATGATATCTCTGAGATCCCTTCCTCAAAGATATTGTTAGGTCGAGCATCTTGGATCCAACTTGCTCCATTTTTTGACTCAGAAAATTTTCCTACTGAGTTAAAATTTTCTCCCTCTTCCTTGTTATCTTTGGATTGACTATCTCCCTTATCCATCTGACTACTATCCTGTTTCTCACTATGAGCTAAATTTTGTTCTATCATATCCTTTTGATTGTTTTAACTGCTGACTTGTGACTTTCTCTCTCCATCGTTAGAATCCTTTCCACTGTTCTCCAGCTCCTTTTCTTGCTGGGAGATCTTATCATGCTCTCCTTTCTTCATTTCATTTGTCGATTCCCTGACTAATATCTCCTTGGTCCTTCCTACCTGGGACTATTTCTCCTGATCCAAACCATTAGAAGGAGAGACTTTCAAAGAAATATCCACCTTTTTCCAAACTTTAGTTTGGGTTTGAGTTTTGGCCACATTGCTTGGGCATTTTTTAGCCTAGTGCCCTACTCTCTTACAGTGAAACAAGCAAAAGGGATTGACTCATAAACAATATTCTACATCCATTTGCCTAGTTTTGATTCTATCTCTATTTCCTCTGGCATATCTATCTCGGGCCCAACCCCTACACAAATTCTATCTTAGATAAGTCTTTTTCTTGATGCAGTGACTGGGTCAATGGCGAGAAGCTCCCCAAAAGCATTGGCTATCCCAGGAAACACATCTTCATCCCAATATTCCATAGGAAGCCCAGGTAGCTTTATCCAGACCAGAACTTGGGCCACAAACTTATCATCCATACCCGCATTAGGGTACCATTTCTAGATATACATTAAATATTTACCTATCGACCAGGTACCATTGCAAAGGATTTGTCTGCGATCCTCCTCACATGAAAAAGAAAAGGAAAGACATCCTTTATTCATAGCGAGCACATCAACCTATCCTTTCAAATTCCATTTTCTCTGACAAATCCATGAACAACCTCAATGTTAGGTCTCATCCCAAAGAATTTTCCTATCAGGGTATTTTCCATCCGAGCAATATTTTGATCTATAATTTGATCCGGAATGGAAATGGCAAACTTTCCCTGAGAAACATTCAATGTATTTTTAACTGGAGGCAAGGATGAATTACCTTTGGGTTTGATACCAAACAGTGAGGACCATTTACCAATGGGCCCATTCGATCTGGGGCCCCCATCTAGGTCCCCCGATTTCAAAGGGGTCTTGAGATCCTTCCCATTAGATTCTATTCCCTTCACAGGGCCCCTTGAACTGCTTGCCACTTGCTGTCCTGATACTGCTTCAGGTTTGCCACCCCCAAGTTTGAATTTTGAACTTGACTGTTCACCTTGTCTGCTACAATTTTCTCCACATGTGATCTGAGACCCCCACCTAGGTCCCTCAAATCCAAATGGGTATCGGGTTCCTTACCATCTGAACTGTCCCCCTCCAAAGGGCTCCCTCAATCTCCTACTACATGCTATCCTACTGTTGAAACAGTTCTCCTGCCCAAAAAATTTGAATTTTGGGCCCGACCATTCCCCTTCTCCTTCTCCTCTTCGCTCCTCTCCATTCACAAGTTCAGATGGAATTAACTTTCATGCAATAAAAACTGCAACTCATACGTTGTTGATATTCTTTGAGATGATTAAATGCAGTTTGTCGATGCTCATCTAACAATTCCAAATCTTGCAAGTGGGAGACCCTATAGTCTTCATTACTAATAAGATGACACAAAGAGACCCGTTCCTTGACTAAATGATGTGTTTCTCCATTGATTGTCTTCCTTGATGAAGGATATAAGGTATAATTACTAATGTGTGGACTAAATTGGCCCATATGCATGTCACCTAAAGAAGTTTGGGCATCCCTGATAACAAAGCCCCTCAAGGAAGTTCCATTAAAGATTCATTGATGTGATATACTGCCAAGGGAGATGGATGTATGGAATGAATGATTGTAAGGTGAAGGCTCATAAATGTGGTCTAAAGAAGTGAAATTAGGATAACTTGGTTGAGACTTAGGATCAACAAGTATGCCTTTTGACTTATAACTTTTGTATTTTATGCCCCCAATTAATTTTTTATTAGGTTGGATCAACTCTTGTTCTTTTTTCTTTATAGGATTTTTATCCTTGACTTTGAATTTTGTAGAGTCCAATAGTTTTTAATTTTGATTTGGACTAAAGGACTTCTCTTTATCCTTGACTTTCAGATTTTTCTTGTCAAAGCTTGATTTTTGATCCCTAATGAGTAAGGGATTTTGTGATTCTTGTTGATCCAAGTCTAGGAGTGTAGTAGAAATGGAAAGAGTAGATGAAATGTTAAGGGAATATGAGTTCTCAAAATGGTTGGTGATATATTCAATAGATTCTTTTTTAGAACCATTCTTAGGACTATTGATATCAAGAGCTACTCACACCACTATTGGAGATTTGCATTCAAACTTAGTGGCCACAACACTAGTGGGTTCATACCCAATTCCTTGAAATTACAAATTGTTTGTAGGTTGTAAGAGCTCTAGAGTTCCTTGCTCATGTACACCAAGATTTGTTCCTTGATAGCCCATAATTTGTAACTTTGGCTTGTGTTCACCATTCTCATAATTTATATCCTCCTCTATTACATTGTTATCTATAGTGCCCTAATCTTGTCAACCAAATGTCTTAGGAGATAGTGGGAGTTGATCGACATGAAAGATATATTTGTTAGGATAACCGATAGACAACTGACAGGGGGGTGAATAAGTTGTCAATAGATTATAAAACTTTAAGCATGCAAAACCTTTTACCAGAATAGTAGATATATCAATTAAGCACAAACATAAATCATAAACCAAATACCATGCATCCACAACACATAACACTAAGATTTGTACGTGGAAAACCCGATAAAGGAAAAAACCACGGCGGGAAACCCTACCCACAGTCAGATGATACTTCAACAGTAAGTATGTTATTACAATAAAGGGGGCTGCACATGCAAGAAGGCACACTGCCTAGAGCACACTACTTATCACAAAAGAGCCTCACTAACTACATAAATCTTTAGACTACAATCTAAAAAGAAGAGTGAACTGCAAGAATAACATATCCTATGCCTGAGTATAGTTCCAGTTAAGCTCAATACTAGAGGTCTTAAACCTCTTACTCAAACCTAATTCAATCACATATGATTGACCAAAACCTCTGCATATGATTACAACTTTATTCGCACATAGATAATCCCATAACCCATGATCTACAAAGAGATCTTACATCATATTTATACAAACCTGGGAACTAAAAAATTAGGTTAGCCACCTAAAAGATAATACGTAAATTCATTACATAAACCCGTAAACCAATGATAACCCAAGTTGGCCAGAGATCAAAACAACATTAACCAAACAATAAATCCAACTGGTAACACATCGGGAGCATCCACCAACATGTTACATAAATTGGTCCATAACCTAGGAGAATAACATAGAATAGTACCAGACCTAAAATAGGTCATCACTAGCCAAATGCAACACCAATGATCAACTAGAACATGAATATGATAACCATTAGCATCTTGAGAACCTTCTAGAATCCGCACCAACACCACTTATCGAATCCATCAAAAGATCTTCAACAAAGCTCCGCCGATAAAACCCTTACCAGTAACCAAAAGGCTTACTAGAACATATGATATCTTCCAGATCACCAAATCCCAAACCAACTGAATGTGACACACATATGAATGACATAACCAAACCAATTCCACCAAACTGAACATACCGGAGAATACCAGAGATGGTCTCCATATCAACATCACAATCGAACCAGTCTACCAGAACCCGGTAGACAACCAAAAAAGCTACTATTGACATCAATGACAAACATCAATGCAACATATAATCGATTCCTCCAAATTGCCAACAATACTCACCACATCCCATGTCTTTAACCTTGAAATTTCCTTTAAGCTCTTCTTGCTTTGATGTGGAATCTTTCAACGATTCTGGTTCAACATATGAGGAACATGGAATCACCTCTCTATTGATTGGAACTATTGTTTCTAGTCTTGGTTGTAGGTTGTTGAAATATATGAATGGGTTTGGATCACATTTGACTATCACTTCAACTCCACTATGTGGGAACTTAATACATTGGTGATATGTTGATGGTACTACTCTCATTTCATGTATCCATGGATGTCCCAAAAGTATGTTGTATGTGAGGTCAATATCAAGGACTTGGTAAACCACATCCTTCATTACTAGCCCAAATCTTAAAGTTAGGGTGACTATTCTTTTAGATGCAAATTATTCGTCATCATATGCCTTTATGGTGATCTTATTTCTTGAATCCATGAATTTTTCATAGTATTTAAACTATAGGATAGTCTTAAATATACAAATATTAAGACCTTCTCCTCCATCTATCAAGACTCATTTGATGTAGTTTTTATGGAGAAAGGCTTCAATATGGAGTGATTCACTGTGTGTTTGACATGCAGATGCATCATCAACTTCTATGAACATAAGGAAATTCAAAGTGGAAAAGGTACCCCACCATGGCTTGAAATTGGTCTACATTTAGATTAGTGGGAACAAATGTCTCTCTTAAGATTTTCTAGAAGATCCTTATGTGAAGGGGAAATGCAAAAAATCTCAAGGATGAAGATAAGGGCGGGTGTCTTCCCTAACTGGTCTACAAGGTCATACTCATTCTTGGTAGATGATGGATTTGTTGTCTTGGATTGAAAACCTTGTAAGGTAACCTTACATCATCTAGTTGTGACATTGCATTCAATGTTTTTTCCATTAGTTGGTGAAGATGATGGTCCAATGCCTTGCAAAACAACTTTACCCCTTCAGGTAGAACCTTTGGGAGTTTTATCCTTGATAATTATGGAAAACACATGGTTGTCCATTGAAATATGGTTGACCATGAAATCATAGGACATGATAGTGTAATTAGCATTGTTGTTTGTCTTAGGGGATTTTCCCTTATCATGTTTTGGGAATGGTTCCTTAAACATCACATGCTCTTGATTGGAAGTGTGATCATAAATTTCTATTGCACCATTATCAATGAGATCTTGGATGAGATTTTTCAATCTATGATAATTACTAGTCTTATGCCCCTTGCTCTTTTCATAGTTGTAAAAATCATTATCTTTTTACCATGGTGGCTTCACCTTAGGTTCAAATGGTTGATTGTTTGGAAATGTAATAAGCTTATTTGCAACCCATTTCTTCAATGTAGTTTTGATTGTTTCTCCCAATGGAGTTTATTTTCTTGGAGGTCTTGATGACCTTTGATCATTTACTTGATTATTTGAATTAAATGTGTTGGTGCCCAAAACCACAGATTGGAAAACCCAAAGACTTGCCAACTCCTTAGGAAATCCAATCAGCCTTGGCCAATGAACAGGGATAGTTTAAGACCAAATCCCTCTGCACTTCAGGCTCCACAAGACCTAGGCAAGTGTACCCTTCCCTCTCAAGCACAAAAGAGTTATTTAAATATGGATTTAAGCCTCTAAGTAATTTTACACAACTGGCAAATTAGTGTTCTGCAACTATGCTATATCATGTGCTTTAGCTGAATACTTTGAAAACTTAAAACTAAATATGAATAAAAGTGTATGTTAAAGATGTTGTATATTGAAAATGAAATGCTTTCAGGACTTGAATGAAATCTTCAAGGATTAGTTCAAATAGGATATGGAAGAATGTTTCTCTGTAAGGACCTTATGCATACAAATCAAAATCTCAGAAATAAATAATAGACCAGTGCCTCTATCCAGGAATATGCACGATACTTTGTGGACAAATAATTCAATTAAAATCTTAAGACAGTTTTCAGGCAACTTGTAACACAAGACTATAAATACAGAGGCTCCATTAAGTGCTATAAGAACATGAAGAAGCAAATCTTATATTCAATTATAACAACTTGTGGTGGCACACTGCATTAAACCCTTTATCAGATTTATCAAGAGGACAAAATGAAATTCATCAACACAAAAGTATACATGAATTCTGGAATTGAAACAACGAATCTTGTATATTAATTTTTGGAGAGTGAATGCATATAATAGCTACACTTACAGATACTCCATTACACAGTGATTGCTCAAAATGATACTTCCATTCCTACAGACTTCTCCAATACAGACATCCATAGCCCCTACTGGTGGCCTGACAGATTGTGAATTGTCTCTAGATCCCTTTTTTTAATTGAAAAAGACTCCCTATAAATACCTAATCCAAAAGACATATGTGAAAGGACACACCCTTTCGCATACATGAGGGAGTTACATACAATTGTTTTTCCAAAGGACACACCCTTTGGTTTACAGAGATAATTACATTTGAATCCCTAAAATACACACTAAATAAAGCTTCAATAGTATATCCTTTATCCTTCGCTTTGATAATACTTCCCATAAATATTCAATATCTTCGGCACATAAAATAAACCAATCAAATCCCTTATTAATTAAAGATTAAATATATTCCACTTTTGGTTAGGCAATAATCATTTTACCCTATGTAAAATACTTATTTACAACAATTCATTAAAATCAAAGTATTAAACACTTGTAAATATTTATTCCAATAATAGTTTTTATTAAATAACATAAGGTAAAAGATTTTGTACAGTAAGTTGTAAAGCAGAAAATCGCGATCGAACCCTAGTTGCTCTCCCCTCTTCCAACTCCAAGGAGAGAGAAGGGAGATTCACTAGGGTTGATGGTTTTCACTTAGGGGAGAGACTTTACATTCAAAAGAGGGGTTGAAACCCACAAGATCCAATCCCACACAATGCAAGATTGGATGCTAAATGTGTTTCAAGGGTTAAGAAAGCAAGGCAACCCTCTTTTGTAAAGAATGTGCATAGAAGAATTAAGCTAGGAATGCATAGAAAGTGACAAAGATTCGCTTATAAACTGAGATAGGGATATAGGATGGAGCTACGGACCTGGAATTAGCAGTAAAATGTCGATACGGCGCTGTCCTGCAAATTTGAGCGAAATTTGTCAAGACGATGGTGCCTGGCGCCACGGTCCTCCGAAAAATCCGCGAAACGAAGGGGGATCTGTTCGTCTCTGCACAAGGATTCCAGATCTTCAATTTCAGCCACGTACCTGCAACCTACACACAGAAAAGCGAAGATGATTGGGGGGTTAGGGATTAGGGGTTTGCCTTTAGGTCAAACCCTGGTTTTGGAATTAACCAAGAAATGAGCAAGTGCTGTAAATGTAAATGACTGTAAAACAAGTACTAATACCTTGTTCTAAGGATGTTTGTATCCTTATGTGCGAAGGTATAGATGTTGTATGTTGTATTTTGTAGCATGTAGTATGTGATCTCCTCTTCAATGGTTGAATCCTTGACTTGAATGCAACACTTAGCCTTGAATGGAGACTTGGAATGAATGCTTGAATGTTTGAATGCTTGAATGCTTGAATGCTTGAGTATAGTTTCCACGCTTTTACACATACGTCCTCCTCATGCCCAAATGAGAGAGAAAAATGTAGTTTATATACTTGTCAATTAGGGCTGATAGACTGATTTTCCCGACCTTAGGCCGACTAGGGAAGTTAATTTCCAAATTGCAAACAAAAAGACCCGAGACCCCTTAGGAGACCGGGCCCAAAATAGGACCCAGGGACTAGGGCGCTGGGTGCCCTGGTCCTGAAGGACTAGGGCGCTGGGCGCTCTGGTCCCACCTCCCGAGACAGCAGGGTGCAAAGGAGGTTCAGGCCAGGGTGCAAGAAAATGCAGTTTTCAGTGTCATAATCAGGTTTCGGGGTCTCCATTCAGGTTGTGTGTTGCATCGCCATCGTGAAAACCGAAATGCAGTCAAAATTGCAAGTGTCGCAATTTTAGGATGCTACATAAGTAAAAGAAAATACTTCCCTTCTGATAATGTTACAATACTTTCTCACCTTTTGGTAATCTTTAATTTGGGTCGGAAATATTATATCATATAAAGTAACCTTTGCAAAAACCAATCAAGCATTAAATACCCTAATGAATATGTTCAAATTATTTACCTAGGGTGAAAATAATATGTATATGGAAGGATCACTTAAATAAATAAATGCTTTTCATCATTTTACTTATGGTAAAAGTACATTTTCTCCAAAATAATAATAATCATTCTTTGATCTTGCATAAAATCAACCCTAATATATACATGTTCCATTTTATTCACTTAGGGTGAAAAATATAAATGATCAAATGATAATATCAAAATGCAAAAATTTATTAGGTCATCAAATTAAAGAATTAACCATGGTAAAAGAACTTATAAAATATAACTTTCTTTGTGATAAAATATATCCCTTTATAACCTCTCAAAAGGTAATTTCAAAAGATAATATTGAAAACTATTATTATCCTATCAAATGTTGTAAACAAGATTTCTTTTGCCAAGGTGCTCCTGAAAATCATCAAATTATAATATCAAAACATTAAATTAAATTTCTTGAGTAAGGGATACTTCCTGTTAATATGCACCCAAGAAATATGATTTTTGCCTATAGTATCGTGCACAAAACATTAAAAAAAATCAACTAGCTTGATAGGTCATATGTTCCTATTTCATAGGGATATATTTAATAAAATCATTGATAATATTTTCCCCATGTAGATAAAAATATTTTACCCCTAAAGAGACATATGATCTTTGCACACAATTAGGGTAAAATATTTCTAATAAAATATGATATTAACATAAAACTCCAAAAGTAAATGGAGACTTCTTGAGTAAACATTCAAATAAGGATATTAAAGATTTGAGAGTGTTTTTACTTTCACTTGAATAATTTCCAAAGTAACAAAGAATTTGCCATAATAACCTCTTGAAATTAATTTTACCTTTAAAATAATAAATCAAAAGCAAATGATTAAAACATACCTACCTCCGCTTGATAAAAATACATTACCTTGGCAAATATTCCAGAATAGATTTTCATCTTGAAGGCAAACTCAATTTGGTTGGAAATAATTTAGCACATGGGATGCATACTTGCAACAAACCAATCAAACCATTAACTACATGATAAGATGGTTTACCCTAATATAAATTATTCAATTTATTAACTCTAGGGCGAATAATATGCATATGAAAAGATTAAAAATCCACTTAAATAAACAAATGCTTTTTATTATCTCCACTTGTGATTTGAAACATTTCACACCTTTGAAACATTTTTCAAAATAAGATCCATTTATATGAAATAACATTTTACCTTAATATATATTTTACCAATGTTTTAGGGTAAAAATAATTTATTTAAATCACACATTTCAAGATTACTTTAATAAATTAAAATCTTGTGGAAATATTTGCAAATTATTATCCATAGTAATTTACCCTAATAAACACTTTCAAGTAATACAATAGAGCAATTGGTAAAAGGGGAGGGTAGGTATGGGTAGTTAGGAAGGTCGGGTTGAGAGGTTGAGTGTTCAACTCCCTCTTCCTGCCCTTTTGTAAAAATATATTTTATTTTTAAATCATTTATATGCAAAATATAATCACATTGCAAAAAATATTCTTGGGTAAGATATACTCCCTGTAGAATAATTTTTTGATTGTCCAACCCCGATAATTTTAGGTTCCACCAAGATGAACTTGCACCAGTGAAAGTTAAATTTGGTTTAAATATATTTGGATCCACTGCCCCACCATTGATGGTATTCTTGTTTTTGTTCCAAAAGTAGGGTTTATCTTTCCCATTGGAATCATCTTTATTGCCCTTGAATAGTTTAATGGTACCTTGATTAAGAAGAAATTTCTCAAATTCTAGGCCTTTCTCAAAAAGATCTTTGAAAGTAGATATAAAAGCTTTCCTTAGTTCATATCCAATATCCTTATTGACATTTTGAGTGAACATTTCAACCATTTGTTTTTGTGAAATATCACAAGAGCAACAACTAGCTAAACTTCTCCATTGTTGCAAGAATGATGCAAAGAAATCTCCATTTTTCTACTTGGTATTACATAAAGTAGTCACTAATACATCCATTTTAATATTGTATGAGAAGTATTGTAGAAAAGGTTCTGCTAGTTTACCCCATGACTTTATCCCAATCCAAAGTTGTGAAAACCATTCCATGGCTTGTCCACCTAAGCTTTGTGGAAATAATCTCATAAAATAGGATTCCTCTTTTTCCACTTCTATGCAAGCTGTGAAAAACTCTCTAATGTGTGTCTTGGGATCTCCCTTTCCTCTATACTTGTCAAACTTTGGTGTCACAAAATGTGGAGGAAAAGGAGACATTGGTATGCTTGTATCAAATGGATAAGGATATGTCTTTCATTGTGTAGTCCTTTGTTAGTGTATGCATATCTACCATTTGTTTTTGCAATTCCTTGATCCGTTGTTGCAAGTCATTACCAAGTAGTGTCTTATCTCTTTGAGGTATTACCATGCCTGAGCCACCAAGTGGAGGATGAGGGATATAATGCATGTAGGGATGATGTTTTTTATAGATATGCTCATATGGATGAGGAACATAATTGTAGCTAGTATATGGGCCACTTGGTATAGTATCATAATAAGGAGAACAAGGCCTAGGATGATTGTATGCATCACTGTTGAATATCCAGTCAACTGAGAGGGATGGTGAATTGGTTTATTACTTAAAACAATTTATTTTATCCTTTTTACATCCGGATCCAAACCAATAGAATTTATTAACACAGATATAGCATGAAAACATAAACAGATAACATATCACACAATGAACACCAAATATGACGTGGAAAACCCAAGAAGGGAAAAACCATGAAGAATGTTAGTTCTTAATATAAACACCAAAAAAAGGTTTTTCCCTTCTTGGGTTTTCCACACCCAAAAAAGGTTCATTGCCGAAGAAAGAGAGAAAGAAAGAATCTACTGCTAAAATACAATCTACACAAACTGGACTACTTTCGATGCCTCAAATCCAATAGTCTTACTCACATCACTAACAATCAGATGTTTCCTTTCCAATCTCGCATATCTTCAAAATAATGTCATACTTTTTTTATATATAACCCAATAAAATCATTCTCATATATATAGTGTCTTTCGAGAAGCATAATATTCCAAGTCGGCCTAGACAAAGACCTAAAATAGGTCAACACTAAACATTTTGATGGTGGGAAGGAATGAGTAGTAGACCATACCACAACACACATCAATGGTTAGATCAACATGATACAATCACTACAAATTTTGGACCCAAAAACCTGATACACATGGTACACCACAAGCCACTACACATCCTCAAATTCCTACTAAATCCGGCCCCAAACACCATCACCCAAAGAAAATAAGATAAGAATAGGACCAAGATACATATGAATACCAATGATCAAAACCATATCCAATAACTTGAAATATCTGGATCATCAACACATCTTATGAAGCACAAAAGATACTAGGAACACATATTCTGGATCACCAATACATAAAACATTAGAGATATCAATGCCAACCAATGTGTTGACATCAATGACAACAACTTAACAACATCACCATTACATCCACAACAATCTACAATAGTCATGACCATGAGGATGAGGGCTATTATAAGTATGATCTTGAGTATTGCCCTAGATCTAACACGGGGTCTCCTTGCATCATGACCTTGTGTGTTCTCTTGGGTATGGGTGTATGTATTGGTATTCCTTCGCCCTTGGAGAGGACGAGTATGAGGTTGCTCATGTGTATTTCTAGCAAAAATGGTATAGGCACGATTATCAATCACATCAGGTCTTTGAAATAAGGATGAGGGTGACTCAAGCACAAGACGTTCTCTCTTATTACTACCATCATTACCACTAGGATTTGCATTATCTTGATTAAATTTATTGGGATCATCTTCCAAGGTTTATGACATCAAAATCATGGGGTAATTTGGCACCACTTTGTATAAACATTTGTACAAGGTATTGTGGATATCTTCTCATAATCTCCTTCTCATAATCTCCTTCTCATAATATCCTTCTCATAATCTCCTCATTCATTCTATAAAATTGCACATTAGATATAGTGTGTTGAATATTATTGAAAGTAATGGACTCATTCTCATTGACATTGTCAATTTCTGGTAGATTATTGTGATTAAAAATCTTGTGAGTTGTAAGACTCATCTTCATCAAATTCATATGTACTCATGTTGAGAGAACTTAGAGATTCCCCAACTTCTCTTCTAGACCTTTATGAGGGGATTTCAACCATGAACTAACCTTGGCTAAAATGGAGGATGGAAGAAAAATGAGAAGACTATGGAATACCAAGAGGATTGAATGAAAAATAAAAGAATCTAGGGTTGTCTTGTAATGTCCAAAGGTGTAATTCGAAGAAATATGTGATAATCTAAAGAAAGGTGTGGCTTCGAAAGAGATGATAGACTCTTGATTAGGTATGTTGACCTTAACTAAATATAACCAAATGATACCCAAGATGGTAGTCCTGATGTGGGAAACACCTAGTGATGTGATGTAATGTGTTTGCAAGATAAGATGATGACTCCTAAACAACGTTTTAACTCTAGTTGGAAAAGTGTGTATGAGGGGATTGCAAATGATTGAAAATGTGTGAAAAAATCCATGACAAGTGATCGTTGACTCAAAATGAAGCCCTACAGAAGCAGCCTTAGAATCTCTCTTGATCTCAAAACACAGACACACTATGAGTTCACATACGTGCCAAGATTCCACCTATATGCAGTTTCAGAGTCCAAGTACATGCTTTCACAATTGTAATATAATTTTTAGTTTTTCCCAGATTTTGAAATTAGTGAAAGTGACAGGTTCTCAATGTTGATTATTTTGTGGAAAGAAGACATAACAAATAAGAAGACACAATGTCTAGGGGTGTTTTTTGTTAGACACAATGCACCACTGAGAGGGGGGGTGAATCAGTGGTTCTGAAACTTTTCCCATTAACTATCCTATGTGAGCATACTAGTTATAAGATCTAACTAAATGCAGACTTACCAGTTAGTAGGGAGACTAATCACAAATGTACTCACATATAAAAGGACATCACATAACACCAACATATATGAGGAAAACTCAAGATGGGAAAAACCTTGGTGAGAAATGTTGCTGGAGACTACTACTCCAATCCAGCCTCATAATGAATCTCTGATTATAATGTTTAGGGAACCAACCCAAGAAACACCAACCCCTAATTTAGGGCACCAACCCCTAATTTTAGGGCACCAACCCAAGGAGCTACAACCCCTACACTGAGCTACAACTCAGTGAATACAAAAACATATTTTGATACTAAAGTTATCTTCTTGTTACAAATGGATTTTGTAACTCTTCTTCAAATCTCTTTGTTGGATCTTCTATCCAGTTCACTGCTAGTTCTACTCTTTGTTGGTTCTACTCTCTGTCAGATCTATACTTTACCAGTTCTCTCTTCTCTCTGCTACACCACTGCTCCTCCACCGGTACAACACTCTGTTAGTTCTATGCCTGCCTTCTCTGCAGTCTTCTACACTCCTCTGCCGGTCTGAACTCTATCGGTTCACTCCTCTGTCAGACTCAATGAATGACTACCAGTAGCATCACTGATGTTGGATGAACACTTTTACCTTGTTCTTCCTCACACTCAGCCTCTTCTACTTATTCTTGATGAGAGCTTGACTGATTTCTCCTTGCATGCTGCAACACTCTCTCATCTAGCGACACCCTTCAATGATTTTGGCTTGCGTATTTATAACCAGGTTTTCCTACCAAAAGCCAATTCAAATTTTAGGCAGTTAGGGTTTCCTCATTGGCCTCGAGGAAAACCAAATCCAATCAAATTTCATCCGATCTGATCACTTGGATTGATGAACTGTAACTCATAAATCAATCCCGCTATTGTCATTCCTTTCTGATCATGCCTTCTTTTTTTGGCGATTTGCTTTTGACCCGTCGACTGATTTCTTGGTCGATCACCAAGATTGGTTTTGTGGTTTCCTTCACTTGCCTTGATCTCCTCAATCAATTTGGGATACATCTCTGTTGTCCTATTGACCTCCAGTCACAAACCTCTATAGTGCATCTCATGAATCTCGCAGTTGACATAAATGTCGACTTGTCACCATCTACCTCGCCACCTGACACTTCACCGACTCAACACACCAACCTATGCATGCATGCTAATTCATCTCCACATGGAAACTATGTTGGCATCCACCTTTGTGTTGGTATGGATTGGATCACTGACCAACTCCATTACTAGGTTCATCTACCAGCTTGCTAACCATGTCGGTTAAACTCTTAACTGGTCTGTCATCAACCTTGCACCTCTCTTCTCTTCTGGTGGAACACTCAATCGGTCAGCACTCTTGCTAACGTACCTTATGCACATCTTCATCAGATGGGATTCTTCTGCATCTGTACCTTGTCCATATTACCAATGAACATTCATACCAGTAAACACTTTTGATGACATCATGTCATCAACCTTCAACTATTTCCATCTGAGGCATCTACATGCCGGTTGCATTCTCTTATTTGGAGCTGCTCAACCTTTCCTTCATCATCATTAGACCAAACATCATCTCAACCAGTTTGTCAAAGTGACAAACCCATCACACTTAATTTATTCTGACAAATCAACATGCATTCTCTGTCGGTCCAGTGTATATTCCTGATTTCATGCACTTGAGGCATCCCTTTGATTTATCGGTAGATCCAGTGTCAGCCTTCAAATACCTTCCTTTACCACTTCTTTCTTATCTCATAGAACTATGATGCACATTATGCATAATAGGAGATAAGCTCCACTTACCGATGGTAGTGAATCCTTGTCATCTACATCCTACAATGCACTCATGTGGCTTCCCTATTTGTGCAGTATATTTTCAAATAGGCACATGTGATCTAGTGTGGGCACATTCATTGTCAGTCATCTCTTCACATGGTGACTACACCTTTATCCAGTGGGAGTCATGTTGTTTTGCATCCACACAGCATATCGGTGACCTATACATTCTTCTCCTCTTGTGTTGATGTGATTTAGGTAACATTATACCTCTTCATCACAAACAACAGCTCAACATCTTGCCCACTTTGCTTGTACACTGGTCAGAAGCTTTCTGGTTGGCAACTAATCACTGTCAATACAACACTTACCATTTGACATCCTTTCCTTACTAGTGATAGACTGTACTGGTAACCTGTCCATTTCATCCATACAAGTCAAACACTAACTTGTGTACTAGTGACTCAACTGTGACTCCACTAGTCATTCCTTTGAATGACATTCTTCTTCTTTACTGGTGACCTGCAACACTTAGTTGACATCAATGACCTCATGTCAATAATATTCCCATATTGGTTGTCCATCTATATTGGTTGACATCAATGAAAACACAATGCCAACAATTTTGGTCAAAATTTTGAGTGCAATGTGTATGTTCAATAGGCCAAATCAGCCCAATTTCCACGAGTCTAAACACAATAAAAAAACACTTCAAACACTTCTTAGCCTAAGGTCAAGGTCTCAAGTTAATAAGCTCAGCCCACAACTTGGAGTCTCTATCAAATCAAATGTAGGTACACCTTAAAGGGTGTATATACTATTTTGTCTTTGCATGAGAGGATAGCTAGGGGACTCCAAGACTAGAAGGATAACCCCACTAACTCATTTGGGTGCATTTTCTGATGAACTATGGGATTTCTTTCATTTGTCGGATCTTACAAGGCAATTTGTGTCAAATTTATTTATTTATTTTAAAATATTGCCTGATGTTCATCGAAATCTTGCCTGACGTTCATCGGAATTCCCACGAAAAAATAGAAAAGTAAAAAAGTGAAAAAAATTATGCGCGAACAGTGTTTTCCATACTTGCGACATCGTTTTGCTTGGTTTGTGAAGGTTATAGACCAAATTTTCCATAGCCCAATTTTTTTGCCTGTGAAGAAAAATCATGTCAAATAATATTAGCGAAGAACAAAATTAGGAGACAATTGCTAGATTGTGGTCTAGCTTGAAAAGAAAAGGTGATGGGAAATGTTATTGTCCCTACAAAAACTGTAAGGGCTTAAAGACTAGAAGACTTTTAATCACAACAACTAAGAAACATTGTAGACAACATGGTCACATTGAAGGGGGGTATGATTATTGTCCATTGGTAAGTTGTTCATTATATGTGTTTATATTGATTGCATTTATAAATGTTTATATCATTTTAACAATTTATATACATTAAAAATCACTTGTTAATGAGATCATGATCATGGTTTATTTATGTTGATTATTTTTATATAGGTGGGGCACCCTAGGGCACATGATATGGACTACCACGACCCAGAGAATGTGGTTTTCCAAGTGGAGGAACATGGAGGTGTGAATATCGAAGCTAAAGATAATTATCCTATGGAAGAAGATAATCATGTGCCAGAAAACATAGTTGAAGATGATGGTATAAATACATTGATCCATGACACATTTAGTACTGGCACAACTAATCATGATGATCAAGATGACTTTAATGTTGTTCATGATTTACCTATACTTGAGAAGGCATACGAGCCCCTTTACGAAGGCTCCCAAACAACTCTTCTCTCTGTTGTATTATTGTTGGTGAACTTGAAGGTTATGAATGGTTTATCCAACATAACAATCTCACGTATGTTAAGGTATGACATATATGTCATATTTTTTCATCTATTTTTGTTGTTATTTCATCACTAGTAAATAAAAGGTGAAATATGTACCATTAATATTCTTTATATTAACAAATTTATTTATTTTGTTCTAGATTGATAGGTGATTTTTTGTTAGCACCATCAAATATTCTACCTTGCTCATATCGAGAATTATCTACCATTATGAAAGATATTAGAATAGATTATCAAGAAATAGATACATGTCCCAATAATCATATTATATATCATAAATAACATGAATTTGCAATAGAATGCCCTCAATGTCATATCGGTAGATATCAAACAGATCAACTAACAAAAAAGGTTCCTCACAAGGTTCTTCGTTATATTCCCATTATTCCACGTTTGCAACAATTATTTAGGTGCGAAATCTTGACACAATTTATGGATTACCATGCATGCAATAGAAGTCAAGATGACATTCTTCGAATGCCTATGTATGGTTTTGCATTTATAGACATAGAGGAAAAATGGCCACACTTTAAAGAAGAACCTCGTAATCTAAGGCTTTCATTGGCAACAGACGGTGTCAATCCATTTGGAGAGCTGAGATCTATTTACTCGGTGTGGCCTATTTTGTTATCAACAATAACATTCCTCCATGGATCTCAATAAAGAGGGAGCACATAATGTTGGCAATGATTGTTCCAAGAATTTTTTCATTTTATAGTCATGTACATTAAATTATATATATTCCAGTAAAATGGTTATAATAATTATGTAATGTTTTTGTTCGTTCAACTAGGTAAGTACCAAGTTAAAGATATGAAAGTATATATCAAGCCTCTTATCGATGAGTTGTTGGAGTTATGGAATGGTGTCACTATGTATGGAATTTCTAGACCAATAGGAAAAAGACAATTTCAATTCCATGAAATGCTTGTATGGACAATTCATGATGCCCCAGGGCTAACACGTTTTTGTGGTATGTTATAATGTTCAACTTGTGCACTTTAATAATGTTTAATTTTTTAAAGTATAAATCATGGATTTTAAAAAAAATCCATTCAATATATATAATTATAAAAATTAACATATTTAATCCAATTATACATGATCTTGGAGGTCTTCAAACAAAGGGAAAATTTGCATGTCCAGTTTGTGGTTCAAAGATGAAATCTCATCATTCAACAAGTTTAGGAAAGCAGATGTTTGATGAGTATAAGCACTTCCTCCACAAAAATCATAAGTATCGAACTACTGAAAAAACATCCTTTCAATGGGAAAGTAGAGACTGCATCAAAACCGTGAAGAATGACACCTCGCCTATGGAAGTTGGAATATAATAGAATTAATCATCAAGGTAATGTCATTCAATCTAATCGTTTATCTGTCATATCTGATATGTTTGGAATTTATATTTTTATATTGTGTTTTGTTTACTCATGTTGTAATTGATGATGATTGTCATTGTTAAGTTTTTAAACTTTGATGCTTCATGAAGGTCGTCAAGGCATTAATTACCACCTTCCAAAGGGACTAAAAAGTTATCCTAGACAATTTAGTAGGCTGCCCTACTATGAACAGATACAAATTTTGCATTTGTTTGATACTATGCATATTGGAAAGAATATAATAGAGACGTTATGGAAAATATTAGATGGAAGACATGACAAAGAGAAAATTATCAAAATTTGTTGTGACATTCAGGAATCTAATAATGCAATGAAAAATGTCATTCAATTAAATAGCGATGGAGACCGAATTAATATAAGTTACCTTCCTTGGTTATTAACGGAGCAACAAAGCAATTCTATAAAAGAGGTCATAGAAAAAATTCATTTTCCCATAGGATTTGTTGTGAACATAAACAATCTAATAACAAAGGAAAGTGAATTTGGGCCAGAGATGAAAACACATGATTGGCATACCTTCATTAAGGTAATTCACGTTCTTGTATATTTCTATATATTTGTATACTACATGTAATTTTCATTGTATTATGTTTAGTACTATTTTTGGAAAAACAATGAAAGGATCATTTTATAATTGTTGTAGTACATTCTACCTTTGTCTCTCCCAGACCACTTTGACAATAATGTCAAGCAAGTTATATATGATCTTGGAAAATACATGAGGTAAGTAGTGTTATTTGTTCAATTTTTTGTATAGGTATTATATTTGCCATTTATTTTACTTGTTATGTAATAAATTGTATATTATTTTGTTAATTCTCGTTAATATATTTGCATCTTGAATCACTTGTAGATGGTTTTCATCTAAAGAAATCCATAAAGAAGATATAAAATATTGGAAGACAGAAATTCCTCGCCTAATGTGTGAAATGAAAAAGTGTCTACCTTCGACATTTTTCAATGCATAAGAACACTACCTCGTACACCAAGTTGAGGAGATTGAATTATGTGGACCTGTACACACAAGGTCAATGTGGATGGTTGAGAGGAACTTGAAATTTTTGAAGGCTTTGGTTCAACAAAGAGCACATCCTAAGGGTTCTATGGTGGAGGCATATATGGTATACCAAACTATGGTGTACATTACTGAATATCTTCCTAATTTTGTGGCAAAGATCCATGTAGATCACATTTGGGATCCCGATTCCATTAACAAATTTGAAGGGGAGTACCTGATGGGGAAAGGTAGATTGAGGAAAGTGAGAGGTAATTATTGGATGTTCATGGACATTAATCTGAATACATTTTACATTTTGTTTTTATGTATATTTTAGTTAATTGATTCTTAATCTTCAATATACATCAGTTGTAAATTTCTAGTTATTTTTTCTACAGTTTCTCGAGAGTGGGATGCACTACATTTGTATGTCGCAAACAATCTTGATTGGATGATGGTATAGATTGAACGATTTCAATAATTTGGTCATGCATTAATATGGGAAGGTGTGGCTTCATTAGTTAAAGAAGCTCACCGTAATGGAGATTCCAATGTTACACCAAGGGAAACTAATTTGGCATATGGTTTAAGAGATAAAAAGGTATGTATAAATATATTAATCACCCATATTATTTAATTTTTAATCAATTGTAATGATGTATATATATATATGTTGTTTTTTGCATACATTCGACCAAGAATAAATATGTTTATCAACTAGCGATGCAATAAATTTTACATGTTTGACATATTGTAGGTGAAACACCACAAGGCTATGTGGTGCAATGGTCATAAATTTCGCATCAAAAAGTTGGATGACATGAAGAAAACTTGCGATTCTAGGATAACTGCAGTATTTTAGGTGACTAATGTTTCATCTAGAAGTGACATACATCCTCAAGTCTCAAAAAATAAATACTATGGGATTTTGGATGATATACTTGAGTGTGAGTTTGGGTCCTTCCAATTAGTTCTTTTCGTCATCCAATGGTACAGGATATGATTGAATGAAAATGATCCTGACAGAACTATTATTGATCATGATAATGGATTTATAATGGTCAATACAAGGTCATTTGAGCGAGCTACAAATGAACCCTATGTTCTTCCAAGCCATTGTGAGCAGGTATTTTACTCAGAGGTTCCACATAAATTGGGTTGGTCATTTGTTGTTAGACATGATCCTACATGAAGGCTAGTAAAGTATAATATCATGGAAGAAGAAGATACAGAAGAACTAGAAGATGATGTACATGACGGTCAGGATCAACAATTAGTTGATGATGTGCCTGATGAAGATGTCGAAGAAGAGGAACAAGATCACGATGATATAGGAGTTAATGTTCATGAAGATGATGATGATATCAATGATGATGATGATGATGATGATGATGATGATGATGATGATATGACCAATAATCCTTACAATATCGATTCTGGATTGGAAGATACCAATAAAGAGTTGGATGAAGAAGAAGATCAATGCCATTATTTAAATGTATGTTGTATGTGATTAGTATATTATCTATTTGATATTGATATTTTTTGGTGAAATCTAAATGTTGTGATTATGTGGGAGGAATTTGACTTTGTGATTATCTTTATATGTATCTTTACATGTCAAGTCATTTATACTTTTATATTACAAATATTTTCATCATTTTGTGTTCCCTATTGAGATATTTATGGAAAATTTAATGGATGAATAATTTTAATGGTTTTTTATGCAATAACACAATGATTCCTATTATGATGTATGATGCACCTGATACTATTTTGTATCTATTCTCTTAATCTAATTTGAGGAGATGATGTTTTCCAATCTTGATATTTTAACAAGTCTATGATATTTGCATGAGCTATTGTAGATAATACCTTAGGGAATGTGTGTTGCATTAAAGGATCATTAAGAAGTGTTGCAGATAATACCAACACTACCCATATTTACCCTTTGCACATGTTTTGTGGCATACACACTAAAACACTTTACATCCATTTCACCCTCCTATTAAACAATGAATTTAATAGTTTAGTACATGTACTTTCCTAGTTCTTCTACTCCATTAGTGACCCCCAAAAGCAACCAAAGCTCAAAATTTTAATACATATATAGGTTATCAACAAATCCTAAATCCTAGTGAAATAGCCACTAACTCATGAACAAACTCAGGATTGGACTTGGCCAATGAACAAGATTCAACATGGAAGCTGCAATCTTCTTCTCTCCAGGCTTTGCAAGACCTAGGCGGGTTTACCTATTGCACTATTATCCATATACTAGATAAATGTTAACTGACAGTGCATTATGCAACATATACTTTCAATGAAAATATATCAAGGAAAAGCATAACATACTATGAATTCTGGCTTGAACCTTTGTTTCTTATCACTTTTGCTTGCATTAAAAATGACTCTAATCTACTTCTACTCCTAATACAAAAAAATTAGAAAACTGAATATAAAAGGTGAAATAAGAATGAAAAGATGACCCGCGGACTTCAAGAAAGTATGATCCATGCCTGTTCTAAGGGGAAACATTGTCAAATCACAATCCTAGTGACAAACAAAGTAACATTATCAACATTAAAGTCCAATACTAAATAGTTAAGACTTGCTTAAAATGTTTAGATTGAGAATACATTCACAACCTCCTCACACTCTCTCATAATTTGTTGCAATATTTAAGACAAAATTTAGTTCATTTAGCTTGAAATGAAACCCATCAAAAAATACACATTCCCCCATGGAGAAGACAAATTGCATATGTCATTAACACAACAATTCATACAACATAACTGTTGGTGTAAATAATTATTCATCTTGGATATTATTACACCTTACTTAAGTTTACTTAGGAAATTCATTTCATAGTAGTTTGGGTATGAGACACTTGGGTGTTTGTGCCACATTGGTATAGTGTGTGTAGGAGAATTTCCACTTTTTATGGTGTGATCTTGTTGTTAGACTCCACATTCAGTGGGTGATCCACTTCATGTGGACTATTATATTGTTTCTCCTACCTACCCACACCTATTTCCTACCTACCCTTATTTCTTATTGAGCCACATGTCATGTTTGTGTGCTCACATATCCATATAGCCTTGCCTATATAAGTAGGCTCATATTCATTGTATGTAATGAACGATTGATGATCTAGTTGATTAGTATTTTCTCTTGATAGAATACAGTTTATTTCTATCATATATTTTGTCTCTCTTATTTGTACTTTATATTGCCTCTTGATCTTGGCAAAATCTCACATGGTATTAGAGCTGGTCCATGTCTCACATGGTATCAGAGCCATTAGAGTGTCATTGGTTTGCCAATTGAGAGAAATTTGATGTTATTTGGGGTTTGCATTTTGGAGCTTTCTATTGCAGGTTATCATTGAAGCTTGATGGGTCAAATCTAAGGTCACCATTAGATTGAGGAGGTCCAAGAAAGTCATATTTTCCTTTTGTTTCATCCAAATCGGACTTAGGAGGCCAAATCTAGAGGCATTTGAAGTTTGACACTACGGCGGAAATTTTCCAGAAATTATAATTTTGCAAGCATTTTTCAAATAGCGATATCTCACTCATATGGACTCGTTTTCCGAGCAATTTTTTTTGTTTTGGGGTAGAATTTCATGATCTATAGAGTGGTACAAAAGTTTTTTGATTTTCAGATATAGGTTTTTCAAAAATTGCGAAATCCCAATTTTTACAACTTTGGAGGCTTCATTTGGGCTCATATGGACTCCTTTTCAGATGCTGTTTTTTTGAAAGTGCATATTTTTTCATCTACTTTCATAATCTACCATCTGTTTGCAATGATTTTAAGTAGAAATTGTACTTTCTGTATTTGGCCATTTTTGGCATATTTGGTACTTGCATTTTGCTTGGATCTCAATTTAGATCACTAGCAGTATTTGTTGAAGTCTCTTAGATTCATTTTGAGAAGTTGTAAATTGAAATCAGAAGTCCACTTTGCCTTATTTTGCAAGTGGCCCATTGTATACGCACTAAGTATAAAGTGCTAAAATCACCATTTTGGGGGGATTTCTTGATTGAGTATTTTGGGGGGGTGTCTTGTGTGATTGTGCCTCTCTCTATCTTGTATTTTTTCATTTTGGTGCTATGGGTTCTCCTAAATTTCCACTTTTAACTTCTCATAATTATGCATCATGGAAAATTAAGGCATGGAGTAAACTAATGGAAAAAGGACTCATTCATTATGTAAATGAAACTATTATAGCACCACTTGATCCTAAGGCTGATCCTAATGCTCAAATTGAATGACTTACTAAGAATTCTATGGCACTTGGAACTCTTAGAAAGTATGTATTAGATGACCTCATTTTTCACATTGATAAGTGTACAACAATTAAAGAGGCTTGGGATATTTTTAAGAAATTATATGGTCAAGTTGATGAGATTAAGGGCTACAAGCTTGATAGTGAACTCACAACTTTGGATCCCAAGGATTTTGATACAATCCAAGATTATGTCACAAAAGCAACTGAATTAAGAGCAAAGCTAAAGGATTGTGGAATTGACAAAAAGGATGCTCAATTGGTTTATAACTTGTTGGACAAGCTTCCTTCAGAGTATGCAGCCTTTGTATCTAGCTTTCACACTCATAGGTTAGCTCAAGGTTCCTCATACACTTCTCCCTCATTTGATTCATTCATGGAGATGTTGATACTTGAGCAATCTAAGTTGACCACGATGGGGATTCTCAAATCTTCAAAGTCACAAGCTTTGGTGGCTAACAAAGGGAATCAAAGTAATCAAGGAAAAGGCAAGAATCAAAAGCAACCTAAGTCAAAACTACAACAAGATGGAGCACAATCTTCCTCTCCACAACAAAGTGATTCACCATTCTCACCTAAGAGGAAATCATATAAGGACAATATTTTTTGTAGATATTGCAAGAAGTTAGGACATGATGAACATCATTGTTATAAGAAGGATATTGATGAGTTGAAGAATCTTCTTGAGAAGAATAGAATCAACCTACCTTCTAGAATGTCTACATCGGCTTCTTCTTCCAAGGATAAAGGAAAGGATCACTCTTTTGGGATAGATAAAGGAAAGAGACAAGCTCTTTGTGCTACTACAAGTCATGATTCAGGGAGATGGCTTCTAGATTCAGGGGCTTCTCATCATATGGCATTTTCGCAATCTATGTTTTCTACATTTGAGCCTTGCCACATTCTGCAGATTTTGATGGGCAATCATACATACATGGATGTGATTGGGAAAGGATCTATTGCCATTGGGGATAACACCTTCAATGATGTGTTGTGTGTACCCCACTTGACAAATAATCTTCTTTCCATCTATCAAATCACACATGGGGCAACTAGGAAAACTATGGAGTTCACACCTGATTCAGTTATCATTAGAGACTTGGAGAGTGGAGCTATCATTGTGACTGGGGTGGTTGATCATGCATCTCGTTTGTACTCTTTTTTAGATTTTGGTCCTATTGATAAGGTTGGTTCTTCCTATGTTGATGATTCAGATTTTGAGGAGAAATTTGGGCATTTGAACTTAGGGATTCTCACATGTAACCCCGTTCTTGAGCCTTGCATTTCATCTTCTTCTATTGATATCACACCACCTATTGCACCTGATGATTTAGCTAGTGTGACAGTTTTGCCTTCTTATGATTCAGTGCAATAGGATATTTCATGTCTTCCAGCTTCAGTTGATTGGGATGCCTACTTGACAGACATTGCAGGTTTGTTTGTGGACTCCTACATTGTAGATTTGGGAGACACCATTCATGACATTCATCTTCTCTTTGATGAAGATGATCCTTCTTTTATTTTTGCGAGGGATCACTCTGACCCTCTTGTGCATTCTCTACATGATCAATCTTTAGAGGTTGACATGAATGTGGATACTTTTGTACAACACTTGGAGGAGGTCTCTTTATCTTTTGAGGAGACATATGAGTCTTTGGATATTGTTCTACATTCATCTCCACTAGATCTTGGAGTGCCTTTTTTAGCAGTGTGGCACAGTTTACCACCTTTGGAAGGGGTACCTTTTAGCATCGACATGGGGACACTTGAGCAGTTTTCAAAGATTCCTTTCATCATGAGTATTTTTGCTTCATCTTCCCTTCATGGTTGGGGAGACTTCATGGATACACCTTTGGTTTTGTTTCTTCCTAAGGGGAGGAATGATGTTCGACATTCATGGAGTAGTTTCTTCATTCATCTTTGAGCTTCTATCATTGGTGCAGATTCTAGATTGAGGGGGGCCTTCCTAGTCTCTCTTCTTCTTCTTTCATATGGGGGGGACTTTTTCCTCACATGGGGTTTTGTCCTTCACACACTTCTATGGGAGTTATTTGTATCTAGTTTTCATCTCTCTTTTGGGGGAGGGTTTTTTCCCATTGGGTTTTTCTCTCTTTCCCCGCTTTGTGAGAGATTTCCTTGCATTGCTTAGTTGCATTGTAGACTTAAGTGCATTCCCCTAAGTTGCACTTAAGGGGGGGTGTTGGTGTAAATAATTATTCATCTTGGATATTATTACACCTTACTTAAGTTTACTTAGGAAATGCATTTCATAGTAGTTTGGGTATGAGACACTTGGGTGTTTGTGCCACATTGGTATAGTGTGTGTAGGAGAATTTCCACCTTTTATGGTGTGATCTTGTTGTTACACTCCACATTCAGTGGGTGATCCACTTCATGTGGACTATTATATTGTTTCTCCTACCTACCCACACCTATTTCCTACCTACCCTTATTTCTTATTGATCCACATGTCATGTTTGTGTGCTCACATATCCATATAGCCTTGCCTATATAAGCAGGCTCATATTCATTGTATGTAATGAATGATTGATGATCCAGTTGTTCAGTATTTTCTCTTGATAGAATACAGTTTATTTCTATCATATATTTTGTCTCCCTTATTTGTGCTTTCCATTGCCTCTTGATCTTGGCAAAATCTCACATGGTATCAAAGCTGGTCCATGTCTCACAATAACACAAAACATATGACCCAGAAATGAATGTTCTCTTTATTGATTTTTAATATAAAATTGATACATTCATGAAAATATTACAGTGTCACCAAAACTGATAGAAGACTCTTTGCTATTATATTAAGGTTTCTCTAATGCATAAAAATCAAGAGTTTGGAATCCTTCTTCTTGGCCTTGAATTCCCTTTTATAACACAAGGGAGAAAAAAAATCCTCAGGCCAAAGAAGACACATGTCAAAATCTAATTGCATTACAAAAAAGACCTAAAGCCTAAGACCTTGACCTCTGTGTGCAACTTGCATTGAATGATGGCGGCTGGAAAGGCATCATCCTGGAAGCTCAAGTTGTGGGTCCACAAAAGATGTTCTCACATCTATACTTCATATTTGCTTTTGTCAAGATAAAAAAATGCAATCTGGCATGTGGTGGAAGGTGTCTTGGAGACTTCTCCTTTTTGGCTTAGTGTTCTAATCATTTTCCCCAAATGAACATCCTTCACAACACTTTTAGGAGTAGCAAAACTGGAAAGATTGTGACTAGTCCTCCTCTTCAGGCTTCTCTTCTTTCAAGGAGCATTACTTTTTATGTAGTGCCTCAATCTCATTAGTTGGCCAAGAAAAACCCTTTAGGCTATGAAATTTATTCATAGCTTCCTTTGTTTTGTGGGCAAGCACAATTGCTATTCCTAGGGCAAAGCTATGATACATTTTCTCTACTTCCATAATTTTATCAACAATATTAAGAAATGTATCTCCTTGGTTTAGATCACCATCCAAGGATGTCAAGACAATATTTATTGCTTCCTGGAAACCCTTTTTCCATTCTTCTAAGCTCTTAATTTGCCTGTCATCTATCAAAATTGTAGGGACATGCCACTTTTTGAGTCCCTGGAAAGAATCAATCATTCCCATCAATGCTTTCCTTTCCTCCTCTATGTTGGGTAACTCTTTATTCAATAAATTATAATTTTTTCAAGTTACCCCTATAATCTGAGGTGGTTTAGCCACATTTTTCATTGCTGACATAACCTCCTTCAAGGTTTGACCCTTTAGTAGCCACATAGCTCTGATTGGTTGAAAGAATGCAATGAATTCATCAAGCTGACTCAAGAGCTTGGATGTCAAAGAATATGAAGTGTGGACTTCATCCAATTTATTAATGATTTTATTTGAAATTCTCAAAATTGAATCTTTCTGAATTTTAAAATAATTGCTTACCGCTTCGTCTTTGACCCTTTGCATTTCTTTGTTTATCTTCTCAAGCTCCTTGGTTCTAATTCCTCTAGAAGAGTCAACTACCATCTTCTTTATTTGCTCTTCCAATGCAATATTCTCAACAAAACAACATGCATACCCTTTAGCTTTATATGCTTTTGCTCTAAATCCTCTTTTTCTAGTTGAGCAAATTAGATCGCATGCTTGGAAATTGCTACAGCCTCTGAAGCAATAGTTTACTCTAAGGTCCTTACAACAACATCCCATGTTTTGTGTTGCACCCCTAGCAAAACTATGGGATTTTTAGTGCTAGGGGCCTTTGACCATAAAGCAAAAGCTTTCAAACTTATATTTACACTGGATCCATGATCTCCAAACTCTCTAGTGAAATTGGGGTCCTTCTGCCATATGATTTGATCTAACAAGAAAATTCTCTTAAAATTCCACCTCAAGACAAGAAGCACTCTGCTTTTCACTACCATTTCTTTGCCCTCTTGAGGAGTGGAATCAAAATTGTTCTGTCAAAATTGTTGGTTTCTTCATTAGACATTCTCTTCAATTTCTCCCTTAGCCAAAATGATCTAAACTCAGGGGTATTAACAAAATTGTCATCTACCATAAAGTTCTTTGAAGCAATAATCCTCTCATCATCCACTTCTTCTATAGGGATTGTTCTTGGGATGAGAGCCATGTCTAGATCATTGAAAACTTTGGCATTTGCATCATCTTGGAATGTTTCCCTTGGAGGAGAAGGTGGCGGCACCGAAGTATCAAAATCCTCCTGGATATCTGCAAAGTCAGACATTTTAGCCTTCTTTCAATCTTCCTAACCCGCTCTGTTGTTACCCCCTCATCCTTCTGTACACCCCGTTTGGAGGACTTTGTAGGTGCTTCCTCACTTTGAGCCTTGGGAGCTAGATCAATTGGTTTTCCTTTGTATTCCACTCCCTTTTCCTTGGCCTCTCTTCTCTGCAACTCCTTTATTATATCATCTGCCTTTCTTAACATGAAAGACATTCTAGCAAAATCATCCCTGAAGTGTCAGAAGGAACCTACAAAATTGGGATCCTCTTGTTTCCTTTCCCTTTCAAATTTATTCATGAGGTCCCACTTCCTCCTCCTTTGCTCTGCCTCAAGTGGATGAGCATTCCTAATCAGATCTTCTCTTTCTATAAAAGAATGAAAATACCCCTTTTCCTTCAATTTATTTACTCTAATATCATTTATATAGCCTTTGGGGTCAAAATGTCTAGCTTGGGAAACTCTCAGCCTATAATTCTTCACCAAAAAATTATGTACCTTCTCCAAGGTCTCTTAGCCTGCACCGAATTCATCGACAACTGTTTTCCTGGGGAGAAACTTTTCCTTTCTATCAGATTTAATTTGCTTCCTCTCCATCCACATCATTTGCCAGATGAATTTAAGGAATGCTAACCTTGGAGAGACAACAATAGGCAATACATGGGGTCCCTTCTCACATCCATAGATTCTTATTATTGTACAATTGCCATAAAAGAAGAAATCCCCAAAATTGTGGGTGAATGCACCCTCAGGGTAGACATGTCCATCAACCCTACAACTCCTTATTCTCAATATTTTGATTGTCTCTTTAGGTAGCCTCGACACTACTACCCTAAGTCTTGTCAAAATTTTCATCACAAAATGGTCAAATAATACACAAAAATCACCAAACTTAGATCCCTTGTCCCAAACTCGAGTCCATCTTTGTACCAGCCAAGGGAGACCTATGTAGGGATTATTTGTCTTTATTCTCAACTTTGGCCCCCAATATGCTCTGTTTTGATAAAGAATTAAGTGGCACACCAAAGAATAGTGCAAGAATACCAATTTTTCATCCTTATTTTCATCTCTTACCAATCCCTCATGAATCTTCTCATGAATAGCACTTGCAAAATCATACAATTCATTTATTGAGGGGTGTTGAATGTTGATGGCCATCATCATAAAATCAATGGTCAATTTGCTGAGCCCTCAATCAACTCCAAGGACCTACCCTAGTGCATAATAGGTATTAACAAAATAGGGCTCAAAACAATCAAGCTTGAAGAACTCCATTTAAGATAGCAGGACATAATTTCATAAATTTTTGTAAAGTTTCCTCATGAAATGAGGAACAAGATCGTTCCTGTACCTATCATTTTTGTTCTCATAGTCCCTCTTCAAATTATTCCTATTTATAATTGTGAGGGTAGACTTATCTAAATCAAAAAATTGAATGATAGCCCCAGGAGAGATGTCTAGTAGGACATATCCTTCAGTAGTTCTAATTGTCTAGCTTGGAACATCATATGCCTTTGCCAACTCCCTTATGAGCATAGGCTCTACAAAAACATTGGGCATCACTAATTTGCCAAGGTTCAGTGTCTAGGGGTTGCACACTGGGATGGCCTTGTCTCTGTTGCCATAGAATGGATGAAAAATGTCTTAGCCCCTTTCCTTAGTGAAGGCATCCCTACACCCTGCCTCTTTGTCATTGAAGACAATCCTCAGATGATCTTGCATTGTGGATCCCTTAAATAATTCCAACAGGTCTTGGGATAGGTTTTTTGGTATTATGGATGTGTTGCATTAGTTTTGTCATTGATGTCAACACTTATCCTTCTAGAGATATTTGGTTATGTTGAACCGGCACATTGTGTTCACTGACAAAGTTCAGTGACTTATGCATAGTCACCAGTATATTATTCTCTGATAGGTTATATTGTTCACCGACATTGAGGATGACTTGTTATCATCGGGAGATCACTTGGTTATTTCAAAGACATGGTTTGGACACTTGGTTTTAGTATTTTGGTTAATGGTCTAATTGGGTTGACATATTTGTTGTTACCAACAAATTGGTCTAGGTTATAGACCGGTATGCATTATCTATTCCAGATCAACACGACATGTTATGGAGATGATTTATTGATTGGATATTGTTGTAAATGTATTGAGCCAACATGATGCATCACATCTTGACTTGTTTGTAATTGATTTTATTGTAATATTCTTAGTGAGCCAGCCTACACATTTGGTCTTAGGTTTTGTATATATGTAAGATCTCAATTGATGAGATATAGGATATGGGACATGATATGTAAGGTTATGGTATTGTAACATGGTATGTGTGAATATTGAAGATCATAGCAGACCATAAAGAAGGTTCAAGGAAGGTTTGAAGGTGATTATTAGAGCTTAACTGGTACTGAATCTAGCATTGGAGATGCTATTTTGAGCAGTACATTATTCTAGGATTTAACTGTCCTATTGTAGGCATTGCGACTCCCATTTGAGCATTGTGCTCTAGGCGGTTGGCCTTTCTGCATGTGCAGATCCCATTTGTATATACATACTATCTACAGTAGTATCATTTGATTGTGGGTAAGGTTTCACACTGTGGTTTTTCCCCTTATAGGGTTTCCACGTTAAAATATCCATGTTATGTGTTGTGGATGTTGTTTCTCTTTCTGTTTCATGCATTAAGTTTCATCGGTATTGATATTAACTGTTAATCTGTTAACCGACATTAAGTTTGGTTTACCGATATTAAGTATCAAGTTTGATTAAGTTGTATTTGGGTTGAAATTCATAGTCAATTGTTTCACCCCCCTCTTAGTTGCCTTATGGGTCCTAACAATTGGTATCAGAGCCTAGTCCTCTTTTTGCAGAAGCCTAACAACTTGAGGAGATCCTATGGCGACTGACATTTTCAGGAAGGACAGTCTGAAACTTGATGGAACCAACTATGGTATATGGAAGATCAAAATGGAGACACATCTGAATTGCATTGGAAGAGACATATGGGAAGTTACAAAGAATGGCTATATTGGTCCTACACCAAATCAACCTAATCCACCAACATTGGGTAAAGATCAAGAAAATGATTGCAAAGCAAGAGAAGCACTTTTGAGCGCATTATCAGATCAACAAATCATGGGATTATCAGACCGATCTACTACTAAAGATATTTGAGATAAATTGGAGACACTAAATGAAGGAGATACCACTGTCAAAATTGCAAAACTAGAATGTTTCTGGGTCAGGTATGAAAATTTGAAAATGGAAGAAGATGGAAGAATTTCTACTTTTATGGAAAGAGAATGAAATTGTTTTAGGAATACAATGTTGTGGTGGATACTTAAGTGAAGATGAAATTGTTTCTAAAGTTTTAAGAGCACTGCCACCATCATACAAAATGAAAGTAACTCCTATTAATGAGTTGAGAACAATGCTTAATACATCAGTATCTAGAGACACCTTGGTTGGAAAACTTTCAGCATTTGAGCTTGATAAATTTAGTCCTATTGCTACAATTAAAACAGATTTGGCCTTCAAAGCATCATCATCATCATTTGATAAATCTTATTGGAAAGCACTTTATGCAAGAGAACTTGAAGATATCAGAAGGGAAAATGAAGAATTGGAAGAACTTGAAGCACTATTTGCAAGGAAAATGCCCAAAGGTCCAATTGGAAGTAAGTATGAAGGTAAAGCACCATTTAAATGTTTTAATTGCAATAAAGTTGGTCATATGGCATCTAGATGTCTTGACAGACATGCAAGATTGAGAGAAGAAGCTAAAAGAACACATAAGCCTAACCCTGAATATCAGAGATACAAATTTAAGAAGAATATAGATAAATCTTGTTGCTATGCTGATGAAGGAGTTACTGATGATTTTGATGAAGAACCGACAGACAATGGATGTGATTTTGTTGCAATAAAAGAAGATCAACCAACACCTATTGTTCCACTGGTAGAACAAGCACTGGAATCTAAAATTGAAGAAAAGGATGAATGGATCATAGATTCCAGATGTTCACATCATATGAATGGTGATAAAAGTAAATTCTTATCTTTTCAGGAATATAGTGGAGGTGTAGTAAGATTTGGGGATGATAAAACTTGTTTGATCAAAGGAAAAAGCACTATATCTTTGGATGATAAGCACAATACTAACAATGTTTACTATATTGAAGGTTTGAAACATAATCTTTTGATTGTTGGTCAATTAGTTGAAAAGGGTTTTCAGTTACAGTTCAAGAATGGTAAATGCAAAATCATGATCAGAACTGGATTGGCATAAGAGACTTTGTCATGTAAATTTTGATTTCATTGTAAAGATCAGTTCAACTAAGGCAGTAAGGGATTTACCTAAGATTGTGAAACTTCATAATCCAATATGAAAGGAATGTCAAATGGGAAAGCAAGTTAGAACAACTTTTAAGACTATTTATGAGAAATTCAATAATGTTCTTGATTTAATCCATATTGACTTGTGTGGTCTGGTAAAAACAAGAAATCTACAAGGAGATAGATACTTTATGCTAATCATTGATGATTACTCTAGAATGTGTTGGGTTACTTTTCTCATGGAGAAATTGGAAGCTTTTGGAAAATTCAAACTATTCAAGGCAATGGTAGAGAATTAAACCAGTAAGAAAATCAAATGTTTGAGATCTGATCAAGGAGGAGAATTTACATCTAAGGAGTTTAATACATTTTGTGAAGTGAATGGAATCAAAAGACAACTATCAGCACCCCAAACACCTCAACAAAATAGAATTGTGGAAAGGAAGAACATAACTATTCTGGAAGCAGCTAGAAGCATGATATTGGAAGCAAATATGCCTCATGTGTATTGGAGAGAAGCAATGAATACAATAGTTTACACTTTTAACAGAGTTCACATCAAAGGTGAAACCGATAAGACCCCTTATGACCTATGGTTTGGTAATACTCCTACTCTTAAATACTTCAGAATTTTTGGAAGCAAATGTTATATTAGGAGAGATGAGTATATTGGTAAATTTGATCCTAGAAGTCATCAAAGAATATTTCTTGGTTATTAATCTAAGAGAAAGGCATATAGTTGTTCTAATAAAAGATTGCAAAAAATCATTAAGAGTGCTAATGTGAAGATAGATGAACAATTTAGAGGAAATTCAAGGTCTATAGATTCTGAACCGATAGTTGAGGTGATCATAAATGAACCTATACAAAGTGCACCGATACAGAGCATGGATCCAGTCACATCGACATCATCAGAGAATTCCATAGTGATTGAAGAACAACAACATGTGATTAAACCCAGGTATGTAAGACTGAATCACTCAAAAAATCAGATAATTGGGAATAAGTATCATGGTGTTATTACAAGAGGAAGACTGGCAATTGAAGAGGTATGTTTAATTTCTCAAAGCTTTTCAAGATGAACATTGGATTAAAGCAACGGAAGATGAACTAGAACAAATTGAAAAGAACAATACATCAACATTAGTTCCCCAGCCTAAAGACAAAAATGTAATTGGAACTAAATGGGTATTCATAAATAAACTTAATTAAAATGGTAAGGTAATCAGGAAAAAAGAAATATTAGTGTGTAAAGGATATTCTTAGAAAGAGGGAATTGATTATAATGAGACCTTTGCACCGATAGCTAGAATTGAGGTAGTCGGATTATTTCTTGCATTTGCAGCTCATAAGAACTATAAAGTATATTAGATGAATGTAAAATGTGCATTTATGAATGGTGATCTTGATGAGGAAGTTTACATTGAACAACCTGATGGATTTTCATTGACAAATGATAAAGATATGGTTTGTAGATTAAGGAAAGTTTTGTATGGATTGAAGCAAGCTCCTAGAGCTTGGTATGCTAGATTAGAAAAATATCTTTTGAAGCTTGGATACACTAAAGGTAATGCTGATAACATCTTATATTTCAAAGTGACTAATGATGACATCTTGGTTATTGAAGTTTTTGTTGATATCATTTTTGGAGGAGAAGATGGATTGTGTAAAGTCTTTGCTAATAAGATGCAGGAACAATTTGAAATGTCTATGATTGGGGAGATAAAATTCTTTTTAGGATTGCAGATTTCACAAATTCATAAAGGTATATTCATATGTCAAACAAAATACTTGAAGGAAAAATTGAAGAAATTTTGTATGGAAAACTCCAAACCGGTAAGTACTCCTATGATTGCAACTGACAAATTGACATTGAAGGATGATTCAACTCTTGTTAATCTGACAAGATACAAATCTATGATTGGAGGTTTACTATATTTGACACAAACAAGACCTGATATAATGAATGCAATATGTTTTGTTTCAAGATTTCAGAGTAATCCCAAAGAAAATCATGAACCAACAGTAAAAAGGATTTTCCGGTATCTACAAGGCACAACAAATCTTGGTTTATGGTATCCTAAAGATGAAAATTTTAATTTATGTGCATACACCGATGCAATTTGGGTAGGAGATGTAGATGGCAGAAAAAGCACCACTGACGGAGCATTCTTTCTTGGTAACAGATTGATTTCATGGTTGAGCAAGAAGCAGAGTTGTACATCATTATCAACAGCAGAATCAAAATATGTTGCAGCAACAACTAATTGTACTCAGGTATTATGGATTGAGCAAATATTGAAGGACATCAAGGTAAAATACAAGGAACCTATAATCATTTATTGTGATAATTCAATAGAAATTGATATATAAAAGAATCCGGTATTCCACTCTAAGACTAAACATGTTTCTATCAAATGTCATTTTTTGAAAGAGAATGTTGAAGCAAAAGAAGTAAGATTGGTTTATGTGAATACTAAATAGCATATTGCAAATATCTTTATTAAGTCTTTGCCTAAGGAAACTTTTGAATATCTCAGAGAGTAGCTTGGGGTAATACCCTCACCGGTAGAGACTTAGACTATTGAAGATTGGAATCAAACCGAAAAAAAATAAAAGAGAAACTTTTTTCTGGCTTTGATGGAGGAGAGCTACTTCTCAAGGGGAGTAGTTGGTTATATTAACTGGTCATATAAATTGCTTATGTGTTTTGATATTTGTATTGCTTTGGCATTTGATGTCAAAGGGGGAGAGATATCTATGGAAAAGATTTGTATTTAGGAAACATTATCCTTGGGGGAGATATTATTCATGGAGGGAGAGATATAAATCTCTGCATTTTTATTTTGATTTCTGGTATTGATCTATTCTGAAGATTGTTAGTTTTTGGTTTTTGGCATTCTGTTTTGGCACTTAGATGTTTTTCCATCTTGTGTTGCCATCAATGCCAAAGGTGGAGATTGTTGGTATTATGGATGTGTTGCATTAGTGTCATTGATGTCAACAATTATCCTTCTGTAGATCTTTGGCTATGTTGAACCGACACATTGTGTTCACCGACAAAGTTTAGTGACTTATGCATAGTCACCGGTATATTGTTCACCGACAGGTTATATTGTTCATTGGCACTAAGGATGACTTGTTATCATCTAAAGATCACTTGGTTATGTCGAAGACATGGTTTGGATGCTTGGTTTTGGTATTTTGGTTAATGGTCTAATTGGGTTGATATATTTGTTGTTACTGGCAAATTGGTCTAGGTTATGGACCAATATGCATTATCTATTCTAGATCAGCACAACACATTATGGAGATGATTTATTGATTGGATATTGTTGTAAATGTATTTAGCTGACATGATGCATCACATCTTGACTTGTTTGTAATTGATTTTATTGTAATATTCTTAGTGAGCTGACCTACACATTTGGTCTTAGGTTTTGTATATATGTAAGATCTCAATTGATGAGATATAGGATATGGGACATGGTATGTAAGGTTATGGTATTGTAACATGGTATGTGTGAATATTGAAGATCATAGAAGAAAATAAAGAAGGTTCAAGGAAGGTTTGAAGGTGATTATCAGAGCTTAACCGGTACCGAATCTAGCATTGGAGATGCTACTTTGAGCAGTACATTATTATAGGATTTAACTATCCTACTGTAGTCATTGCGACTCCCATTTCAGCATTGTGCTCTAGGTGGTTGGCCTTTCTGCATGTGCATACCCCATTTGTATATATATACTATCTGCAATAGTATCATTTGATTATGGGTAAGGTTTCCCACTGTGGTTTTCCCCTTACAGGGTTTCCACGTTAAAATTTATGTGTTATGTGTTGTGGATGTTCTTTCTCTTTCTGTTTCATGCATTAAGTTTCATCGGTATTGATATTTGTCAATAGGAATTTGGAAATTCATCAAAGTAATAGATATTAGACTAGCTCAATCACAAAAACTAGATTTCAATGATAAGAAATCCTAATTACACTCAATAGAGATATGAAGACAAGATAATCAAACCAAATGCAAACCATTACAAACACGAATATCTCCTTCATAATTCTCCATTGTCCTTCTTTCTCCTTCAAATTACTTTGTTTGTGGATCTCACTTACAAATGCAAAGGCATAGTATGAAAGCAAGATTGACAAGATGAAATGGCAGCGTAAGGATACTAGAAGCGTGATTGATTCTCTAAAAATGTGATTAATTGATCCATTGATTGAAGAAACTCATCCAATTTATAGACAAATTGGAGAGATGACAAGATTAGTATGAAGAGATTTGAAAGGAAATTTCAAATCAAGGATGACAAATATGACAAATTATGACAAGATTACTATGCAAAATTGATTGATTGATAAATTATGACAAAATTGACAAGATTGCTATGCAAAATTGATTGATTGACAAATTGTGACAAAATTGAGAAGATTGCTATGTCATTCCCATGAAATTAGGGAAGAGAGAAAATAGCCTCCATGATTGCAACAAATGGAGGCATAAACATAGGAGAAAATTAGGGGATGAATTTAGAGGAAATATTGGGAAATTGAAGAAAATAGGAAAAAAAAAGAAATTAAGAATTAGGAGAAATTAGTAAATTGGGGAAAAATATGAAATAGAAATTAGGTGAATTAATCAATAGGTTTTCATCCATTAATTAATTCATGAAAAAGACCTAGGACTAAATAAATAGATTTATTTAACCCACCAAGAAGAAGAAAAGGATTAAATGAACAAATCATAAAACCCTAGAAATAAGAGGACAAGGAATTAGGCCAAGACAACAAGAAATTAATGTCGATTCGATCATGATTTTGATTGACAAAGGACCAATGTTGATAAATGATTGAGATTGGTTGACAAATTGACCAAGATTGACAAAGAGATCAAATTGATAGGTGCCAAATGATGAGGAACAATGACTAATTAATCCAAATTGACATGATTGAAAAGGACAACGATCAATGACGAATTGATCACAAAATGACAAGATTGATCAAGACAAGGATCGATGACGAATCGATCGCAAAATGACAAGATTGACAAGGACAAAGATCGATGAGGAATCGATCGCAAGATGACAAGATTGACAAGAGGACAAAACCCTAATTCTATCATCGATTAGGATTGATGATGTCCAAAATGATGATAAATGAGCACGCACATTGATGCGACAGGATAAGATTGACCAAAATCATAACTGAAGATTGCTATCGACAAGACCAAATTCAAAAGCGAGAAAAATGAGGAATGTAGAAGAAGGACTCGATGCTCGCAAATGATAAAGACCAAGTGCACAACATAGAGGAAATGTTAATGCAACGCAAAAACACTAAAATAAGGCAATGCGTAGATGTTAAAGTATGACTTTGCAAGCGTTGACAATTTTTAGACGTCTATATTTTGCCCCTCCTTCAGACAATGCGATTCTAAGCATTGTTTCAAAGAATAATAATGAAAATTCCCCAGACAATAATGATGACATATGCATGCCCCCTTGAGGAATTGGCCGGAAATATCTAGAAAAGAGGCCAATTTGTCAATAAGAATAATAGAAAATGATAGGTTCAAATGGATCAAATGGACTGCCAAGACTGACGGAAGAAATGTTAGTAAGAAGAAATTAGACAAAGGATAGTTAGAGATGAAAAAAAACTTGCTTTCATATATGCACATAAGTAGGTGAGAACCTTTATTTAATGTAGCAAAGCGGATGCAGAGCATCATGGCATTGAAGGCCAGAGCTGGAACGCAACCCCTTTTGCAAAAGACAGACACATCACACACAAGGAATGAGTGAAGCATCCTAGGGTGCATACATCAAGGGTTGAGGTATGTGCGGTGTTCACAAAGCAAACATACTAATCACACACACCCAATGATATAGTTGCCCCAGTTTGTGACAAACGTTCCACAAACAACAAACACAACAAAAAAGGAAAGGGACCACAAACCATCTCGGTCACTCTAAATCACTCAGTGACATCATTAAGCAACATAGGAACATGATCGAAGCCAAAGATAAATCAGTAAAAAGATAAGACACACAAATTCAACCAAGTCAAACAAATAGTCTGATCGTCATTGTCAAAATTGGAAAACAAGAATAATCATGCTGTCTGGTTCCAGGGAATGCGGTACCCCGTCTAAGACAGGGTACAGTCTGGTTTCGAGTATACCACACCCTGTATAAGACCCATGATAATATTGACAAGGACCAATGGTAATGTTGATGCTATTTTGATTGATGTGACAACTGTGATCAGGTTGAATGCTTGCTTGGTCGAACAGTTCATCTGTTAATGCGTGATTTCATTAAAGCACAATGTTTGATTGATTGTCGTTGGATGTATGCTCAGCGATCTGTCTATGCACAAAGGGGACCATTTATTGACAAAATGCAAAATGCCAAAGGAATTGTTTTTGGATTTTGATGTTTTGAAATTTTTTTGTTTATTTTTCAGGACTTTATTTGACTTTTAGGTATTTTTTTTAGGACATTATATGTTTTTTTAGGGATTTTTTCAGGACATTATATGATTTTTAGGGATTTTTTTGAGGACATTTTAGCCGAAAATGAACACATGATTTTTTTTGATGTTTTTGAATGTTTTAAAGATTTTTTCAATTTTTTAAATTATTTCAGGACATTTTATGATTTTTAAAAAAATTTTCCCCTAGTGTCTAGCAAGGCAAGGAATATGACAAGTGAATAAATAGGCTTTCTGAAATGTTGGTGGATAGAGGGAAGACAAAGGCCTTTTATCATGGAGACAATATAGATACAATTTTCAAGGGCTATTGCATGATGGTGCAAGAGACTGGATATGACAATGTAAAGTAGTGACATGGCATGAGGGACATGTCAAGAGGTTTTTGAAACCATGTTTAAATTTTGCATTTCACATCCTTATGTCAGATCAAGATCAAGGGACATAACGAGTGTATGGATAGTGATAGGATATGGATAAGATAAGCAAGACCAAGAATGGATAAGGGACATGGACTGAAGGGCGGGATAGGATACGGGATAGTGGCAGAAAGTTGCAATAAGCCAGGGAATATGGATGAAAGGTTGTAATAAGCAAATGGATAAATGACCAAAAGCTATGATAGACTAAAAGCTACAAACAAGATGCATGATGCTCATGATGATCCTCGGCCTTGTCAAGATCAAAGGTGGAAAGGGAAACTGGACATGAGGAACAATAGGATATGAAGGGTAATGATAGGGGTTCGATAGGATAATGGAACAATGAAGGACAAAAGGATAAAACCTATCCCCAAGTATGGTATGCAAGAAGTTCATAGATTATGCATGACGCCTGTTTGCCAGATTTTCATCACGGTACTTGCCCAAGGCACCTGTTTGCCAGGTTTTCACCAGTGGATGAATTATTGTTGCTTCACTTTTGTTTTTGTTTTTCTTTTTTTCACTTTTTTTTTTGTATTTTGACTTTTTCAATAGAAGACGGACACATGATAGGGGATGGAAGAAGGACTCAAGCGTCTTTTTTTTTGTTTTGGATAGCAACCTTGAAAAAAAAATGGACCATGACCTTTAAAAGCATGCTCAAAGACGTTGGTAGGATAAGGACATGGAAAAAGAGATGAAATTAAGGCAAGGATTTATGCAAAGGATTGGACCAGAGGGATGGAAGGATGGAAAATATGCATTGGAGAATAGGTAGGGTATTGGAAGAATTGGGCTTCAGTGGACGGAAATGTTGGCAAGATCAACATTGGCACACACCTTGAGGGGTGATGGACTGATGGAGGAAAAATGGATCTCAGATTGTGAGATTTGGATGGAGGAATAGCTTGGGATTTTGGGACATAAGGGCCCAAAATGGATGAAGAAGGTGATGGAGGAACAAATTTGAGAGGGTTGGATGGAGGAATAGAAACTTTGGATGCCAAGTTGGATGTTTCTTTGGGATTTTGTGCTTCAAGGAGCCGCTTAGGGATCCACATGGTTTTTGATTTTTCATGCTTTTGTGGTTCATTGGAGTGCATTGCATGCACAAGGGATTTAGGAACCCATATATATTTTGAATTTTGTTTTTGAGCAATGGGCCTTTGTGACCTTTTGGATATTTCTTTTTCTTTATAGATCATATTGTTCTTTGTTTTGACATGTCGATTATATTGGACATGTTGATCCTTGAATACATGTGGATTGCTAGACTTATGAATTTTATGCTTGGCATCCAAATTGCTTGGAGGGGGAAAGGAATGCATGGATGGATATGAATGAAATGGAGTTCTTTTGGATTGATGAAATTTACTCAAGGATGTGTGCCTTTGTTGACCTTGCATAGAGGACAAAGGGATATAAGGACCTAAGATGGATGGAAGGTATGATGGGGAAGGTGTATGTTTTGATTTTGATGGAGGGATACCAATGTCTTGAGAGTGAGTTGTGTAGACATGACCCTTAAGATCTTCTTTGATATGGAGAGATTCTTGCTTATGGAGATCTACTCCTTTGCCTTTATGAATATCTTGACTTGTAGGATACTCTTTTCTTTGGGAAGAAGACATGAGTCCATTATGAGGTGGATATGATATGAGAGAAATAATGAGATCTTGAAGTGGATTGGATTGCACCAAAATGGAAGAACCCATTATGCATGTCGAGGGTTCATGAACATCTTGCACTGACACGTTAGAATCATGACGGGGATTAGGATCATGAGGGGGACTAGGATTGTGTAGTGGACATGGTTTAATGACAGTCTCTTCAAGAGATGGAATGGGAGAAATAATGGGATCATCAAAAGAAATGGGATCTTGAAGTGTATATGGAGCATTAAGAGAAGGAGATGGAGGAATAAAAGGATCTTGTGGAGGATTTAAAGGAATAATTTGATCTTGACAAGGAGGAAGATCATTGGAATCCTCTTTAAAGGTGCTTTGCTCTTGACATTTAATGGGATCATCAGAAAGGATGGAAGGGATATCTTGATCTTTCTTAGGAAGTGGAATGTCAATGGGATTTGAAAGGACATTGTCTTCTTAGATAGAATTGACAGGAATAAGTGAATCATCATGAGTGTCTGCGAAAATGGGATCTTAGTCAATAATTGGATGGGATGATAAGGTTTCAAGATCTTGATCTTCATCTATTTCAAGACACATTTCTTCATGCTCTAAATTATCCTCTTGACATGGGGTTGGACTTTGGATATGCATGGAGGATTCTGACAAGGAATCAATGATTTGGCACAAAGAGGATGGAATTTGAATGGGACTCTCTAAAAGAGAAGCATTTGATGGCATTAAATCTTGCATTTCCAAATAGTACAAGGGATTTGTATAAATGAATTGATTAGCATATACTTCTGTGGCAAACAATCCTTGGGAGGATGCATTATTTGATACATCATTTGGAGGCGATGGTGTAAATTGCTCTTGTGAAACTTCAAAATATGATGGAATGGGAGGGGAAGTGGAGGAAAATTGAGGGTGTTGTTGATATTGCATGGACATCAATTGTGGTTGTGAAGTATGATAATTTGTTTGTCTTGGCACATATTGAGGCACATGTTGTTGTTGACGCTGACGAATCGTAATTTGCTGACTTTGTGCCAATTGTTGTTGTCTTGATGTAAATCCCATCATTTGCAAAAAACTTTGTTTGGGAGGTTTTTGTTGTTTCTCCTTGAGATGGGGTACGACACTCACATTTACTTGCTGTGTTGTTTGTCCAATCCACTGTGGTGGTTGCAAGTTTGAATTAACTTGTAATGGTGCAGAAGACACTGCAACATGTTGTTGAATGCGATATTGTTGTTGTTGCGCATTGCTTGTTTGCGCATTTTCTTCATTTGGATGTGGGGAGAAACTTAATAGCTCATCGCCTTGTTGTTTTTGCACATTAATCTGTGCATTTGAGGAGGTCACATTACTCATCATAACAAGATATTTTTGTGGGAACATCTTAAAGACCTTGTTCAAGAATTTATCCATCTTTTTTGTCAACTTTGTATCTTTAAGGAACACATCAACATCATCGGAAGCATCAGAATCTGGTAAAACATTTGGATTTATTTCTTGTTGAATGCCTTGATCTGAACCAAATCCTTGTGAAAGAGTTTGTTCCTCATGTAATGTTTGAATTTCATGTTGCAGGTTCGGTTGATTCCAGTTGAAAGGTGCATTTTCTCTTGGTGTTGGTGGAACACTCCCATATCCCGGTTTCATGGGTACAAACAATGGCTCATATAATGGAGGTGGTCCAAGCTGAACCATTCCATATGGTGGTAATTTTGATGAACCTTCAATTTGTAATGATTGACTAGGTTGAAACTGTGAGTTTGATACATTGTCAATGGGTTGATATGTTGGTTCGCCCATCTTCTTAGATTTTGACCTTGTTTCAACAGGCATGTCACTATGCAAACGCAATATTTTTTGGGATTTTTTTTATTTTAAAAGGATGATGTATGACATGCAACTAAATGTAACCTAAATAGACGAAAATGCAATCTATGGCAAGAATGCAACCTATGTTTTTGTTGCTTTTCAAGATTTGGACAAACTTTTTGGAATGCAAACCTAAAGACTCAACCTTGGGAAGTTGAAATGAAGCCAAGACCTTAAAGGACAAAGGACCAAATGACAATAGGACAAATTGACAATGTCTCACCTATATGCTTGGATACTAAGCTAAGTTTAACAAGAATGATATTAATAAAAGGACAAATTTTTAGACCAGGTCAAGACTTCCTAACAACAACTTAGGGTATTATCCAAAGTTTTGATTTTCCAAGTTTGACAAATCAAATTTTTGAGACTAAATGCAGGAAGGCAATGATTATGACAATGACTTAGGATATGACATGAAAATGATCTATGCAACCTAAATGGAAATCTGTCTTGGATATGACAATGAAATGCAAACTTAGGGAAAATGATCTTGGACCTAAGTGCAAAATGAGGACGCTTGCAATGAAAAGGACTAAACTAAAGGGAGATGACAATATGCCCTAGGACCTAAGTTGGACTATGCAAAACCTAGCCTAAAGTGACATGAATTTTGAAAAAAAGACATTCAATGTTTTGACAAGCCATGTTCAAATGTTGGATGAATACTTGAATGAATTTGGACCTTTGTTCGGATTGTGTTTTGAGTTGAATGTTGTTGATTTTGAAAATCCAAGTTGATTATGAGAACTTTTGAAAGTTTGTTTTTAATTTAACTTTTGATAATCACGGAAGACAAAATGTTTGTTTGACTTTGACTCAAGACAATCAAGCACATTTACAACAAATCCTATGGCTAGCAAGGACAATATCTGTTGAATCCTCTAATGAAATACAACACTTAGCCGGATAGATAGACGCTTGGTAGCACTGGCTCCCCCTTACATTGCACTCACTTCTCGGGCATACCAAGCTTCGAGTTCAAGGGGCATCACTTCCCAAGAACTTGCTATCTCTAACTAAGGAGTACATGAGAGGTGTCTTCAGCATGCGCGTATCACAACGCCTAAGCCAATAGATAGAAGGTTTTTGGTCTCTACAAACAAAAGGTTCTAGTTAAGGCATCCATTCGGGTGGGTATTGATCTGGTGAATAAATCGTCGCAATACCATTCTAGCACCCATTGTCTACAACTTTCGTTGCATCCACAGTTATTTAGAGTGATTCGGAAGAGCTTGGCTTTAGCCTGTCACCACTTAGGGTCGTTCCCTCTCACCAATGCTTGTGCGAAGTGCCAGGCAAATCGGGAGGCAGGCCCAATTCTAAGGGTTAAAACATGCAATCAAACTAAAAGTAAACAAAGCATGCATGGTGTTCATTAACCTTTAAGAAACTAGATGTGCAACTACTTTAAAAAAAATTCACACGCAAGATGTTTTAATAAAAGTCTTTGACCGCATCCTACATAAGATTTGTTAGTAGTTTCATTTTTTAGTCTTTGTCGCACGTAACGCCAAGGTGCTGCACAGAGAAATCAGTACCAAAGAAAAACCAGAATATAAGATTAGAATGAAAACAAAGTAATTTGCAAGTAAAAACACTGGTTTCACCTCTGTTTCTAGCCTTACACAAGCGTAGAATGTCTCAACACAGGCGCAGAATGCCTTGACACAGGCGCATAATGCCTTGACACAGGCACAAAATGACTTGACACAGGCGTAGATCTCTTTGACACAGGCACAGATCCCTCCTACACAGGCGCAAAAGTGTTTAGAAAGCCCTGAGTTGCCCTGTTTCTTGAGTTTTTCACCTGCAAACAGCTCAAAAGGAACTCAAAACATGGTTAAATGGTTAGTTCACATTGTGTTCACCAGAAAATGTAGATAGGAATTTGGAAATTCATCAAATCAATAGATATTAGACTAGCTCAATCACAAAAACTAGATTGCAATGATAAGAAATCCTAATTACACTCAATAGAGATATGAAGACAAGATAATCAAACCAAATGCAAACCATTACAAGCATGAGTATCTCCTTCATAATTATCCATTGTCCTTCTTTCTCCTTAAAATTACTTTGTTTGTGGATCTCACTTACAAATCCAAAGGCATAGTATGAAAGCAAGATTGACAAGATGAAATGGCAGTGTAAGGATACTAGAAGCGTGATTGATTCTCTGAAAATGTGATTAATTGATCCATTGATTGAAGAAACTCATCCAATTTATAGACAAATTGGAGAGATGACAAGGTTAGTATGAAGAGATTTGAAAGGAAATTTCAAATCAAGGATGACAAATATGACAAATTATGACAAGATTTCTATGCAAAATTGATTGATTGACAAATTATGACAAAATTGACAAAATTGCTATGCAAAATTGATTGATTGACAAATTGTGACAAAATTGAGAAGATTGCTATGTCATTCCCATGAAATTAGGGAAGAGAGAAAATAGCCTCCATGATTGCAACAAATGGAAGCATAAACATAGGAGAAAATTAGGGGATGAATTTAGAGGAAATATTAGGAAAATTGAAGAAAATAGGAAAAAAAAAGAAATTAAGAATTAGGAGAAATTAGTAAATTGGGGAAAAATATGAAATAGAAATTAGGTGAATTAATCAATAGGTTTTCATCCATTAATTAATTCATGAAAAAGACCTAGGACTAAATAAATAGATTTATTTAGCCCACCAAGAAGAAGAAAAGGATTAAATGAACAAATCATAAAACCCTAGAAATAAGAGGACAAGGAATTAGGTCAAGACAACAAGAAATTAATGTCGATTCGATCATGATTTTGATTGACAAAGGACCAATGTTGATAAATGATTGAGATTGGTTGTCAAATTGACCAAGATTGACAAAGAGATCAAATTGATAGGTGCCAAATGATGAGGAACAATGACTAATTAATCCAAATTGACATGATTGAAAAGGACAACGATCAATGACGAATCGATCACAAAATGACAAGATTGATCAAGACAAGGATCGATGACGAATCGATCGCAAAATGACAAGATTGACAAGGACAAAGATTGATGAGAAATCGATCACAAGATGAAAAGATTGACAAGAGGACAAAACCCTAATTCTATCATCGATTAGGATTGATGATGTCCAAAATGATGATAAATGAGCACGCACATTGATGCGACAGGATAAGATCGACCAAAATCATAACTGAAGATTGCTATTGACAAGACCAAATTCGAAAGTGAGAAAAATGAGGAATGTATAAGGACTCGATGCTCGCAAATGATAAAGACCAAGTGTGCAACATAGAGGAAATGTTAATGTGGTGCAAAAACGCTAAAATAAGGTAATGCACAGATGTTAAAGTATGACTCCGCAAGCATTGACCATGTTAAAGGATATGGGACATGGTATGTAAGGTTATGGTATTGTAACATGGTATGTGCGAATATTGAAGATCATAGCAGACCGTAAAGAAGGTTCAAGGAAGTTTTGAAGGTGATTATTAGAGCTTAACTGGTACTGAATTTAGCATTGGAGATGCTATTTTGAGCAGTACATTATTCTAGGATTTAACTATCCTATTGTAGTCATTGCGACTCCCATTTGAGCATTGTGCTCTAGGCGGTTGGCCTTTCTGCATGTGCATACCCCATTTGTATATGCATACTATCTGCTATAGTATCATTTGATTATGGGTAAGGTTTCCCACTATGGTTTTTCCCCTTACAGGGTTTCCACATTAAAATCTATGTGTTATGTGTTGTGGATGTTCTTTCTCTTTCTGTTTCATGCATTAAGTTTCATCGGTATTGATATTAACTGTTAATCTGTTAACCGACATTAAGTTTGGTTTACGGATATTAAGTATCAAGTTTGATTAAGTTGTATTTGGGTTGAAACTCATAGTCAACTAATTCACTTCTCCTCTCAGTTGCCTTCTGGGTCCTAACAAGGTTCCTAGTTTGTCTGGTTGCCTCCGTGCAACTTCTTCCAATCTTTGTTCAACCTCTTGTTGCAACTCTTCAGGGGTTGTGGCAGGAGCAAGAGGAGCAACATGTTGCATTGGTGGCTGCTCCACCTAAGCTAATGACTCCCCTTTGGACAACTTTCTTGAGCACTTTGCAGGCTTGGGGGTCTTTTCTTTTGTTTGAGTAGCCTCTTTTGCTGGCTCGTGAGGGTTTTCTCCTTGTGTGATTGGCTTTTGAGGAATCGAGGCTTCCTCAATAGATGGATTAACTGGAGCAAGAGCATCATGTGCAGGGGATGGGGTTTCAACAGAGGTGGCTTTGGCTAAAGCCTTCTTGGTGCTCTTCCTCTTCTTTGGAGTGGGCTTCCTTGTTTTAGGAGAAGGAGAGGGCTCATCTGAAGATTCACTATCAAAAATGATAGTGACGGTCTTTAAGATGGTTTTTCTTTTTCTCTTTGTGGCCTTCTCTTTCGGAGGGGAGCTAGCTTCATCCTCCTCTGATACTTGTGAGGTGGTTCTAGGGTTTGGTTGCACAGAAGGGGCACCTGCATTTTCTTGTATGGGGGGAACCATATATAGAGGTTTATCCTCAGTGATGGGAATTGAGGAGCTTGCCTTAGTTATGCAGGCTTTCTTGGTAGCCGGGGTAGCAGATTGCTGAGTGGGGGATGCCATCTTAACAATTTGGACTGATTAAAAACTTGGAAAGAAAATGCAAGAGTAAAATCTACTGACTTCTAGGGTACACACGCAAGCAAATCAAGATATTACTATAATAGTATGATAATGCACACAAGCCAGAAAAAGGCACTAACAGGTTTGCTCTTACACTGCAAAATGTTGGGAAGCATGCTGGAATGTTGAAATTTGACTTTTTGCTCACTCTATAATGCTTTGAAATCCCTCTGGATGCAAGGTAATAAATAATGCCACATAACTTTCAATTTATTGCAACACCATTAATTCATTCGTGTTGGACAAAGGTAATTTTTGGTGCCAATTTGGAATTTCATTCGTCAATCTAGCAGTTGATGATTAGGATTGCTTGTTGGCCTTCCTTGAATAACGACATGGAATTATCTTAAATTTCCTCATTTCAAATTATAATTTCATACTCCATGGAGCCTCCTCAGCCATCTTAACTTTCTTTGCGGGATAAGCTTCTGTTGTAATTTTCCTTTGTTTTACTTATCCCATGGTGTCAGCAGCCATTCCTTCTATCATCATGGGATAAGATTCTATTTCATTTCTTTGGAGAACTTATCCCACGTTGATCTGAACCCTTCCTTTCTCCTTTTTCCTACAAGCCCCTTTCTTTGTATTTTTATCATCCACGAGATAAGCTTTTGAACTAGCCCTTTCTTATCCCGGAGCATCTTTATTATCCCTACAGGGACACGTGAAATAAGGTTTTCTCTTATTTCCCCTTCACAATTATTATCTTGTGATGCACCTTTGAGTTTCACTATTGTTCTAGATCTTTGTTGCCCCGTGGGATAAGCCCTTTTACCTTTTTCTTAAGTATTTTGTTATCCTGAGACTCTTTTCTTATCCCTATGGGGATGCGCGGGATAAGAAAAAAAGTTGCATCCTTCATTGTTGACTTATCCCATTTTTCCTTGTAATGCTATTCTAGTGGCATGGAAATCCTGTAGGATAAGACTCCCTCTATATTTAAGTCAGCCCTTATCCTACGGCCGTTTCACAATGTTCTTGGTTCATTGTGGGATAAGCTTTTACCGCTTGTTTTCTTTGATAGCTCCTTGACCCGCGTTACTCCTTGCTCGCTTTATAGTTGTCATAGGATAAGGACACCTTTGTAATTCTTTCTTCTTATCCCAAGGGGTTGAAATTCAGATTGAAACCACTTGCGGGATAAGGAACAAGGGGCGCTTCCTTTTGAAATCTTATCCCATGCAACTGAGTTACTTGGGGTCAACACTTAAGTGATCATTTAGAACATGTGGAAAAGTTCATGGGTTAAGTGGTCATGCTCGGGGCCTTCCTAAGAAATAAAGGACTTAATACCCAGGGTTTTTTTAGCAATACTTAAGTCCCCTTTGTCACTTTAGAAATTCATATTCTCTGAAGCTCCTTTGGCCATCTCAGCTATCTCCATAGGATAATCCTCTATTGTAGATTTCCCTTGTTTTATTTATCCCACAATGTCATTTACCCCTTCTTCTATATATTGACGAATGTTTTGACACACCCACCAACAATCAGGTAGCCAATATGAACACTCACCACCTCTCCTAAAAAAGCAATAATTTTAGGAAAACTAACTACTTCAAGGTCTCTATAGTTGGGTCACAATGGTGATGGGCAGCCCAATGGTTGATATAGTTGTACCTATTAAGGAGGCCTTCTTGTGGAAACTAAATCCTGTTGATCGTTAATGGCTTAACTTCCTCTTTTTTTTGTATTTTTATGGTTTTAAGATTCTCTAGAAAATAAAATTGTGAAAGATAAGGAAACAAGAAAATAACAATGAAACCAATTCAATGACAACTTAACAAGCTACTTAATTAATTCCCTTCAATCTAAAAATTATTCGATATTATTCAAATTAGCATTCAACAATGGACCTGCAGTAAACCTGCAAAATCGTCAACTTCACAAACTTATGGAAATAAAATCACCAATAATATTGTCTACCACAATAATTCTCATACACCACTTACGTGCGCAATATGATTCATAAAGCAATAAATAGAAGATCAAACCACATTGCTATTTCCAAATAATAGACATTGTTGGATCACAAAGAATAACTTTGTATAATATATGCGTAGATTAGGCAATCTACAAGTTGCTTCCTATATTAATTTCAAAGAATGTGTAACAAAAACAACTCAAGTTCATAACAATCTGCAAAATAATCTAAAATTTCTGAGTGGGCTTCAAATCATCAATTTGTGGACCCTTACAAATGAATCAAATTTCTCAATTTATAGAGTTTTGTACCCTAGTTTATAGGAAATAAATCTAATCTAATTAAGAACTCATAACTAGGAGTCACAGTTAACTTGCAAATTTCTGCCTCTAGACTCCAGTTAACTACTACGAAACAGAGGTTCAATAAGCACTACGAAGAGCGAGCTGTATGAGCCAAGCTTTCATAGTCATGCAAAATTTTGTTCAAAACTGGAACAAGAGTTGGAGCTGCCATCGGAGTGCCAATGGAGATGTCATGCAAAATATCTTCTCATAAATCCTTCTATCTTTAGCAACTGTAGGTTCATCTTCTACTTCTTTTTATAAGATATATAATTATTAATAATACATGCAACTTCTAAATTTATACTTTTTCAATATTTCCTCTGCCTTCTCTCTTTTCTTTTCCAATTCCCCTATTGTTTCTGCTGCCTCTTGACATTGGGCGGTCAAGTACGTGTATCTGTCCATTAGTGTACCATGAAACTGAGTTGGAGGTTGAAAATGATGGGCCTCATATGCATCGCATTGATTCAATACTTTCTCTTCCTCCATGACCCCTGTATCAATTATCCCTAATCCAAAAATTATGAGTAGATGCTTTACAAAATCCTCATATTTCAAAATTACCTTGAAGAGAGGAACCCAGATGTCTTCCACATCCTTCACATACTGCTGAAGCATCTCGATCTTCAGTTCCAAAATGTATGCATAAGACTGCAAGTTTTTACAACTATCACCATCCAAAAGGTCCTCCTCCATTATTACCTCTTCTCCTAAATACAAAACTTTATTCAAAATCTGGAATTGTTTACTAAACATTTTGATCTTTCGCTCCCATTGTTGAGAAGAAGAAGCTAATTATCCTCCCACCTATACCGTCTCTTTATATTCCTTCATAGTATTCTACAAAAACAATCTAATTTTTGAGGTATTTATTTGGGCCCACAACTTTGCTGTAGCAGCTACTTATCTTACCTCCATTAATGCTTTTACCTCTCCCTCTGGGAGTGATGAGGTTGATGATAGATTATCATTCCTACAAGTATCTAATGGCTTGCCCATCTCTATTAGTAGATGTTTGTACTTCTCTAGCTATGTTTTAAGCTCTATGTGGGAGGTATGTTCTTTCTTTATTCATCCCCTTACAACACTGGTGGCAAGTTCCAAAGTATCTAACTCTCCCCACTTTATTTTCTTGCCCAATTTTAATTGAGATACTTGGTATTTTAGGGACACTCAACCCTCTATGTGAAGTGCAATTGCCACATCCGCAACCACTTCACCGAAACCTATTCTTGACAAATGATGTACAACCTTAGATTTCTTGACCTTTCTTGGTTCCTCCATGATTGCTTGTTGTAGTGTAACTTTAGGTAGTTCTACTTTCCTTTTCTTCTTCTCAAAAGTGAATTTGATTCATTGTGGTATATCTTTATCCTTGTCACATTGATGTGACACTATGTCAATAGTTACAATATGGACATCTGCCTGTTCCTCTGCTTCATCCCTCTCTTCTCCTTCTGTTTGTTTAGGATCTTGAGGTGAAGCAACCTGGCGGGACAGATTAGTTTGGAGAGAAATGTTAACATTCAGTTGTTGTTGCTTGTGCAACTCTCCCAACTTATCACTGACCTCCTCTCCAAATGTCCTTCCCTCCTTATCTGTTTCAGTCATACCCTGCCCAACAGCTATATCCTTAAGGAGGTCTTCCTGATCTTGAGGGGTTAAGATTAATCTTTCATTCAACAAACCTTTCACCTCACTTTGTTCTTTCTCCCCTCCAAGTGACTATTGTTCCCTAGGTTGTTCCTCTTCCTGGTCAGAGTTTGATTCAATATTTCTGATAATTATATTCTCAGTGGTAGGCCTAAATTCCTATGTCCCAAACGACACTGTGGCTGTATCAATAGGTGGTGGTATAGGGGCGTCGGTAACTGGGACCTATGCTGGAGCTGTTGGAGGAGGTTAAGTGGGTACATCCTCATTTATTTCTATTCCTTCTTCTTTCTTTTGAGCACCTTCTCCTGCAGTCTGTCCTATAACTATCCTTGGTGGAAGAACTTTAGCAAGTGACATAACTCCTAGTCCATTTGTTACTCCTAGGTCTGCAACCTTCTTCAATAATTAAGATCTTCTCATATGCACATGAAGATTTTCTAGTAAGTCATCAGTGCTATCTTCAGGCCCAACTGCTTCATCCGGGTCAGTGGATGTATTTTTCCTTGAGCTTGATCTTGTTTTTTGAGCATACTCCTTATAACGACTTGATTGGAGCACCCCTAAGGTGGACTCTTTCTTCTTCCCCTTTGAAGCACTCAGCCTAACCCTTACATCTTCATGCACAAACCACCTTATAAGGGAGAGGGCCCTTTTATCAATTTCCTTCTCTTTGTATGCAGGGTCCAGTAAATCTCCATCATCCCTTAAGTCCTTAGGGAGATTAGTCTCTATTTCAAAGTCCCTAATTTGGGGTACAAACAATCTATTGTAATTATTTTCTCTTACCTCAAAACATGTTAGGATAACTGGCAAACAACTAAGAGGGGGGTGTGAATCAATTGTTAAAAGATTATAACTTTTAATCCATAATACAACCTTAAACAAATCAAGTACTAGTACAGACAGATGCCAGTAGGAACATATACCAGTAAACAATAATTAACTAGATAATCAATGCAAAGATATCATACCACATAACACCATGATTTGTATGTGGAAAAATTGGAAAGGGAAAAACCATGGTGGGAAGCCTACCCACAGTTAGATGATACTTCTGCAGAAAGTATGTGCTACAATGAGGGGCCTGCACTTGCAACAAGGCACACTGCCTAGAGCATACTGCATATTACAAAAAGAGTCTCACTGACTATAGAGAGGCTACAACAATCTAATAAAGTGAACTGCTGGAAATAGCATCTACTATGCTTGATTATAGTCTCAGTTAAGCTCAATGTCAGAGGACTAAATCCTCTTCTGAAACCAATCCGATCACCAATGATCGATCAACTCCTTTGCCTGAATGATATTACAATATTTGCACATTACATTCCTTGACCATGAACTTTTTCAATAACCATGATACTTTACAAAGAGTTTCTATCTCATATTTATACAAACCCTAAGGCCTAAACCAATTAGGTTGGCCACCTAAAGATATTTCAATAATATCATTACATAATTCCTTATTACAATGATATGCCATGTCAGATTAAGATCAAAAAATAATAACAAATCCATAAAAAATCTTGAATCATCCAGGTAAAATGTAGAGTACACACTAACATGATATCAGTCCATAGCGTAGATAGGTACCAGACCTATTCTAGGTCCACCATGCCAAAGAAATGTCTTCAAGCAATTGAAGCATGATCAACGAACATCTTCAACATCCTGAAATCCTCAAAGAAGCTACAACAACACCAATTGTGCATGTTGTCATGATTCCTCAATGAAAGTTCTGCCGGTAAAGCCTTAAACTAGTGCCGGTAAGGGTTTACTTGTGTGTATGATAGCATCCAATTATCAATCCAATACCAACTGACCAAAACATTATTATGGAGCATATAACACACAAAATCCAATATACTTTACATGTCGGAAGTGCCAACCAAATAATCTCTTCTGTTGGTAACACTAGATCTTATACCGGTAACCTGTCGACCGATAACCATGCATATCAGCCACTATAAATCTATCTGTCGATAATAGCTAGTGTTGACATCAATGAAAAAATATCAATGCCATACATAATCAATTCACCGATAATGCTAACAATCTCCCCCTTTGGCATTGATTATAATGAGACAACCAACAATCAATAGCTCTCTTCCAGTGAATGATATCTCTGTAAGGCTCTGAACAAATCTCTCTCCCCAATATATACAACTTTTCTTTTATTTTCAAATCAATATCTCTCCCCCTTTTACATCAATCCTAGAAACTTAACAAAACTATCAAAGCAATGATATAAACCTCTGAATCTCAAAGCTGACTACTCCCCCTGAGTAGTAGCACCATTCATCAGTGCCGAAATGTATAATGTTCCTGATAATGCATACCAGACTAATGAATAACTTCATTAATCAAGTCTCTTCTAGAGGGGCAGAAACCCCTAACCTGTCTCTCAAGTATTTAAATTATTCCTTAGACAATGGTTTAGTGAATATGTCTACAATTTGTTCTTTAGTGTTCACACAAACCAATTTGACTTCCTTTACTTCTACCTTGTCCTTCAGAAAGTTATACTTTATTGAAATATGCTTAGTCTTAGAGTGAAATATTGGATTCTTGGACATGTCAATAGTTGCAGAGTTATCACAATAGATAACTATCGGTTCACTACAATTTACCCTAATATCCTTCAACATTTGCTTCATCCACAAAACTTAAGTGCAATTGGTTTTGGCTGCAACATACTCAGCTTCTGCAGTAGATAAATAAATGCATGACTATTTTTTTCTTATCCATGAAACCAATTTCTTTCCAAGAAGGAAAGCTCCACCAGAAGTGCTTTTCCTGTCATCAGTATCACATGCCCAATCTGAGTCAGTATATTCACATAAAGTGAAATCATCATTTCTAGAATACCATAAGCCATATTATGTTGTTCTTTGCAAATACTGGAATATCCTCTTTACTATACATTCATGATTTTCTTTAGGATTACTTTGATATCTTGAAACAATACTTACTGCATTCATAATATCAAGTCTAGTCTGAGTTAGATATAACAAACCACCAATCATAGATTTATACCTTGTCGGATTTACCGGTGAAGAAGTATCCTTGATAGATAATTTCTCACTTGTAGCCATAGAGTACTTACCGGTTTGTAATTCTCCATACCAAAATTTTCCAACAATTCCCTTAGATACTTAGTTTGACAGATAAAAATGCCTTTGTCAGTTTGAGTAATCTGCAAACCTAAGAAAAATTTCATCTCACCAATCATGGACATTTCAAGTTCATTTTTCATGTTATTAGCAAATTCCATGCACAATTTATCTTCTCCTCCAAAAATGATATCATCAACAAAGACTTCAATAATCAGAATATCATTATCAGTGATCTTATAATATAGATTACTATTAGTACTGCCTTTAGTAAAAGCAAGCTTCAAAAGATATTTATCCAACCTTGCATACCAAGCTCTAGGAGCCTGTTTCAAACCATATAAAGCTTTCTTCAATCTGCAAACCATCTCTTTGTCATCTGTTAGTGTAAATCCATCAGGTTGCTCAATGTAAACTTATTCCTCAATCTCACCATTCAAAAATGCACATTTGACATCCATTTGATAAACTTTATAGTTCTTATAAGTTGCATAGGCAAGAAATAGTCTAATAGCTTCAATTATAGCTACAGGTGCAAATGTCTCACCATAATCAATTCCTTCCATTTGAGAATATCCTTTACAAACCAATCTAGCTTTGTTCCTTATAACGTGAGCATCCTCATTTAGTTTATTTCTAGAAGCCCATTTATTTCCAATAACATTCTTATTTTTAGGCCGAGAAACTAAAGACCAAGTTTCATTCTTCTCTATTTGATCTAATTCATCTTCCATAGCCTTTAACAAATGTTTATCCTTACAAGCTTCAATAATAGTTGCCGGTTCAACTTGAGAAATAAGACATACCTCTTCATTTGCCATTTTTCTTCTTGTCATTACTCCCTTGTTCCTATCTCCAATAATTTGATCTTCAGAATGATTTAATCTTACATACCTTGGAGTCTTTTTAACTTCAGGTTCACCAATCTGATCATCAATCACAATTGAATTTTTTGATTGTGCCTATGCAACTATTTCAGCTTCCTATATTGGTTGAGGCATTGTTGGTTTAGTTATGATCATTTCCACTATCGATTCCCTATCATATGATATAGAATGATTTCTGTACTGTTCATCCACTTTCACATTAGCACTTTCCACAATTTGCTGCAATCTTTTGTTATAGCATCTATATGATTTTCTCTGAATTGAATAACCAAGAAATATCCCTTCATCACATCTAGGATCAAACTTTCCAATTGAATCATCTCTTTTGATATAGCATTTACTTCTAATTTTTTTGAAATACTTAATAGTAGGTATATGTCCAAACCATAGTTCATAAGGGGTCTTACCGGTTTCACCTTTAATGTGAACTTTGTTGAATATGTAGATTGTTGTGCTCACTGCTTCTCTCCAGTAGATATGAGGCAATTTGGCTTCCATCATCATAGATCTAGCTGCATCCAAAATGATTCTATTCTTTGTTTCAACTACTCCATTTTGATGAGGAGTCCTAGGTGCAGATAACTGTCTCCTGATTCCATTTGTCTTAAAATAACTGTTAAATTAATGAGGAGTGAACTCATTGCCATGATCTGATCTTAGACATTTGATTTTCAATCTAGTTTTTGTTTCAACCTTCGCTTTAAAGATCTTGAATTTATCAAAAGCTTCAGACTTCTCCCCCAGAAAAGTCACCCACATCATTTCTAGAATAGTCATCAATAATCAACATGAAATACCTATCACCTTGAAAGCTTCTAGTCCTTGCTGGACCACATAAGTCAGTGTGAATCAAATCAAGTACATCATTAGATTTATCATGCATGCTTTTAAAATAACTTCTGACTTGCTTACCGAATTGACATTCCTTACATACTAGATTATGAGGCTTCATAATCTTAGGTATATCTCTGACTGCCTTAGTTGAGCTGATCTTAACAATAAAATCAAAATTAACATGACACAACCTCTTATGCCATAGCCAACTCTCATCAATATGGGCAATCAAATATGTCTTATTACTAGTGTTCAAGTGAAAGATGTTACTTCCTATCTAAATACCGGTTGCAATCTCCAAACCAGTCTTGTTAATGATTTTGCATTTTCTATCCTTAAACTAAAGTTGAAAACCCTTATCAACTAATTGACCAACACTCAAAAGATTATACCTTAAACCTTCTACATAATAGACATTATTAGTGTTATGATTTTCATCCAAAGAAATACTACCTCTACCTTTGATCATACATGCCTTGTCATCTCCAAATCTGACTTGACCACCACTGTATTCTTACAGGGATAGAAATTTCCTTTTATCTCTAGTCATATGATGTGAGCATCCACTATCAATTACCCATTCATCTTTATCTTCAACTTTTTCTGCCAGGGCCTTCTCTTCCTTTTTTATAGCCAGTTCTGGTTCATCTTCCTTCAAAGCATAGAACACTGATTCCTTTCCATTTCTAGATCCACTAGCTGAGTCTTCTGTCGGTTCATCTTCAGAGTCATCAGTTACTCCTTCCTCATCTGCTATGGAGCAATGTTTGTTTTTCTTGAATCTATATTTTTTTGGGTTAGGCTTAAAAGTTCTCTTAACTCTTTCCTTAAACCTTTCCTTCCTTTCAAGACATCTAGATGCAAAATGACCAATCTTAATACATGAAAAATATTTAAAAGGTGCTTTTCCTTTATACTTACTTCCAGTTGGACCTTTAGGTACTCTTCTAGAAAATAAGGCTTCAAGTTTCTCAATCTCTTCATCTTCTTTCCTCATGTCTTCCAATTCTTTTGCATATAGGTCTCTCCAATCACTTTTGTTGATAGATGTTGATGATGATGCATGAAAATCAGGTTCAAACTTTACAACTCTAGAAGATCCAAATGCTTCAAGCTCAAAAGCAAATAATTTCCCAATCAGAATGTCTCTGTTGATTGAAGTGTTTTTCATTGTTCTTAACTCATTAATTGCAGTTGCCTTCATCTTGTAAGCCGGTGGAAGGGCTCTCAAGACTTTGGAAACTATTTCATCTTCACTTAGAAATCCTCGACAACATTTAATTCCCATAAGAATCTCATTTACTCTTTCCATAAACATAACAATTCTTTCATTTTCTTCCATTTTCAAATTTTCATACCTTACCCGGTAACCATCAAGTTTAGCAATTTTGATAGTAGGATCACCTTCATTTAGAGTTTTGAATTTTTCCCATATAACCTTAGCCGATGATTTGTCAGTCAATCCCATGATCTGTTGATCAGTAAGTGCACACATGAGGGCTTCTCTAGCTCTGCAATCATTTTCAATATTCTTTTCTAGGTTTGTAGGAGCAGGATTGTCAGATGTTGGATCATAAGGTGTGTATCCTTTCTCAGTGATCTCCCAAATATCCTTGCCAAGACATGTAAGATGAGTCTCCATTCAAATTTTCCATATCCCATAATTTGTTCCATCAAGCTTAGGGATTTCTCTTCTGAAAATAGCTGCCAGTGGATTAGAAGTATTAGCTGCCATAGGATCTACCTCAAGTGGTTAATCCTCCACAAAAGAGGACCAAATATCTGATACCAATTGTAGAATAATCGGTGAACAACTGAGATGGGGGGTGAATCAGTTGTTAACAGATTATACCTTTTAATCCACAATACAACCTTAAACAAATAAAGTACCGGTACAAACAGATGATAGTAAAAACATATACCAATAAACAATAATTAACCAGATAATCAATGCAAAGCAATCATACCACATAACACCATGATTTTTACATGGAAAAACCAGAAAGGGAAAAACCACGGTGGGAAGCCTACCCATAGTCAGATGATACTTCTACAGAAAGTATGTGTTACAATGAGGGGCCTGCACTTGCAGGAAGGCACACTGCCTAGAGCGTACTGCTCATTACAAAAAGAGTCTCACTAACTATAGAGAGGATACAACCTTGTCAAGATAAATGGACAACAATCCAATAGAGTTAACTTCTAGAAATAGCATCTACTATCCCTGATTATTGTCCCGGTTAAGCTCAATGTCGGAGGACTAAATCCTCTTCTAAAACCAATCTAATCACTAATGATCGATCAACTCCTCTACCTAAATGATATTACAATATTCACACATTACATTCATTGACCATGACCTTTTTCAATAACCATGATACTTTACAAAGAGTTTCTACCTCATATTTATACAAACCCTAAGGCCTAAACCAACTAAATTGGCCACCTAAAGCTATTGCAATAATATCATTACATAATTCCTTATTACAGTGATATGCCATGTCAGCTTAAGATAAAAACAATAATAACAAATCCATAAAACATCTCAAATCATCCAGGTAACGTGTAGAGTACACACTAACATGATACTGGTCCATAACCTAGATAGGTACCAGACCTATTCTGGGTCCACCATGCCAAAGAAATGTCTTCAAGCAATTGAAGCATGATCAACAAACATCTTTAGCATCCTGAAATCCTTGAAGAAGCTACACCAACACCAATTGTGCATCTTGTCATGATTCCTCATTGAAAGCTCTTCTAGTAAAGGCTTAAACTAGTGCCGGTAAGGGTTTACCAGTGTGTATGATAGAATCTGATTATCAAGCCAATACCAACTGACCAAAAAATTATTATGGAGCATATAACACATGAAATCCAATATACTTTACATGTCAGAAATTCCAACCAAATAATCTCTTCTGTCGGTAACACTAGATCTTATACTGGTAACCTGTCTACCGGTAACCATCCTTATCAGCCAATGTAAATCTATCTACCGGTAACAGCTAGTGTTGACATCAATGAAAAAATATCAATTCCATACATAATCAATTCACCCATAATGCCATCAAAACCATCTTGGAGGTTCACCCAAAAATCCTCCAGTCTGGGCTTGTGCCCCTCATATGCTTTAGGCATAGTTTGCTTGAGTTTCCCATACGGATCATAGTACTCCCTAGAATAATCAAATTACTTTAAGTTCAAATCTTGGAGCTCCTGCTTCGCCATCTTTGCTACCTGTATTTTTTAGCAAGAGAAATACCCAATGGATATTGAAAAAATAATCCCTGTTTTATGCTTGGATGACAGGAGGGATTGAAGGCCTAGTAGCTGCCTAACATACTCTAACAAGATGATTCGATCATTGTAGCACCTTGGCAGCAGCATTGGATTTCTTGTAAACCCACTGACCCTTATGTAGGTGAAGCGTTGGTTTTGAATAAACCAACATGCCCATTCTTGGATGATGGCCATGGCCTCCAGGCTAATCCTGTATCCTGTGTCTCCAGTTAACTTAATGGTTACGAGGAAGAGGAAGGAATCATTAATCCTTTTGAAGTGTGCCTTTGCTTTAGTGAAGGGGAGTTGGGTATAATATTCCCAGACCTTCTTTTTCCCTTCTTCGTCTCCAAGATAACCTTCTACCTATAGGCCTGGAAATTTATTCGATCTTAGAGCCACCTAGATGACACAGGAGGTGAAAAAGAATTTCTTGGTCTGGTGAACCTCCTTCATCTGTTTGCATATATTGTCAGAAAGGATTTGGGCCCAATCAAAGTATTGTTTCCCTATGAGGATGGTGGTCATGAATTGAAGCATCCAGGGGTGAAAGTGTTTGTAATCAAGTTTGCCAAAGGCCCTGCTCAACATGATAATTAGGTCTCTTTGAGGCTCTTTGAAGTCTACCCTCAATATTTTTGTGGCCTTTCAACTCATTTTCCTCTCCTCTTCTAACCAATTTTCATTCATGTGCCTCTTATTTAAGGTTACATTGTTGTTCCATACACTCAGGGATTCCTCTTTAGTTGAGAGGAATATCTCATCTCTAGTGAGGATGCCGAACACAAATCCCAACATATCTGAGGACAAATCTATTACTGTTTTACCCTATGCATCTGTGCATTTCATGGTATCAGGGTCATAGAATTGGGTGATTTTCATAATGAACTCTAGAGCATATACCAACTGTGGGAAGATGGTAGTCTCCACTAGGCCTGATCGCTTTATCCTTCTCAATGGGGCTTCCAACCTTAGTTTATCCAACTAAGTCTTAATGTCTTCAATCTTAATGTGTCCGATCTCAGTATCTATAACTCATTTAATTTGGTCATCCATGTTTGAAACATAAACTTACCCCTGATAATGGTATTTCATGGTTGCAAGAAATTGGTCAATGTCTTTGAAAATCTTGCTGGAAGCTGGGTCCATCTAATCACTTGAATCTGCAAGAAGGAAACAAGTGTTAATCCCTTGTACAAAACATAAAAGACTTCATTCACCTCGGTACTCCAGGGTAGATAGTTCTCTTTTAGAAACATGATCTCAGAATTCTGGGGTTCTGAGGTTCCAAGGTAGATTATCTTTAAAACCAAAAGATCTGGAACTCCAGGGTTCCAGGTTGGGTGTAGTGAATGAAGTCTGGAACTCTGGGGTTCTGGGGTTCTGGGCTTGATAAATTACAAATGGGTTCAGAACTCTGGGGTTTAGGGGTTTAGGGGTTTAGGGGTTCCGAGCTTGATGGATGAGGCTCACTTCAGGACTCTGGGGTTCTGGAGTCCCGGGTTAGACACAAAGGACACCCAAAAAGACTTATAACATAATGAGCTCTAAAGGGATAGACCTCGAAACTCCAGGGTTTTGGGGTCTGTGGTACTACTTCTTTAAAAAGGGCAATCCAAAACTCCAGGATTCTGGGGTCATTGTACATTTAGGAACAAGACTAGCCTCAGAACTCCATGGTTCTGGGGTTAGTGGAAAATCAAATTAACCTAGAACTCCGAGGATCCGGGGTAAGACTAGGGCACGCGAGGAACTAAAAAAAACAAGGCAAAAAAATGAAAAACAAGAAGAAAAAAAATGCAAGACAAGAGGATCTAAACTAGAAAATGATAAGGAGGGCAAGAAAAATTGCCCAAGAACGCGAAAGGAGCTCGGAAGGGTGGAGGCATGAAGTCTGGAGGTCAAAGGAGCTATGAAAAGTTGAATGCACAAATGAGCTTTGAAAAGTTCATTCTTCCTATTTATACCCCCCGAACCTCATCGGTACAAATGCCTTCAACAAGACCTCAAGACTTTGGGGTTCTAGAGTTCTAGGGTCGACACAAAAAAACCTCACCTTGGAACTCCGGAGATCCAGGTTTTTGGGGCACACAAGGACAAGCAAGCAAACAATCAAACTTGGGAGTTTGGGGTTCTGAAGTTTTAGGGTTGATCTAACAAATCCTACCTCGGGACTTCGGGATTCTGAGGTAGACAAACAAAACACACCTCAGGACTCTGGGGTTCCAAGGTAGACAAGACAAGACACCACCTCGGGACTCCGGGACTCTCAGACTCCAAGGTTCTGAGGTAGACAAAAGAAAACAGACAAGACAAGGAACTACCTTGGGATTTAGGGGTTCTAGGGTAGGTGCACTAACAAGCAAAAAACACCAACCTCGGGACTCCAGGGTTTCGGGGTGGACAAAGAAAAAAAAGAAAGAAAGAGACCTCGGGACTCCCCGGCTCTGGGGTTCTGAGGTAAAAGGAGAAAAACTTAAAACCAAGCAACAAAAAGAAAAAGAGGGACCCCATATTTTCAACACAAGTAAACTAATGGGGGTTAGGTATACTGGGCATAACACTATCCTTGTGGGATGAGCTTTTATGTGTTTTACCTTAGAAGCCTTATCCCGCATTGTTTCTAGCCTTTCGCCTGCAAGCCCTTTTCCTTTATGTTCCTACCATCTGCAGGATAAGCCTTTGAACTAGCTTTATCTTATCCCACAGTACTCCTTATATTCCCATGGAAACATGTGAGATAAGCTTTCCCTTATTTCAAGCTTATAACTCTTATCCCGCGACCATCTCTGAACAAGAGGAACACATTGTGGGATAATAATTCGTCTTCTTTCCTTTAACACTCTTATCCCATGGTGCACCTTTGAGTATTACCCGTTGATCTTTCATTCACCTTTGTTGTGGATCTCTGCTCCCCATGGGATAAGCCCTTTTACCCTTTTCTTATATATTTTCCTATCCTGCGACTCTTTTCTTATCCCCGTGGGAATGCATGGGATAAGAAAAGCATAGCATCCTTCTTTGTTGACTTGTCCCACATTTCCCTGTAATGCTATTATGGTAACTTGGAGACCTTGCGGGATGAGCTTTCCCCTTTGTGCCTAAGACAACGCTTATACCACGAGCCTCTCACAATGCTCCTAGATCATTGTGGGATAGGCCTCTACTACTTGTTTCTTTTAGCCACTGCTTATCCCGTGTTGCTTCTTTTCTCACCTTACATTTGTTGTGGGATAAGGATTCCCTTGTAATTTTTTCCTTCTTCTTATCTTGTAGTGCTAGATCATTGATGTAAATGTGTTGCGGGATAAGATGCAGTCTTTGGAAACTATCATTTCCTTATCCCATGAGATTTAAAATTACATTGAAACACCCAGTGGGATAAGGGACAAGGGGTGCTTTCTTTGTAAATATTATCTCATTCGACTGAATCACTTGGGTTGGCACTTAGGTGATAAATTTTAATTTTTACATATAATTATAATATCCTATATAATATCCCATTTAATTATAATTACCCATATAATATCCCATTTAATTATGTAATTAAAATATCACATTTACATATAATTATAATATCCCATAGGTCAATTTGAATTTTAAATTACTCTGTAAAGCAAAAGACTTCGAAAAAATTCATTCCTGTGAGGCAAAGCAAAAGACTTCGAAAAACTTCATTCCTGCAAGGCAAAGCAGGAGAGGATCAGATTCACAGGCGATGGCGAATGAAGAGTTCATTCATGCATAGGAGAGGAGATTCACAGGTGGAGGAAATTAGTTTCTAGGTGAGCAATCACTTAGCTTCATCTTATGTGCATTTCAAACATAATCAAAATTATTTGTTTCCCTTTTTCAGTGATCTTCTAGGGTTTTTTAGGGACTTTTTCTTGGTATTGCAAGGGTTTGTATGCTTTATGAAGGCTTTGAAGGATGTTCTTTGAATTTTGGGATTGTTCCAAGTACATCTTTTGTATATGGACAATAAATTGAATGTTAGGGGAAGACATCATATGTGATGTGCGAAGCGACCAGTGCGTCTTGTCACTAGGAACCTTAAGCGTACTTAAAGATTAGAACTGAAACATGTATTGCAATTACATAATTTTTTTTATTTTATTAAGTTCTATCAAAAGGGGATAGCTCCCGTACATCCCATATGTAGGCTACATAGTAGTAGAAATAGAAAAAATTGCAGCAAGGCTTTCACCAATGTCCACCATATACACAGCCGAGACCGCACTAAGCCAATTATCATTTGAGTTTAGGAATATCCTGAAGGGCCCCAAGTCATAGTTTTTGAAACCCACCTAGAAGACCTCCCAAGCCTCTGCCATATCCTTCTTCCTTTCTCACACAACCATAGCCTCTTGAGCATCCTCATCCTCTGACTCAAACTCTTCCTCCGGTGGATTCAGTATGTAATGTCTCAGATTGAAGTACACACCCAGAACACTAGTCCAGCCTCTTGAATCCAAGTCCAGAATAACACTTGCTACTTCCTGCCCATCGACTGATCTTACGAAGCCATCGATCATTTGTATGCATTCTTCCTTGGAATAAAGGATGTCAACCATTGGGCACAAAATCTCTTCATAGATGAAACCATCACACTTGTGCCCATCCCCGCTCAAAATTGTCTTGGCCAGATACAACAGTGCATCCCAAGTGAGCTCATTACAGTCAAAAAGTCTCCTGCATTGCTGCTAAAATGTCTCCTCTGCACATAGGCAACTCAACCCAAAGTGATGGACCATTTTCCCTCAGTTATCCTCCTACATTCATTGCTCATTCTTCCTTCCTATTTAACCTCAACCCTATGATTTCCTGTCCTTATCAAACATTAGGCTCTGTCTAAAAAAGAAAGAAATCTGATATCCCATGAAAACCAAATCTATCTTTGGATTTGAAGTGTCCTAATCTCTTGCCACCTTCTCCCAATGTCCCTTCATTCATGGTAATCAGAGCCTTATTTTTGTCTATCATGATCACCTCTGTCACTCTGGATCCAAATTTGTGGTTTGGAATCCAGATCCATACCCTCACTTAGCCACATCTATCCAATGCCTTCTTTTTTCTACCTCCATGAGGCTTCATAGTCATCCACTAGAATCTGGTCCAAATCCTCACTCGGGATTGCCTCGAAAACCTGGTCATCCTTTGTCCTTAAATTTATTCCCATGTTTGCCATGTAATCTGTAGCCATGTTCGCATCCCTGAAAAACATGTATGACCTCGTAGTCAAGAACTTTATTTAGAGCATCCATAATGTCCCCCAAAATCCTTTGTATTTTCCAATTTGGTGTGGCACCATTCTTAATAGCGTTGATAAGTATCTATGCACCACCTTCTATCAGTATAGATTTCAAACTCTTCTCTACACATTGTCTCAGTTCTCTATCAATATAGTAGCTATAGATGATGCTAGGCAAAGGTATATATGAGCCTATAAAATTGCTACAAAGCAAGGGTCAGGTGTTGAAACAAACAAAGCCAATATAGACTCGATTAGTTGGTTGCTAGACTAAATGAATTAGCTAAAGCTCTTATGGATCAAACACAACATATTTGTAAAATAAAACTTTTAGATTTGATTATATAATATCCCATTTATTTATAATTATAATATCCCATATAATATCCCATTTACATATGTCTATGAAATTGAAATATCCCATATAATATCCCATATATATTATAAAATATACATAAGATGAAGCTAAGTGATTTCTCACCTATAAACTAATTTCCTCCTGCACGTGCAAATGAAGTCTTCATTCACCACCGTCTCTAACCCTGCGAATCTCCTCTCCTATGCGTGCCAATGATGTTCTTCTTTGCCTTGCGGGAATGAAGTTTTTTGAAGTCTTTTGCTTTGGAGAGTAATTTGAAATTGAAATTGACCTATGGGATATTATGATTATATGTAAATGGGATATTTCAATTACATAATTAAATGGGATATTAAATGGGTAATTATAATTAAATGGGATATTATAATTATATGTAAAAATTAAAATTGACCTATGGGATATTAACCATTTTTATATGAAATTATAAGTACATATTGCCAAGGTATGGGATATCATATGGGATATTATACATTTCTATATGTAATTATATGTAAAAATCAAAATTGACCTATGGGATATTAAACTTTTCAATATGTAATTGGAGAATTTGTGATCCGAATGAACATTGCGTAGCTATGTTGAATATATGTTTTGCACTATTTGACCAATATAAGCAATTTATGAAAAATGTGGTAACATAGACAAGGTAGTGAACTGTCAGAAAAAATGCCTTAAAGAAATGTGGTCTCATGGAGATGGAATGCCATGACAGTCAAATTACTATGGATTTTCAGGACATTCCATCACCATGAGAACACATTTCTTTGAGACAATTTTTCAAACAATTCGTTGCCTTGTCTATGCAAGGTAGTGAACCATTTTATTGACCTTCATATAAGATGTAAGCTAACATAAGATAAATGAATTACATATGCAGGAACCCAAACCCCTTTGATGAGGATCCTGCACAGTCTACATAAAGGCAAGTTGACGATTCTTCTCATGGATCAATAGGTATAAGTCAATACACCCTATAGAAACCATTTATTATTTTCTTGCTTTCTATTTACACCCATCTTTGAGTGGTTTAATAATAAGCTAGGTTTTAGAAACTATATTTTATCAAAAATTTGATTTTTTTTCTCACCTAAACCACCTTGACATCCACATGGTATAGCTCATTCCACTTTCTCGACCCTCCTATATGATTTAAGGAAGACTATTACCAAGAAAACAAACTTGCTCAGTTTTTGAAACCTCCACATTAGCACTTGAGGCCCCAGTTGGCCTTATTCGAATTTAAATCTCAACATCAACTTTAGGGCTGACTTCATCAATATTACCCTAAATGATGAATTTTGGGAAAAAGCATGAGCCATTCTTATCAATCCATGCAATGAACTTATTCGTTCCCGAATGGGTTTACACTGCGAGAGGCAAAAACCAAGTTGATTCTTCAAATACTCATGGAGAAGCCAACTCTAACTATTAAAATCCTCAAGAACTTGGACCAAGAAACAAGGATTTTGCTAATCCTTCTACACTTTGGGCTCTGTAAGACCCGAGAGGGTGATCCCTTAGAAAATTTGTGATCTCTGTGCCACACTCATGAATTATGCTAAAACAAAGCAGATAATCTCATATACGAGCTCAACAGTAGGGAGAATGCTCAAGAGTGGTGAATTATTTGGTGATCCTCGACCTTATCTAGAGCATGAGATAGTAGGACACCTCAAACATACATAAAAACTTGGAAATATGTCTTGATTTTAATGATTTATGACAAACCATAAGTGAAACAAACAAGAATTTGATAGCCTAATGACATATGCTAGCATATACCAGTGCCTTACTCCATTGGGCTCCAAGTTTCTGAAATATCACTGAAACTTGACAAAAATTTATCTAATAGCTGATTAAATATTAAACAATACTGCCTTACAGTATCATTTTATTTGCAATTTCTTACCCAAACTACTTATCAAATCCTAGTACAAGCTTTATCCTTTTGTAATCTCATTCAAGCATTTTAATTAACCCCTTGGATTAAAGCATGAAATGAAATATTACATACATCATAACAATGCAACAAACAAATGAAACCCTTGATTCCATTAACTCAAAAGAAGATAAAATCATACACAGGAGAGTAAGGATTTTAAAATTATATCTGTATTAACTTCAAAAGCTATCTTCTATCAAATAACCAAATACATTTCATTTACAGAAGAACCCATTTGAAATTTGAAACTGATGACTATCTTCTATTTTGCTCTACAAAATGACATTACAATTCTCTGCTATTTACTCATGACTTCTCAAAACTGGAACATAATCTTGTAGACCAGACCTACACAATAGACCCTATTCAGAGATTTTGGAACCCTTTCTAATAACCTTGATTTCCCTTTTATAGAAAATAAGGGAGCAACAAGCTTGAGGCCAAGAGACACATGTCAACTAGAATGAACAAGCCAAGAAATCCATACGCAATTTTGTTACAAAATATTTCTTAAAACTACCCATACGCTGGCACCCCTGATAAAAAAAATCACAATTTGTAACTGAACATTGGTAGAAACAAAAGTGCTTCAGTCGTGCCATTATCATCCTGATATCTTCAATCAGACTGTGAGATGCTTTGTTCTATCCTATAGAGCATTTCCCTTCCCGGAAGGGAAACTGGATCCTAGCAAGAAGTAAAATCACCCCCAAACTAGAGGAAGATCTCCAACCTTTATGCCCAGGATCAGAGAAAGTGGAAGGAGAAGCTTATAGGGAAACATAATATGTTGGGGAGGGGTCGCAGCTTGCATGGCATTGTAGAGATGATTGTTTTTCACTCCTAACTCAAACAAATCCTTATTTCATTCCCTTGTGGGCTCCTTCCTCAAACCCCTTACCAGCTACTAGAAGAGTAGAAGCAGAGGATGTATCATGAGTGCCTTTTTTTGATAAGAAATGGATTTTACGCCCCCTCTAAAAATCCTTTGAACTTTCACATCCCCTCTAACAATAAGAAGACTCACACAAGAGAAAGAAAATCCATCTGATATTAACAAGAACACAACAACTCCATACATGATATTGCTCAAACATCATCTTCTTGAATGATGAAAAACCGCTCTTCAGAAAGAAAAGAGGCTTCTTTTCTCTTCTACCAACTGAACTACCACCTTATTGTATTTATCATCAAAATCACTTCACTTGGTAGTGTTTGTTCATGCAAAAACAATCTTTCTAAATGCTCACTTCTATCTATTCACCATGCCAGCTGTGAACTATGAAAATCATGCATGTGAGACCCAGGACACTATCAAATTCCAGCTTTTTCTCAAGGAAAACCAATCCACTGCTTTTCTGTCAAGATTCACCTTACATGGATGATTTTGTTTTGATCTTCTTGTCTTGGGATTGTGAACTTTTCTTCAATTTTTTTTAAAACCTCTTTTAGATCTTCTCAAAGAAGGATTTTTTGACTTTATCCCTCTGTGAGAATCCTTGACAAAAAGAAACCTCTGATTTTACCAATAAATCTATGATCTTTCATTTCCAACTTAGAGGTTATCTAAATTCTCTTATGCCTCTGAAATTGTTGTCTTTTCTTGTCAAATCAAATTTGACTCAATACAAACCTTCAAAAAACTAGCTTTCTGAAATGAGTCGGCATCCAATCGTCCTACGTTGTCACTATTTTATCCAAGTTGACAAGATTGCACTCTATCCATTCTAACTTTCCCATGCAGATAACATACCACGACTTTAGAACACCCTTATAAAAATTGTTTGAAACTGCATCGTAGATCCTATCCATCTCAGTGAATCACACGGTCATCGTCTATCAATCTGACATTGACCTTCCATGTGGCAAATGGGTCCATCCAAAGTATGACTTGGCATATCCAACTCACCACTTACTTCACCTTGGTCAGCGACCCCACCATCGACTTTTCCTATCCCACGTTAGACACATGGCATCATCTCATAACACAGTGGTCCGTGATCCCCTTGCATCTCTTGATCATGGGGTTATGAGGGTCGTTGGATCGACTCACTTTACCTGTTGGCCACAACGACCACCTTCTTAAGTCCCTTAACAGTCGAGAAACTTTTTTGCAGAAATTAAAAAATCTTCATCCATTAAAAGAATGTGCAGATTGATGAACCATTTTTAGTCTGGACTTTACTTGTTGGGAACCGGTAACAACAAATGTTGTGAAGGATTAACTATCAGCCTTGTTAAACACAATGCACCACTGAGAGGGGGAGGGGGTGAATCAGTGGTTCTCAAAACTTTCCTTTTTGGCTTTCCTTTGTGAGAAACACCGGTTTGTGAATCAATCACAAAGAAGACTTACTGGTTAGTAATGAGACTAACTCAAATACACACACACACACAAGAAGACATCACATAACACCAGTATATACGAGGAAAACCCAAGATGGGAAAAACCTCGGTGAGCAATGTTGCTAGAGACTACTGATCCAATCCAACCTCACAGTAAAATACAATTACAGAGTTTAGGGCACCATACCAAGGAGCTACAACCCGTATTAGTTCTATGGTCTACAACCCAAAGGAGCATCAGCCCCTGCACCAAGCTACAACTCAGTGTTCACAATGCAAACTTCAAATACATAAGTTGTTATCATGTTACAAGTGAATCTTGCAACCTTATCAAATATCTTACACTGTTGGTGAAGTACCTTCTCTCCTTCCTACTCTACACCTGCTACTTCTCTTCTAGATATACTCCTCACCTTTAGCACATCACCAGTATCACACTCTTTTGGTGTAAGAACTACCGGTTCTTTTCTCCAACCGATTGAAGGCTTCAACCAGGTTTTTTTTCTCACTCTCTTCTTAGATGCTCATTAAGCACTCGGCTGATCTTGTTCTTACTTGCAGAAGTCTTCCACTTTGCAACAACATAATATTCACCTTTTCAGCAGCACAAATAGTCTCTTAGGCCTTTTTACTTATAGCCCAAATTTCCTACCAAAAGCTAATTCAAAGTTCAGGCGGTTAGAGTTTCCTCACCATCTTCGAGGCAAACCAAATCCAATCAAATCTTGCATGATCTGATCTTTCTGACATCTGAATGTACATCTCTGCCATAGTCACATCTCCTCTATCATGCCTTCAATTCCCGATGATTTGCTTTTTACCTTCACAACAAATCCTTCAATTAGTCATGAAATATATGTTCGGTTATTTCCTTCATCGCCTCAATCTTCTCAATATCTCGTAGCTGGATTGTAGTTGTCTTCCAGACCTCGAGCCTCAAACCCCTGTAATCACTCTACAACAAGTCCATGATTTGTGGGGTCATTCATTAAAGCTGACCAACCCTGCAACAACCCTATCATTGTACATTCTATCTTTATCCAGCTGTGGGTTTGCCATGTTGACTCCATGTCAACTATCTTCCAACTTGGCACTTCAAGTCGGTCCAAGTAGGATTACTGACCAACCACCCTACTAGTTCCTTACTTTAGCTAGTTTGCTAACCCTTCCGGTCTCAACCATTCTATCGGTTACCTTGTCATATCTGCTCTTGACTTGAATAGTTGATGGATACACTCAAATCGGTCTCTATACTAATAAGTCCTAAGTATGCTCATTCCCACAATGGGGAGGTCTTCTACATCTGCACCTTGCTTTATATAACCGGTAGACTTACATACTGGTTACCACTCTTGATGACACCATGTCATCATTCTTTGTCAAGGCTCCATCTTCTTTCAGCCAGGTCAAATTCCTCTATTTGCATCTACTCAGCCTTGCCTTTTCCTTGATTAGATTTGACCATATCACAACTGGTTTGTCAAGATTACAAACACTTCACACTTCCTCTATACTCACATTATGCCTTTACTTCCTCACTCTTATCTTTCCAAACTATGATGCACTCAATGCATAATAGGAGATAAGCTCCACTTGCTAGATGAGATAACACTTTGTTTTTTGCATCCTGCAAGGTTCTTCATGTGATCTGATGTGAGCATATTTACTGTTAGTCAATGCTTCACATGATGACTACTTCTTCATCCAGTGGGAGTCCTATTATTATGCAACCTCTGAGAATACCGGTTCATTCTTCTTTTCTAGTGTTGATGTGATTCGAATAACACTCTACCTCTTCATCACAAACAACTACTCAAACACCTTTCTATCTCATCACATAATTCAGGTGCTAACTTGTGTATTGATGACTTCTGTGAGCATCTTTTTAACCTTTACTAGTGTTTAGCAACACAAGGTGATATCCAAGCTATCACATACAATACTCCTTCATATCAGTGTTGCACATACATTTCATCTACTAGTGATCATCTCATACCAGTTGACATCAATGACAACACAATGCCAACAATTTCCCCCTTTGGCATTGATGTCAACACATATAGTATCTAACATACTACAGAATTCTTCTCCCCCTTTGACACAATGACAAAGGGAACTATGAGGCTATTATTATTCTTTGTATGTGTCGGTCACTGACAAAATAATTTATCCCTCTTTGTCTTGATTGGATGCAACACTTCCCCTGATGCCACTAGTTATCTTATCACCAATTGTTACATCTTCTCAAGTCACAATACTTGAGATGGGGAATTTAATCATCAACTGACACCAATTGAGTATGCGGGTCTGAAGTGATAGATACCAATTGTTGATGTGTCAGTGAATATTGCTCTCCTGCTGTTCAACCTACAATACCTTTGCAAATTCCATCTCCTTTAGTTTGGGCAGTCAACATTCTTACCAATTCAAGCAAGCCAGCTCTTCATTACGAGCACTTGAACTCCCCTTGAGTCATACATCTTAGGTCCTCATCTCTAGTTAGATACAATACCAGAGTTCCATTCTTCACCATATACTGGTTTAGCTATTCATATGTGATCATCTAATTATCCTTCATCTCCATTTTATCTAGCACAACTTATGACATGATCTTGTTAGAAGTCATACCAGTAGCATTCTACACATATCGGTTAACATTTGATATTAATTATTAACCATTGCTTCTTGACATACGTAGTGTTGATCCATCATTGATCTGTAGATGTGTGGTTAAGGAAACACCTACATCGACAACAACATGGTTTTCCATGTTGCCTTCATTTCTGAGGGGGTGAATGATTGTTTCAATGTGCATTTCCCCCCCTAATATTTTGCATCTCCTTTAGGCCTTAGGAGATATCACCTATGCTCTAAATGCACCGTGTCGATCCATGGTCTTCTTCCTCCATACCTGCATGAGTTCATTCTTCTTCCCATTTTCAGATTTGGGAGTAGGTCTTTCCTTCTTTTGCTGATGGGTCCTTCCATTTCTTGATTCTTCATTGCAACCATAAGTAGTGCTATAGTAGCACACAACATCCATACTAACCTCATGACAAGGGAACCCTCTGATGTACCGATTCTCTCTTCTCCTTCTTGTCATGTCATTGCAGCCATTACCCAATCTCCTTGGATACCTTGTTGGAACACCACTCATCTTGTTCCAAGTGGGTCTTTGCTTTCCATATGCTCTGTTTTCATCTTTTTGTAGAGAATAGCCATTTTGTTGGCCTCTATGTAACTATAGGTTCCTCTTCCTACATTCAAACATTCTATGGCCAGATCCATTGTAGTTATGACAACCAATCTTGACATAACCGGGAGAAAGGTCATGCATGTATCTACTTTTGGATACACCCTTCCTGTAAGCATGATTTCTATGAAATCCTACATTATCCTTTCTGGCTCTCATTCTACACTCCCTTTCCTTATGGCCATAAACATTACATGCAAAAAAATAACTGGTAAAGGATGACATATGACTTACATATTTGTTCTGCCATGTATGAGAGGATCTTGCCGGTTTTGCATCCCCATCTTTTTCTCTTTGGGAATGGACCCTTGATTGTCCATTCTAAGCACCTCTCTCATTTGATCTCTTCTTCTTTTCCCACACATGCTTCCCCTTGTGAGTGGTAGCATTTATTTGCTCTCTGCTAGTAGAGAGTCTCCTTTGGTGCTTCCTCATCTTCCTACTTTCGATGAGGTTTTCTTTTCCCATCTTCCCCTTACCTCTGGGATCTGTATGAAGATTCCTCCTTGTAGCATTGATCTTTAATTTTGTCTACAAGTCCACACCAGCTATGGTCAAGTCAACCTTCTTTTGAGGAGCTCATCTAACTGGAGATCTTTGGCCTTTGTTTTCTTGAAGTAGCCACTAAAGTTTTTTGTCTTTTATTTCTAGCTGAGAGGCTAGATCTTCACACTGGCATACCTTGGTGTCTTTTGCCTGAGTCTTCAACTCTAAGATGCATTTCTCTAATTCTTCAAGGCATTTGACTAGCTGATTCTATTCTACAATATCAACATTCTTGAATAGCTTATATTCTCTTTTAACTCTATTGAGTTCTTCAAATGTATTTACAAGCTCTCCTTCAAGGTCAACTTCACCTACTTCTTCATCATCAGAGAGATCTTGATGGAAAGAGCTATCTACCATGTCTTCCTCTTCATCATCATCACTGCTCAACACATCTTGTTAAGAAGTGGTGGTTGCACAACCACTTTCAGATTCTTGAGCCATAAAGAGTTGAGATCCTTCTTCTTTACTGCGGTGACTGCAAGAAGATCCATCTTCCTCATCTGGATAAATATGAGATGTATTTCTCATATTTCCTTCAAATGTAGGATCTACTATTGAGGGTTCATTTTCATAGATCTTCTTCAATCTTTCCCATAAGCTCTTTGCTATTTTACACCTGTCCACCTATGAAGAGACATCACCAGTGAGAGCACTGAAAATGGCCTTCATAGCTTCTTCATTGCACTAGTTTCTTCTTTCTTCTACACATCCAGTAGGAAGACTGAACTTCCTGGGGAGACCATCCACTACTGACATCCACACATCAAACTCTAAAGAGGATAAGAAAAATTCCATTCTGCAACTCCAAATGGAAAAAAATGAACCATCAAATACTGGGGCAGAGATAGATACTGAACAAACCATTGTGTCCTTAGGTCGGAATCTACCCAAGTTGGAGAACACTCTTCTAACTGGGAACCTAGGCTCTGATACCAATTGTCAAACACAATGCACCACTGAGAGGGGGAGGGGGTGAATCAGTGGTTCTCAAAACTTTCCTTTTTGGCTTTCCTTTGTGAGAAACACCAGTTTGTGAATCAAGCATAAAGTAGACTTACTAGTTAGTAATGAGACTAACTCAAATACACATACAAGAAGACATCACATAACACTAGTATATACGAGGAAAACCCAAGATGGGAAAAACCTCAGTGAGAAATGGTGTTGGAGACTACTACTCCAATCCAACCTCATAGTAAAACATAGTTACAGAGTTTAGGGCACCAACCCAAGGAGCTACAACCCCTCTTAGTTTTATGGGCTACAATCCAAAGGAGCATCAACCCCTGCACTGAGCTACAACTCAGTGTTCATAATGCAAAATTCAAATACATAAGTTGTTATCATGTTACAAGTGAATCTTGCAATTTTATCAAATATCTTACTCTGTCGGTGAAGTACCTTCTTTCCTTTACCGACTCACTCTCCTTCCTACTCTACACCTACTATTTCTCTATTGGATCAACACCTCACCTTCAGCACATCACTGGTATCACACTTTGTCAGTGTAAGAGCTACCAATTCTTCTCTCCAACCGATTGAAGGCTTCAACCAATTTTTTTTTCTCACTCTCTTCTTGGATGCTCATTAAGCACTTGACTGATCTTGTTCTTACTTGCAGAAGTCTTCCACTTTTCAACAACACAATATTCACCTTTTCAGCAGCACAAACAATCTCTTAGGCCTTTTTACTTATAGCCCAGATTTCATGCCAAAAGCTAATTCAAAATTCAAGTGGTTAGGTTTTCCTCACCATCCTCAAGGAAAACCAAATCCAATCAGATCTTGAATGATCTGATCTTTCTGACATCTGAATGCACATCTCCTCCATAGTCGCATCTCCTTAATCATGCCTTTCATTCCCAATGATTTTCTTTTGACCTTCATAGCAAATCCTTCGGTTAGTCATGAAAGATCTATTGGGTTGTTTCCTTCATCACCTTGATCTTATCAATATCTCTTAACTAGCTTGTAGTTGTCTTCCAGGCCTCGAGCCTCAAACCCCTGTAATCGCTCTGCAACAAGTCCATGATTTTTGGGGTCTTTCATTAAAGCTGACCAACATTGCAACAACCCTATCATTGTACATTCTATCTTTATCTAGTCATAGGTTTGCCATGTTGACTCCATGTCGACTATCTACTAGCTTGGCACTTCAATTCGGTCCAAGTAGGATTACCGAACAACCACCCTACCAGTTCCTTACTTCGGCTGATTTGCTAACCCTTCTAGTCTCAACCATTCTACTAGTTACCTTGTCATATATGCTCTTGAATTGAACAATCGATGGACACTCAAATCGGTCTCCAGATCGATAAGTCCTAAGTATGCTCATTCCCACAACGAGGAGGTCTTCTACATTTGCACCTTGCTTTATATAACTGGTAGACTTACATACTAGTTACCACACTTGATGACACCATGCCATCATTCTTTCTCAAGGCTCCACCTTCTTTCAGTTAGGTCAGATTCCTCTGCTTGCATCTACTCATCCTTGCCTTTTCCCTAATTAGCTTTGACCATATCACAACCAGTTTGTCAAGATGACAAACAATTCACACTTCCTCTATAATGGCATCATGCCTTTACTTCCTCACTCTTATCTTTCCAAACTATAATGCACTCAATGCATAATAGGAGATAAGCTCCAGTTGCTAGATGAGATAACACTTTGTCTTCTGCATCCTGAAATGTTCTTCATGTGATCTAATGTGAGCACATTTACTGTTAGTCAATGCTTCGCATGATGACTGCTTCTTCATCCAGTGGGAGTCCTGTTGTTCTACAACCTCTTAGCATATTGGTTCATTTTTGTCTTCCAGTGTTGAAGTGATTCGGATAACACTCTACCTCTTCATCACAAACAACAACTCAAACACCTTTCTATTTCATCACACAAGTCAGGTGCTAACTTGTGTATTGGTGACTTCTATGAGCATCTTCTTAACCTTTACCGGTGTTTAGCAACACAACTTGATATCCAAGCTATCACATACAATACTCCTTCATATCAATGTTGCACATACATCTCATCTATCGGTGGTCATCTCATACCAGTTCATATAAATGACAACATAATGCCAACAGGCCTAACATCCCCATCAAGGACACATGGCATCATCTCGTGATGCCGTGGTCCTTAACCACCATGAGCCTTCAACCGTGGTGGAGCACAAGCTATAGGATCTGCTTGCAGTTTAGCTGTCGGCCACAATATTAAAACATTAGACTTAGGAAAAAACAAAGGAGCCGACTAAAATGTTAAATGGGACTTGCCTAAGATAATAAAGGCAAGCACGACTTAGGAGATAAAATGGCCCCGCCGACGACGACATGACCCTTAGGCCTTAAGACAAAAGGGTAATGTGAAATTATAATAAGATTAGGATTTTTCCACAAGACTTAATTATGAAAACGTAAAACCCTAAACCCCAAAGGTAGGAATAGAGAACAAAATTAATCCAGAATGACCAGGATTTTGACTAAGGAATGAAAAAAATTTCATAGTCATTTTTAGGACTATTAGGACCTTTGACAACCCGCCCTCAAATCTATTTGCAACATTTGCAAAAAAATAACAAGATATGGTGAACCATCTATTGCAACTTCTTGTCATCTCTCTCCATGGAATCCTAAACTTTATTTCCTCTCATAATAATAATCGACCCTTTCCAAACTATATCTCTCATTTGATGGAGTGCAGGTACCACCAAATAGGTATTTGTCACTTGTGTCTTCCTTGAGCAAGGGAAATTCAAGAAAAGAAGAGGAAAGAAAGACATGTAGTAGGTATAAAAGAGGGAGATCAACTAGAGGTCAAAAGGTTAGAAGAAAATTCCATAAACGCATGGAATTATTTCTTGCTCAAGGGGGGTCATGTTCTTATGATGATGAGAGCATAGACAATGAGGTGCCTTTGAGGTACAAACATCTATAGAAATAATGGGTACCCAAGGAACTTCCTCCAATAAACACTGATTTTTGTGTTAATGGGAAGATATATCACATAGCACCATTGTCATTACATGGTTTGGGCCTATTTTCCATGGATGACATAAAGGTCTATTACAACAAAGTTGCTGAATTGATGGAGTATGTCAGACCCTGTTACAATTACAAAAATTGGATATAGATGGTTTGATATACACAAAGTATGCATAGGTATGCACTTTCAGTGAATTATATATAGCTTAAAGATAATGATCAAAGTAAAAGAGTGGCTATGTACATTGATGGAAGACCAAAATAAATAGGGAATATTGCAAGTTTTATAAATATTACACGACCTGGGTCAACTTATAGGCAACCCAATTGCATATTTGAGGTGCGCGAGGGAAACCATGTATTCGTATGTGTGATAAAATCAATAAATGCAGGGAAGAGCTGCTAATCGATTACAATTTGAATCACATAGATACAAACAAAGTTACTATCATGGGGGTGGTGCATACTTATATATACCATTTAAACCAACCTCTAATTAATGACTCCAATATACCATTTTATTATTAAGTTTTTTTGGTAAGTCTATTGGTTTCATTTCGGTAATGTTTTTTAATATTTAGTTGTCTTCATAGTGTGTCATTGATTTGACACATAACACAGACCAATATGTATCTCTGGGCACTTCTACCGAGTAGGTAAACCTCATTGTAATTGTACAAATTAGATATAAGCAAAATGTTATATTATTATGTTATTTTCTTTAGGGTTTTGGATTAATTTTGATAATGTTACTAATATTCTTCTCACAGATGGATGTTCGGGAAAAGGCACCTATAGTAGTTGAGAACATCGATACAAAGGTGGACTCACTATTATGGGATGATGACATTGCATATTCCACAAACCCTACTGAAATGATAAGAAAGACGCAAAAAAAAATTAATAAAGAAATTCTTAAATTGTTACTCATAGTCCCTCAAAATTATGAGATACAAGAGAGGGTGAAACAATTGATAGAGAGAGCACAAAACATGCAAGTAAGCAGTCATGAAATATTTAATTATAACATAAGTTCATTCATCATTTATATTTAATATTGTTTTATGTCATGAACTAAAATATGTACGTGTTGTTTTTATAGGAATTTTTGTGTCCTCATGGAGCCGGTGGCCATGAATAGGGTACTCCAGGTAGTTCAGGTGATGACCATGTTTTGTGCATACACCAACTCATATTTTTACATGTTCCTATCCTTTTGTTAATGTGTTATTGCTCTTATATTTAAAGTATTAATCTTTAGGTGATGTCCATGTTCATGTGCATTCACCACCTCATTCAACCTCATCATCAACACCTATATTGTTGACTGCAATGTTAGAAACATGCAATATGTAGTCATTGAGTACTGCATTGACCTGTGCAATAGGACATGCACCTGGCGATGCAGAGGCCACTAGTGGTGATAAAATAGCAGCATTTCCTAGATCTTCCCACATTACTAGTACGGGAACGTTGTTGGTCACATTTGTGGTGACCGATGATCTTGTTCCCATAAAGATAGAGAAGGTTCCAGGTACTTTAAAATAATTATTATATATAGTCCAATTATAATTTACTTATTGATCACTCATTTTGAAATAATGATCCCATGATTTCTTTGCAGGCAATGATGTTTTTAATAAAAATCTAAATGATATTACATTGGAGATCTTTGGGCCCACCATACATACATGGTGGAATTCCCAAAATCAACAATTAAAAGATTAACTCATAAACCGTTTGGCTGTGTTGTTCAGAAATGACACATTCAACAAAACCAAGGTCCTTCAGAAAGTCGACACATATCTCAAGTATGTGAGGGACCAATATAAGACACATTTAGAGAAGAACAAAAAGTGTGAGCATCCCCCCATGATTCCAGAGAGGGAGTGGAAGGACCTGGTTTCAGATGGAAAGGAGAAAGCCGAAAAGAGAAAACAACATACACCACCAAGCGAAAGAAGGTATGTGATACTATTAACAATGTAATTATGTACTAATTACTCTTTATATTTACATAATCTGACATATTTCAAACTTTTCATAGGTTGCTCGACACATTGAAGGCAACTAAGGTAAGACTAGAAAAGCACGAGCAACACAAACTTGGCTCTAGTGGTTATATGAAAGTTGCCGCACGAATTGTAAGTATCAATAAATGAAATATCGCATCAAAACAATAAATTACAAATAATTTTTTTAATCAAACAATAGAAGAAAAATTCATGATATCAAGAAAAAATGTAGGGCTCTGAATTCAATAGAGTGCACATAGTAGATGACATGAAAATCTCCTTCTAGCAAGGCTATGGAGCCGTGGCTGAACGTGTAAGAGAATTGAGTGGGCAAACACAAGATTCTGATGCATCCATCACATAGGTAAATAAGATAAATGAAAATTATTTAAAATTGAATACTTGAGCAATAATCTATTCGATGTTAATTTCCAACATAAAGTGACTATATTTGTTTTAAATAATCAAGCAATGATAACAATGCACATGGCATTGGAATGCAGCCTGCTAAGGGTGGAATACAACTTGCACATGATGAAGGTTGTGGTGTGCATCCCGGTACTTGAGGTATTCATGTGCTATGCAAATTTATTTATGTAATTATTACAATTAAACATCTTTAATTAAAATTGATGTAGTAATTAATGTAACCTTTTTTGTTTTTATTTTAGAGCATGTAGAGTGTGGTGAACATGTGGAGCCTGATCAAGGTAGACAACATCAAGAACGTGATGTGCCCCCATCAGGTAAAGAGGACAACTGTTATTCCTTTAAATGAATTTAATTGCAATTGGTGTGTTGATTAATGTAACCTTTCGTGTGTGTTTCAACTATAGAGGATTTAGAGGGTGTTCAATATGTTGAGAATGAGGCTAGACAAAATGATCAGGAAGATGATGTGGCCCCATCAGGTAAAGAGCACCCCTATAATGTTCTTTTAATTAATGAAATACTTGTAACAATAATAAAAAAATCCTATGAATTTAACCCATTTATTTGTTATTGTAGTGGAGCTCCCTTTTCCTAGGCATCCTCATCGCGAGTATAGGACTAGGCATATATTAAGATCATGAGCAGAGGGCACAACAACTGAAGAGGGGAAAAATGATGAAGAAAATTATGCTCCAATAAAAATGATTGTAATCTTATTATTTGTTAATGAATGAATTTTATGTGTTAATGAATGTTAATGAATGTTAATGAATGTTATAGAATAATGAATGAATGTTATATTTTATTAATGGATGAAAAAATGAATGAATCTTATATGTTAATGGGGAATTTAGAGTGATGTTTGCGGGGGGGGGAGGGCCAAATGGGCTTCCACCTTCATGTAGTTGGCCCTGTTAAGTAGAGAATATTAAACTATTCTTGAAACAAAGAGAAGCTCAAAAAGGTAACATACTTTTCAATATTTCATTATGCTCCACTGTTAATCTTATTGAATAATATGTATTAAATCTTAATTGCAGGGTCCAACAGAGCCAACACAAACAACGACACAAGAAGTTACTTAGTGGAGACCATCAAAGGTAAGGTACTTGATTAAATTTTGTTGTTTATATTCATATTGTTGATTACATAGTGTTGGTGTAAATAAATATTCATTTTGGATATTATTACACTTACTTAAGTTAACTTAGGATAATGCATCTCTTCGTAGTTTGGATTTGAGATACTTAGGGAAGTGTGCACATAGGGATAGAGCTTGTAGGAGAAATTCCACCTTTTGTGGTCTTATTTTGCTGTTACACTCCACATTCGGTGGGTCATCCACCTCTTGTGGAATATTATATTATTTCTCCTACCTACCCTTAGTATTTTTTACCTACCCTTGTTTCTCATTGAGCCACATGTCATATTTGTGTGCTCATACATCCATATGGCCTTGCCTATATAAGAAAGCCTCTATTCATTGTATTGGTTAATCCAGTTGATCATTTGTATATTGATGAGAATACAGTTTGTTCTTGTCATTCTATTGTCTTTTTTATGCTTTTCATTGTGCCCTTGATCTTGGCAAAATCCTACATGGTATCAGAGCTATTGGGGCTTCATTGATTGGTTTTTGGAGACATCGTGGAAGGCTTCCATTTTCGGATTTGGGGATCTTCATTTGTTGGGGGCATCATACAGCGATTTGGACATCACCGTTGAATCCGGGAGGCTGTTTCCATAAATTTCGACTATAAAGTCGACCTATTTTTGTGAGAAATTTTTTTTTCCCCATTTTGGCTATTATCGTACGGATTTCGAAATTTAAAAAAATAAAAATAAAAATAAAAAAAAGCGATCAAAAAAATAAAAAATAAAATAAAAATTCCAATTTTTTTTTTTTTTTTGTTCACTGTTTTTTGGGGGTCCACAGACCCCCCGTACTCTGTAGTACCCTACATTGCAAGGTCCTACCCTTTGTGCAGGTGTTGTCGGCACTGCCACGTACCTGCTCCTGCCACCCCCGCCTCGCTCCGCACACCACCTCGGCTCCCAGCCCTGCTCTCCAGCTCCACCGGCTCCCGCCTCCAGTGACCTCGGCCCAACTCTCCGACAGACCACTCCCACCTCCGGTGACCATCTCCCTCCCATCGCCGCCGGGACCCAGCTACCGCCACCGGCCAAAGATCTCTGGTGCCGCCTAGTCACCGCCGGCCGCCACGCGGAGCCCAGTCGGCTACTAGGACCCCACCACGTGGCTCTCACATAGCTATCCGTATGACACATCACCCGCCATGCAGAGCCACCAAGTCATCGCGCACGTCAGCAAATCCGTACGGTACGGCCTGCACAGTCATCTGCCCAATCAGCAGTGCGTACAGTACGGACGCCCAGTCTGTAGAGAGGTGAAGTTTTCGCGATGGTCATACGGCCATCAAATTTAACACAGTGAATTGCTGACATTAGCGCCACATCAGCATCTTTTTGAAATTTTTTTGACCCCTCTCCATTGGGCTTTTCAGTTTTGCAGTCCAACTTTGAAAGGCCATATCTTGCTCATTTTTGCTCCTTTTTTGGTGCAATTTTTTTTGAAATGGGCTAAAATTTCATGATTTTCACAGTGGTGTGGTTATTTTCTGATTTTGGTGCATAGGTTTTTCAGAATTTTTGGATTCTCTCAGCTGTACCTGTCCAATCCTCAATTCTGCAACTTTAAAGGCCTCGTTTGAGCTCATACGACCTCCTTTTCAGGTGCCATTTTTTTTTAAAGTGCTTATTTTTTCATCTATTTTCAAAATCTATGATAAGATTTCAGAGATTTTGAGTGGAAATTGTACTTTCAGATATTGGTCTTATTTGGCCTATTAGGTACTTGTAAATTGCTTGGATCTTAGTTAGATCTCTTGCATTATTAGTTTGAGACTCTTTTGGTCTTATTGAGGCAGTTGTAAAATTGTAAATCAGAAGTCCACTTTGCCATTTTTTGCAAGTGGCCCATTGTATACGCACTACTTATAAAGTGCCAAAATCATCACATTTGGGGGGGGTTCTTTGATTGAGTGAATTTGGGGGGGTGTTTTGTGTGATTGTGCCTCTCTTTGTGCTCTTTCCATTTTTGTTGCAATGAGTCCTAATGAATTTCCACCTTTAACTCCACATAATTATGCATCATGTAAAATTAAAGTATGGAGTAAACTAATGGAAAAGGGTCTCACACACTAAATAGATGGAACAATTACAGCACCACCTGATCCTAAGGCTGATCCAATTGCTCAATTAGAATGGCTCACAAAGAATTGCATGGCTCTTGGAACCTTACACAAGTATGTATCAGATGACCTCATTTTTCACATTGAGAAGTGTAAAACAATCAAGAAGGCTTGGGATATGTTTCAGAAATTGTATGGACAAGTTGATGAAATCAGAGGCTATCAGATTGACAATGAGCTCACCAACTTCAATCCCAAGAGTTTTGATACAATCCAAGATTATGTCACCAAAGCAAATGAGCTAAGAGCAAAGCTTAAGGATTGTGGAATTGACAAAAAGGATGCTCAGTTGATATTCAACTTGTTGGATAAGCTTGCACCAGAATATGCAACATTTGTGTCTAGCTTCCAAACTCATCATTTGACAGTGGGGAGTTCTTATGTTATGCCTTCATTTGATGCTTTCACAGAAATGTTAATATTGGAACAATCTAAGTTGTTGAACATGGGGATTCTCAAGCCTTCAAAGTCCAAGGCTTTGGTGGCAAATCAAGGGAATCAAGGAAGTCAAGGCAAAGATTCCAACAAGAAGAAGAAGCAATCTAAGTCTAAGCCACACCAGGAAAAAGGACAATCATCCTCTCCATCACAAGGCAATTTTTCATCCTCTTCCAAGAAGGGGACACCACCTAAGAAGGATAAACCAACTTGTGCATATTGCAAGAAGTATGGTCATGATGAGCATCGATGCCACACAAAGCAAGTTGATGAGTTAACCAATCTTCTCAAAAAAAACAACATCAACTTGCCATCCGCCTACACAAAGAAGGATTCATCTCCTTCCTCTTCCTCACAGTCTAAGGGAAAAGGGCAAGCATTTGTGGCTACAACAAGTTCTTCACAGCAATGAATACTTGACTCGGGTGCCCCATATCACATGGGTTCTACAAAGGAGCAGTTTTCTTCATTGGAGCCATCTAAGGAGCCTCACATTTACATAGGTGATGACACACAAGTAGAGGTTGAAGGGAAAGGTTCAGTTGACATGGATGATGGAACATTTGAAAATGTTCTCTATGTTCCTAACTTGTCTACCAACCTTCTCTCCATCTACCAAATCACTCACTATGGGAATGGGAAAAAGGTTGAGTTTACACCAGATTTAGTTGTGGTAAAGGAACTTGATGATAATGCCTTGGTAGTAGTGGGACAAGTCAATGGCAACTCATGGCTTTATTCATTCTCCCACTTTGTGCCAAGTTCACCTTCTAGGGCCTTGCTTACTCATTCAAATTCAGAAAGTAAGCTATGGCATGAGCGGTTTGGTCACCTCAACTACCGCTATCTTCAACAGCTAAGCACTAAAGACATGGTCACAGGTCTACCTCAAATCAGTTTTTTAGAGGGTGTATGTTCAGGTTGTTCCATGGGAAAGCATCCCAAAGAGAAGTTTGATAAAGGGAAAGCTTGGAGAGCTTTGAAAGTTCTTCAACTTGTTCACAGCGATGTAGCAGGTCCATTTCCAGCACCTTCATTTAGTAAGGCCCGCTATGTTCTTACCTTCATTGATAACTACTCCCGCTTCACTTGGGTCTACTTTCTCATTCATAAGAGTGAAGTATTTGACAGATTTTAGGACTTCAAGACTCGTGTGGAGAAGCAATCAGGGAAAGTGGTCAAGATTCTTCGCACAAATAATGGAAGGGAATATGTGAACAAAAGACTTGAGGATTTTTGTACATTTGAGGGGATTGATCTTTAGCATTCTATCGCATACACTCCATAGTAGAACGGGGTTGTAGAATGCAAGAATAGAACTCTCAAAGAAATGGCTAGCTGTATGATACATGCACGTTCTCTTGATCCCGCCTTTTGGGCAGAGGCTATCAGTTGTGCCACACACATCCAGAATCGGGTTCCTCACAAAGCTTTGCAAGGTATTACTCCTTTTGAAGCTTGGGTTGGTAGGAAACTAATTGTGAGACATTTCAAAGTCTTTAGGTGTCCCGCATGGGCTCGCATACCTCCGCAGAAATGCAAGGCATTGGAACCTCAGAGTCAGCCTTGCATATTTGTTGGATATCCTGAGGGTGTTAAGGCATATAGATTGATGGATTCAGAGACACATGAGGTATTCATTGAGAGGAGTGTTCACTTTGAGGAAAGCTCTCCTAGCTTAGCCTCTCTACCTCCTCCACCTTCCTCCATTGTGGATAGTGATGTTAGTGATTTAGATGATGAGACTCCTTCAACTCCGACTCGCAGGGTTACACCTCCACAGGGTCCACTTGTAGTTGAGGAGCCTCGTTCTCCACCTCCACCTAGACCTCGTTGGGCTCGACAAACACTTGAGTCTGTGGGTTCTCTTGTTGGGGATCCTTCAGATACATGGAGAACTTGATCACAGCATCAGGATCTACCACATGCATTCATTGCTACCACTTTCGATCCACAGACATTTAGGGAAGCATCAGGGGTTCCTAAGTGGGACCAAGCTATGGAGGAAGAGTATAGTTCCTTGATGAGGAACAACACATGGGATTTAGTCCATCTCCCTAAAGGGAGAAAGATGGTTCGATGTAAGTGGATCTATCGGACCAAGTTTGCAGCGGATGGTAGTGTGGACAAGTATAAGGCTCGGCTTGTTGCAAAAGGTTTTTCTCAAGTTGCAGGTGTTGACTATATTGAGACCTTTGCACCCATAGCCAAGATGAACTCCATTCGTTTGACACTTGCTATTGCTGTAGCTCATGGTTGGGTTGTACATCAGATGGATGTGAAGAGTGTTTTTCTTCATGGTGATCTTGATGAGGAGATTTATATGGAGCAGCCACAGGGTTTCATCCAGGATACTTCCTTGGTTTGCAGACTAAGGAAATCTCTCTATGGCCTTAAGCAGGCCCCCAAGGCTTGGTATGCCAAGATGGATTCCTTTCTTCTCTCTGTAGGGTTCACCAGGTGTCATTCCGATCCAAATGTCTACATTTTGCGATAGGATGACTCTCACTTGATACTTGTGCTCTATGTTGATGACTTGTTCATTACAGGGAGTACTTCATCCATCATTAGCAGGGTCAAATCTGCTTTGCATGATAGATTTGCTATGACTGACTTGGGTCTTTCGCACTACTTTCTCGGGATAGAGATTTCATAGTCACCTTTCGAGATTACACTATCGCAGCCCAAGTATGCTCTTGATCTACTTGCATGCTTTCATATGGTTGATTTTAAGCCTGCCCCGACTCCCTTTCTTTTAGGAGTCAAGCTTGAGGCTCAGTGTTCTTCTCCACTAGTTGATGCCACTTTGTATTGTCAGCTTGTGGGTAGTCTCATCTACTTGACTCATACACGCCCTGATATTTCATTTGCAGTTGGCATGGTTTCCCACTTCATGCAGGAACCACATGAGCTTCATTGGAAAGCCGCCAAACGCATCCTTCATTACATCTAGGGTACACATCACTATGGGATTCACTATGCAGTAGGCATAGGACTTTGCTTGGTTGGTTACACAGACTCTGATTGGGCTGACGATCTAGTTCATCATAAGTCTACTTCTGGTTACAGTTTTCACCTTGGTTCGGGCCCCATTTGTTGGCAGAGCAAGAAGCAACATGCTATTGCTCTCTCTTTGACTGAGGCTGAGTATCGCGGCGCTATTAACGCAGCGATTGAGACCATTTGGCTCCAGCAGATTCTCACATAGTTTGGCTTCACCACTCCATGACCGATAGTTCTACATTGTGACAATCAGAGTGCTATTGCAATCTCGAAGAACCCAGTCCAGCACCAGCGGACCAAACACATCGAGATTCATATGCACTATATCTGAGAGCTCATCCAGGAGTAGGTCATTGATTTGCAGTATTGTCCTACAGCAAAGCAGGTTGCTGACATATTCACCAAACCTTTCACCGAGAGTAAGTTCCAGCAGTTGCGAGCTCTCTTGGGGGTGCGGGATGTGTCATTAGGGGGTGTCAGCTGACTTCTCCTTCCTCTCTTATTGGGGGGACTTTTTCCTCTTTGAGGTTTTGTCCTTCTTCTTTGAGAGTCTTTTGTACATTCATCTCTCTTTTTGGGGGGAGTTTTTTCCCAATGGTTTTTCTCCCTTTCTCCATTTGTGAGAGATTGCATTTCATAGTTTTGCTTGCATTTGCATATTGTACATGGGTACCTATCATGGCCTATTAGCCGGGACCCATCTTGCATTGTTGACTTGAGTCTTCATTCCCCTAAGTTGCACTTAAGGGGGGGTGTTGGTGTAAATAAATATTCATTTTGGATATTATTACACTTAAGTTAACTTAGGATAATGCATCTCTTCATAGTTTGGATTTGAGATACTTAGGGAAGTGTGCACATAGGGATAGAGCTTGTAGGAGAAATTCCACCTTTTGTGGTCTTATTTTGCTATTACACTCCACATTCGGTGGGTCATCCACCTCTTGTGGAATATTATATTATTTCTCCTACCTACCCTTAGTATTTCTTACCTACCCTTGTTTCTCATTGAGCCACATGTCATATTTGTGTGCTCATACATCCATATGGCCTTGCCTATATAAGCAGGCCTCTATTCATTGTATTGGTTAATCTAGTTGATCATTTGTATATTGATGAGAATATAGTTTGTTCTTGTCATTCTATTGTCTCTTTTATGCTTTTCATTGTGCCCTTGATCTTGGCAAAATCCTACACATAGGAAAATATTCATTTAACTTTTTAAAAGGGCAGTCACCAAATACACCAAATAGTTGTCTAAACAAGGGCTAGAACTCACTATGAGATATAGTTTACACTTTTCATTGAACTAAGAAATTCAATATTTTAATGGACTACATAGGGCACTGCCTTAAAAAATGAGTCGACTTCACATGAAATTGGTCTAAGGTAGAAATAACGGTAAAAGGAACATCTAAGATTTTAAATTTAACTTTAACTTGAGGGTGATAGAACCAATGGTGGGACAAATGAAACCATCATGCACCTTAATCAAGACTTCGGGTTTATCATAATTGTCTTGACATAATACATATGTGAAAAGATATTCTTTTGTATTCATATTAACCATACATAGTGGATCAATAAGAACCCTACATGTGGGTTTGTCATTAGTTATATGAGTAATGTATATTGGTCCATGAGGTGTATGCTTTGAGTTACCACTTTGGGTAAAGGTGATATTAGGTTCAATCTTAGGTTTCATTCTATCTTGTTTAGGAATTGGTTCTATCACATTCACTAGATGTTCAACTCAGTTGCTAACTCCAAGGGTCACCTTTTCATCCTAGTGACTACTTTCAATCTTATGAATATCATTGTCCCTTGATAAGGCATTTTTTTCATTGACGTTGAAATTTGTCCCTAATGCCTTTATCATATGACTGGATTTTGTGATGCTATATATTGTCTTGTGTTTTTTCTTTCCTAACTACCATAGTTTCTCATACACCTCTTAATTACTTTAATGCTTATCTTGGTTCTATGTTGAGGCTTTAAAATATCAATGTAGCTTGATCTTTGACATTTTGTGACAATGGTTGCATTATGTTGTGACATATACTCTTGATAGTCTATATAACTATGAATTGTCCTTTTGTTTAAATGATGTTACTATTTTGACTATGTACTGTAGGTCTCTCGAACTTTGGGACTATCAAAGATTTATTCATATTTCTGCTATGATACTATCATGTTCTCATTCATCTAAACCTTATACCCCTTTTACCCTAAATCATTGTAGCCGCCTTTGGCCCGTTTGGCATTGGATCAAATTCTTACTTGGGTAAAGTTGTTAACTGCTTCTACTCTCTGTCATTAACTTGCTATAATTTTTTCTGATCCAATCCTTGTATATGAACATCTTTTCTTATGGACTGTGAGAGGTCACTTTGTGGTTTGAGATATTTATAATCTTAGTGTGTTTCTATGATTGTAATCTTTGCATGTCGCTCTCATATCCATGCTTTATCGAGATCTTCATTACCCAAATAGTCCCTCTTGGTTGTGTTTGTATATTGTTAGAATATATGGGATTGTTGATTTTGTATATTGTTAGAACATATAGTTTACCATAGTTAGTTAGTCATTGGGGTAAGGAGTTATATAAAGGTAGTTCAATATTTGAGAAAGCTTATCAAATCATATTCTATATTTGCAATACTTTATATTCTCTAATGGCAATTTTTTTTTTTTTTAAATATACCTTATTTGTCAAAATTCTGATGGACATGCCCAACATAGGCTCCGATGAGAGTGCTATATATATCTGCGATGAAATATTTCATTGCAGGCACAACACTCTCATCAAAGCTTCCTTGCATTTGTTGTCGAAATTCTGACAAAAAAGGACACTTTGTTTCGACAAGAATGTTGTACCTGCAATGAAATATTTTGTTGCAGTTGCACCATTCTTGTCGAAGCTTCCTTGCATTTGTTGTCAGAATTTTGATAAAAAAGGGCACTATGCTTCGATGGGAATGTTGTAATTGTGACAAATTTTTGTTGTTATAGGTGCACCATTCTCGTCAGAGCATAATGCCCTTTTTTGTTAGAATTCTGATGAAAAACCTAGTGCATGGTTTGTCGGAAGATTGGCGACTTCATCAAAATTCCAATGAATTAGATAGCCACATTATGTGTCAACTTTCTGACAAAGAAGGCATCAAAATTCCAATGAACATCTATTCATCAAATAACTTAGTGAAATTTGAATGACGAAAATTTGTTCATCGTTTCATCGGATCTATGATAATAATATATCAGAATTACGATGATAGTTTGTCGAAAAATGACCCCAAATGTATGAGTGGGCCCAAATCACCCTCTCCCCAGAAAGCTACAAGTATCTTATGCTAAGTTGAGGATTCCTATCTCATCTCATGGGAGCCTTATGGTAAGTATCTTTGGGGGAAAACTAGCTATCCCCTTGGATTGAAGCTATTGTGATGTTCAGACAAAAATAAGGGTGGGCCACTAATATAAGGTTTCTAGTGGGGGAACTTCAGTGAAACTTGGTGTCTACCATGTAGCGGTGGCTCACTTAATAGCCTATCCTAGTTCTCATAAGAGGATTTTTACACATCTCACACAAGTATGGATACTAAGGGAACCTATCGAGTATCCCAACTTCACCAAGAAGTCATGGCTTTCACCTAGCTTTTAATTTATATATCAGGATGAAGAAGTACCACTTGGGTCATTCCCTCTCAATTGGCCTTATGGGCTACTCGGGAGGTAGGATTTTCTACCTAAATAAACAAGATAATAACAATTTCTCTTATACCCAAGGTCCAATGGAAGGTGAGGGGAGAGGATACTTTTGTTATTATTACCAAATTTTCATCACACTTAAATTTTGTGACCTCCTTAGACCTTATATTGTTAGGATAACCGATGAACAACTGAGAGGGGGGGGAATCAATTGTTAACATATTATGAAACTTAAAGCACACAAAACCTTTTACTAGAATGCATAAACCAAATGCCGGAATAGAAAATATATCAATTAAGAAAAAACATAAACCATAAACCAAATACCATGCATCCACAACACATAACACTAAGATTTATACGTGGAAAACCCAGTAAAGGAAAAAACCATGGTTAGAAGCCTACCCATAGTTAGATAATACTTCTGCAGTAAGTATGTGATTACAATAAGGGGTCTGCACATGTAGGAAGGCCAACAGCCTAGAGCACACTGCTCATCACAAAGGAACCTCACTAAGTACAAAAGAAATCCAGACTACAATCTAGAAATAAGAATGAACTACAAGAATAGCATCTCCTATGCCTAAGTACAGTTTTAGTTAAGCTAAATTCCAGAGGTCTCAAACCTCTTACACAAACCCAATTCGATCACCTATGATTGACCAAATCCTTTGCATATGATTACAACTTTATTCAAACATAGATAATCCCATAACCATCTTTGATCATGCATATATGATCTAAAAAGAGATCTTACATCATATTTATACCAACTTGGGACCTAAACAATTAGGTTGGTCACCTAAAATATAATACAATAAATCCATTACATAAACCTGCAAACCAATGATAAACTATGTCAGTCTAAGACCAAAACAACATTAACTAAATAATAAATCCTACTGGTAATGCATCGGGAGCATTCACCAGCACATTACATAAACCAGTCCATAACCTAGTAGAATAAGACCAGACCTAAAATAGGTCACTATAAGACAAATGAAATACCACCAATCAATTGGAACACAAACACGATAACTATCAACATCCTGAAAACCTTCTAAAAGCCGCACCACCAGCACTTATCAAATTCGTCAAAAGATCTTCAACAAAGCACTATCGATAAAACCCTTACCCATAACCAAAAGGCTTACTAGAACATATGATAGCTTCTGGATCACCCTATCTTGAACCAACTGAATGTGACATGCATCTGAACCACATGAATGACCGAACCAGACCAATTCCACCAATCGAAATATACTGGAGACAAATCTCCTGATCATCATCAAATTCCAACCACTCTACTGAAATCCATTAGACAACCAGATAAGATAGTGTTAACATCAATGACAAACATCAATGTAACACATAATCAGTTCCTCCAAATTGCCAACATATATATTGCAGCTAAAAGAGGTACACAAAATTTTTCAGTTTATCCATCTTTACATCATGGTTTGAAAACTCAAAAGTTTGTTTCAGGATATGCAATAATTTTAATGAAGTAACAACTAGAATGCATTGGAGAGATGTAGAAATATATAAATTTATGATTACATTCATAAATAAACATGTATGTTATACAAAGTATTCATTTTTAGATGTGCACATTGGTCTCAAAGCCTTAGACAGTCCATTTGTTAATGAAAAGATAGAGCACATTCAAATTCATACAATGATTAAACATAGTCATCAAAGGTTAGGATCATCCTAAAATAATGTATACAATATTGATTCCAAGCTCGTAAACAACCCTCTACCCTAGACAATACACAATGTTTCCACAAACTAAAAGGACAGTCATTGTGGTGTTTTCAGCCATAGTCCCTTTCAGTCTCTCAAAGACAAACAAACCATGAATGATAGGCAGTAAGGTATAGAAGGCTAAGTATATAAACAACCTCAAAGATCATATAAATCTTCAAGTCTTGCAATCATTGATATTTCAAATACTATGACATTTTGATAAGAGTCAAGTACATTCATAACAACAGAAGAATGTCTATCATAATCTTTCGTAAGAGTAATACCAACTATTCTAAGATGACACAATGAAAACAAATAAGTATCAAACACTTCTCACATTCAAAAGCATTAGGACATAACAGTGTTGGGTTCAAAGGACTGTCATAGGAGCAAAAAAGGGTACTATTGTGACAATTCCATGTCATTTTTCTTCTAAGTTGTATGTGACATTTGAGAAGCAAATATAACATAGAAGATAGTGCATACAAGGTGAACAAGAAGAATGAATATCACCTTATCAATTATTTATGAACAACAACCTTCATCTTTGAATTTAATAATTGAAAAAGAGACAGTCAAGAGCAGTAATATATGAAGGACAGTATTTTGATACACAAAGATAATTATTGACATGTAATGGCATCTAAGAACAATATAATTCTTGAAAAGCACATGAGTTCACAGTGTATGGGCAGGCTAGACAAAAAGAAATCACAAACCATAATCTATCTCAAAGATAGTCTCAGACAAATGCAAGCCTTAGGGTATAATAAAGACCATCTATAGGGAAAATCAAAGAAGTTGTAGTAATAAGACAGGTTTGTGAGTAATACCAAAATGAGAAGTTTACAATCGTATCATGCTATTCAACATTTAAGTTGCAAATTTTTATAATAATGAAGGGAGGAAATTTGATAACAAGTGTACTAGGGTGTTAAATCCTAACATACCATACAATGCATGGCAAAACAATTAAATAGAAAAAATAGGTTTATGAATGATAAATCAAGACCATGATAAGCACAATGGTTACCACTATGATAGTGCATCATAGGAAAGAGATTTAGAGTTTGGAGCAGAAACAAATGCAGTCAATTAAAATTAGAGATTGCCAGTCCTTATAGCAGCATTTTTAACATACAGTAATCAGCCATACAAGGAAAGGTCACAGTGAATATAAGACTACTATCATCAATGACCAATTCAAGCTAGACTATAGTATATATTGACTATGAAAACACAACAATAAGTGACAATCACAACAAATTTTTGAAGAGATCAGTGATCTTTATGCACATTATAAGAAGTTATTCACAGTCACAAAGGGTAACAATATTTAAAACGATATAGATATCAAACTCACAGTGTCAAGGAAGTAACATCAGAGATCTAAGTCTGTCAAAAATAATGATAGTAAGTAAAAGCTTATAGAGTAGTAAATAAAGCTAAAGCATCAGATCAACAGGTATGACAATCATCTTAAGACAATTATACAATGAATGAGCAACCAGTTGTAGAATATCAAAAAGCTTTAAGTTACAGTCAATATGCATGAAAGGTACAAGAAATAATATAATATCAGTGCATCAAAGGAAATAATGGGTGCAATTTAAGGCACACTTCTTCATTCAATGAAAATAGTATAAGCACACTGCATATCCAAAGTTACAGCCATAAAGAAAAAGGACAGTGAATAGTGATATCATAGAGATGATGAAGATGTTCATACACAGAGATATTGAGTGCCAAGGATACAACATTGATAGGGTAGTGATAAATAAAGGCAATCAACATAGTTTTGTTTTGGTGCACAATAAGGGTATCCAACAAATGAACACAAAAACACATTATACAGTCCTAACAGGACATATTTTCACAGTAAATCATAAATTTTTTTTTTTGGAAGGAAGAAGACAAGGACATTGTGCAATAAGAACAAACAGTAACTCTGAGATACAGGAGGCAAATATCAAGATCAAAGATAGAGGAAATATGGAGATCCTTGTAGCATTCCTACTAAATAATAAAAGATAGAGCTTCTAATGTTCCCCAATGACAATGATCTCTAAGAGTCAAGTATTTGACAGTCCTAAATAAAGAAAACCAAAATATACACAAAGTAGAACTAAAGAGTTTCATTGATAGCCCCATTGCATGTAGAAGATAGAAATGGAAAAAGCATACAAGAAAAAGGTATGACAGTGATCATCACAAGAGGGTTCTTAAAGAGAATACAATGCATCACTGTGAAGAGGGCATACCTCAAGGAAATACAAAGATACAGTGCCCTAGATCAGCCACTATCATAGTCAAATACATAGTCCAATGATTAGGAGAACAAAGACAATCATCTTCAGGAAAAGATGAGCCTTGTTTACATAACGGAGAAACAATATAATATACTTCTAACAATCATCTAATAGATATTCTTAGAGTTTGAACAAAATCAAGAGTACAAAGGTGTATTTAGTCATGACTAGTTGTGCAAAAGTCAGTAATAGCAGTCATAATGTAGTGATATTCAAATAATAAAGTGCATCCATTACACTTGTAAGACATGTCATCCATAGGGAAAATAATCTTAAAAGATAGAGAAAGAAAAATCATAGATTGTACATGCATATTTTCAAGAGAAAAATCCAAGTGTATTTGTCAACACAAAGAAGAGAGTAGCATTTTTCAAATGAACAAATGCATGGTATTGTAAAAAATACAATCATATTGTTTTTGTTGTTTCTAAGAAACCCAGATGCCAATTCTGATAAATGTTTTAAAGAATCTAGAAAAACTCATAGAAAAAAAAACAATATGTTTAGTGCAAACCCAGTTTGTATATTGCAAGATACATTCATTAGAAAAAGAAACAAAAAAAATGAGAATCTATAGCAAAAGAGCTGCTCCAAACAATTTACAATTGTTGTCAAAAGATACAGTAAGAAAAGAAGTGAGCATGAACAACTAATAGACTATGAGAAGATATGTGAATAGAAGACCTCAATGGCTCAGAGCTATCAAAGAGTCTAAGATATTAAAAGGATCACAAGTTTAATGAAAGAGAGTAAACAACAAAGATTTGTCTTTTCTTATCAATAATGTACAAAGATGTTTAGGATTATAGTGTAATGTGCATCCCATGTTTGAAATAAGATACAAATTTTCACAATGCATAGACTTAGAATTTGCAAAGGAAAAAGAGCCCATTGAATGTTGATAGAGAACAAAGTTAGCAGATTTCACAGTCATCACTGGGATATTCATAGAGCAATCTTAGAACAACAAGAGAATGATATTCCCCAAAGAACCTTCAAATCTTCAAAAGATAATCACTAGTTCTTAGAACACAGTTGTAAAAGTGAGTGAATGAAGAAAAACACATCAATGACAAGACTAACACAACTATAGTAACATCTACACCCATCCAAAACACAACCTCCAACTAACTATCGTAAAATCAAATTAATGAAAGTAATGATTGGAGAGCTTTCCCATAAAAGGGTATGAAAAATCATCTCGCGAGCAACAAATGAAAGGAATATATTTCTAGTGCATACAATCCCAAGAACAAAGCAATAAAAAGGGTGTATACATAGTAAGTACTAGTGAAGATAATAGAAAGAATATGATAACTTAATGATGAACGAATAGTACCAAACCGGTACTGAGAGGGGGGGGGTGAATCAGTACAGACAACAACACAACCTTAAACCAGTTTGTCAGTAGACACTGTGATTTGACAGACAAACAGTAACACCGGTCCTTCAACAGAGTTCAATCGGCAAAACTCAGAATAACTGAGACAGGCATAGACCAGTTGACACTTATCTTCTCATATAATCTAACACTTCATTTCCATTTCACCCTAATGCATGAACAGGTAATCTACCACCAAAGATGTACATATTACTGCTAGATCAACATGCATCACCGCTTAACAAAAAACAATCATAACATCACATGAAGAAGACATCACACTTAACACACATATTTTTCATGTGAAAACCCAATTGGGAAAAACCATGGTGGAGATGAATACCCACAAGCTTGTTTTTGAACTCTTTAGAAGTTCGCTCTATTAGGAGCCTTGTTCGGTTAAAGACAGATACAATAGGTTCTGTTAGGAACCGAACCTATTAGGGATCACCCAGCTAAGGGATGGCTACAATACCTGGTTAAGGGTTAAACCCTGTTAAGGGTTACCTTGTTAGAGGATTTCAAGAACTCAATAGCTAGAGGATTTCAATAACTCAATAGCTTTGAGTTACCCTGTTAAAGGATTTTCACCAAGCCGGTTAAGGCTACCCTGTTAGGGGATTTCACAACTGTTGAAGTGGTTAAAGATCAACAGGTATAACAATGACCTGATAATAGAACTCAATGCCAATGCAGATCCGCTTAAGCTCCTCTTCACCTTCTGCACTTACACTCTGCAGGTATCACTCCTCTCCTCTGGTCTGGCAAGAATCACGTATCTCTTCTCTAGGATACACACACACAAATTTTGCCAACAACCTCTGAAAGAATCACAACATCAACCTTATAGGACAACAGATAGGTGAGTAGCATAAACCCTGAGCCCTAAACCTATTAGGTTAAGGAATTCAAATGGTTCAATACTGACCATTGAGCATACTACATTAAATGCAATAGTCTTGATCCAATCTCAAGACATTCTCCATCGTTCATTTTCCACCAATTTCATGGCGGCTGATAACCCATCACACGTTATCACTATTTATAGACTTGCACATTCTCGAGGTAGATAGGAACAATCTCCTTCATGCAAGATCCTTCACGCACACAAGGCTTATGTGGCAACATGATCTATTCATTGTTACCATGCTAACTCATCACACAAAGTCACCGGTTGAGCCATACAAGCTTGAAGCACTTCAACTGAAAACCCTGAAGTTGAGACTACCAACCGGTAGTCATACAAAGCTTCCATGTACCGGATCCCATAGTCATATGCCAGTTCACCTTGAACAAACACACCACTTCACTTTGGTACAAATGTCAGTTCACAGTGTTGTATCAGTTCTCACATATGCCAGTTCACACCTCTTCAACATATTCACATCAATGACAACATACAATATCAATATCGATTCTCATACCGGTTCACACAATGCCAACAATCTCCCCCTTTGGCATTGATGGCAATATACAAAGATATCTCTTTGCTTCACATCTTCTCCCCCAATTTCTACAGATATCTTCTCTGCTTCACATCTTCTCCCCCTTTGACAACAATGCCAAAGTGGAGGCACAAGCTTCCCTATTCCATTATGTTGCTCCCCTTGAGGAGTAGCATCCTTCAACACATCAGTCAAAAGAAATGACTATACAATTCCTGACTAATGTGGAGCAAATACCTTTAGTTCACCTCCTGAAGGGGCAGTACCCCTAATTCACCTCTTAAGTACATAAATGTAGTCTTTGGGAGAGGCTTGGTAAATATGTCTACTAACTTCTCCTTATTGGAAACATGTTCCAGTGCAATCTCTTTGTTCTGAACCTTTTCCCTCAAGAAATGATATTTAAGCTCAAAGTTCTTGGTTCTAGAATGTAAAACTGGATTCTTTAAAATATTGATAGCACTTGTGTTATCACAGAATATGCTTACCGATTCAGATACAGGAACTTTGAATCCATTTAATACATGCTTCATCCAGATTGTCTAAGTGCAGTTCATGAAAGCTGCAACATACTCCGCTTCCGCTGTAGACTGAGAGATACAACTCTACTTCTTACTCATCCATGAGACCAGTCTACCACCGAGAAAGAATGCACCACCGGTTGTGCTCTTCTGGTCATCCACATTACCTGCCCAATCAGCATCTATGAATACTTTCAGGTTGAAATCATTGCTATATGGGTACCACAATCCATAGTCAACTATTCCCTTTAGATACCTAAGAATCCTCTTGACTACAACGAAGTGGGATTCTCTTGGACTTTTCTGAAACCTTGTAGTAATGCCAACTGCATGTGCAATATCTAGTCTATTGTGCACTATGTAATGCAACTTACCAATCATGGATCAATATTCCTTCCCATCAACCAATGCTGAGTCATCCTCTTTGGATAGTTTACAACCGGTCACCATCGGTGTACCAACCGGTTTGCTATCTTTCATGCCAAAGGTATTCAACACCTCTTTGACATACTTGGACTGAGTGATAAAGATTCCATCTTTCATCTGCTGAATATGTAGTCCAATGAAAAACTTAATCTCGCCTATGAGTGACATCTCAAACTCCTTCTTCATCTCATCTGCAAACTCATGACTCATCTTGTCATCTCCACCAAAGATAATGTCATCAACAAATACCTCATAGATTAGAATATGATTTCCTTCAGTTTTCAGGTAGATGGGAGTGCAGATGTTCATACCATGCTCTAGGTGCTTGCTTTAGACCATATAAGGCTTTATGTAGCCTACACACCATGTCACTATCTTCTGATAGGGCAAACCCATCTATTTGCTCTATATACATCTCCTCTTCAAGTACACCATTTAGGAATGCAGATTTTACATCCACTTGATATACTTTAAATCCTTTAAAGGTTGCATATGCAAGAAGCATACGAACTCCTTCCAATTTGGCTATAGGTGCAAAAGTTTCTCCATAGTCTTCTCCTTCTTCTTGGGCATACCCTTTACACACCAGTCTGGCTTTGTTTCTAATCACCTTGCCATCCTCATTCAACTTATTTTTGAAAACCCATTTGGTACCAATGACATTTTTATGCTCCGGTCTGGGTACCAAGGACCATGTACCATTTTTCTCTATCTGGTCAAGTTCCTCTTCCATTGCCTTGATCCAGTCTTCATCTTTATTGGCCTCTTTGAATGACTTAGGCTCAAATTCAGAGATCAAACATGAGCTTTCTCTGACCTTTCTTCTTGTAAGGATTCTAGCATCCTTATCTCCTATGATCTGTTTAGGATCATGATTCATCCTGACATACCGAGGAATGGTCTTAACAAATTCCTCTTCCTTTTCTTCTTCATCCTCATCTCCATCAGTATCAGCATCTACATCTTCCGGTGTAGAAACACTATTACTGGTACTTGGTTGACTGACAACCGGTTCCCAGAAGGTTACAACTGGTTAATTTACTGCTTGCTCACTGCTGGTTTCCTCAGTTTTCTCAAAGGTTTCATCAACTCTTACATTGATACTTTCTATAATTCTCTGAGTCCTATTATTGAAACACTTGAGAGCTTTTCTCTTGGTAGAATACCCTAGGAATATTCCCTCATCACATTTCACATCAAATTTGCTCTGGTGTTCACACCTCTTGATGTAACATTTTCTACCAAACACTTTAAAGTAGCTAACCATAGGTGTCTTACCAGTCCAATACTCATAAGGAGTTTTATCCTTGCCTTTCTTGATGAGTACCCGGTTCATTGTGTAGACTACAGTGCTCACTGCTTCTCTCCAAAAGGTGTGAGCTACCTTTCCTTGAATCAACATGGTTCTAGTTTCTTCAACCACAGTCTGGTTATTCCTCTTTGTTAGGCCATTCTATTGTGGAGTCTAGGGGGTAGACAGTTGCCTCTTGATTCCATGTTCTTTATAGTACTTGTTAAATTCATCGAAAGTGAATTCCCCTCCTTGATCAGTTCTCAGGCACTTGATCCTTTTGTCACATTCCTTCTCCACTAATGCTCTGAAAGCTTTGAACTTTACAAAAGCTTCAAACTTATCTTTCAAGAATGTGACCCACATCATTCTTGAGCAGTCATCAGTGAGAATCATGAAGTACCTATCACCCTGCACACTTCTAGTTTTCATAGGACCACACAATTCAGTATGCACAAGATAAGCAAATTGTTAGCAGTGAAAGGTTTACCTTTAAAGGTTGAGGAATACATTTTCCCCAATTGACACTCTCTGCACAAGGTATTATCTAGTTTGCTTAGCACCGATAACCCTCTAACTGCCTTGATCTTACTAGCCTTCACAATGTTATCAAAGTTTACATGGCAGTGTCTCCTATGCCATATCCATCTATCATCAAATTTAGCCATAAGACATGTACTTATATTTGCATTTAGCTAAAATAGGTTACCTTTGGTCTGCATGCCAGTGGCCACCAGTTCACCATTCTTTCCTTTGATTCTACACGCTCCATTCTTGAATTCCAGAGTGAGACCACTGTCATTCAGCTGGACAACACTCAGAAGATTGTGTCTAAGACCATCAACCCAATATACATTCTCAGCACTACTCTTTCCATTCAGAGAGATGGACCCTCTGCCTTTGACCATTCATGGTGCATCATTTTGAAAGCGAACCACACCACCATCATACTCTTCCAAGGATAGAAACTTGCTCCAGTCACTAGTCATATGGTGAGAACAGCCATAGTCAATGATCCATTCATTGGAATTATCAAACCGGGAGACAAGAGATTTCTTGTTTGACACATCTTCTTTGACAGCAACAAACACAATATCTTCATTTTCTTCATCCTCTGATTCCTCATCTATGATACCTTCATCAACTACCACAAAATAGTTTCTTCAGTTTCCTCCTTTGAATTTCTTGAACCTTTTCGGTTTGTCCTTGTTGTCACCATTAGGGCAGTTAACAACAATATGTCCTATCCGATTACAAGAAAAGCATTTCAAGGGGAGCTTACCTTTGTATTTGCCAGTTCCTTTAGGAAGTTTCCTGGAAAGAAGAGCTTCAAATGCCATCAAAATCTCTTCATCATCCATTTCTCTTCTCTATCTTGGTTCACCACTGGTGCTAGCTTCTTTTCCTTTTTTGGATGGTACAGCAGCAGCTTGAAATGTTGATTCAGTCTTTTGAACACTGCCATCAAAACTATTTAGCTCATAGGCTGTCAACTTTGCAATGATGGAGTTTAGGGATACCTTAGTCTTGTTTATTGATCTCATCTCCTGAATAACAACAACCCTTATTGCATAGACCGACGATAGGGATCTCAAGACTTTGCTTACCACAGTGGAATCTTCCATTTTACCACCTGCACTCTTGATATCTCCAACAACGGTTTTGATTCTTATTCCATACTGTTGAATGGTCTCACCTTCAACCATCCACATGTCTTCAAACTTCCCTCTAAGGCTTTCTTCCTTAGCTTGTTTTACATGCTCATCACTACCATAGATATTTTCAAGAGTATCCCATACCTCTTTGGGATTTACCTTATCTTGGACATCAATAAACTCAATGTCAGATAAACTACTAATTAGGGCTTCCATAACTTTCCCATTCTCCTACATCTCTCTCTTTTGGTCATCGGTGAGAGTACCGATAGGGGAAACATAGGCATTCTCAACATAGCTTCAGTGTTGAGCACCCATGCTTCTGATGTATATCTTCATTCTGTCTTTTCATATACTAAAATTTTCTCTGTTAAACTTTGGACCTTCCATCTTCATCATTACTGTAGGATCTTTCCCTCAAATGGTTAAGCTTTCAACATAGAGGACCTAGAAGGATGGCTCTGATACCAATTGATAACTTAATGATGAACAAATAGTACCAAACCAGTATTGAGAGGGGGGGGTGAATCAGTACAAAGAAAAACACAACCTTAAACCGGTTTGTTAGCAGACACTGTGCATTGACAGACAAACAGTAACACCGGTCCTTCAACAGAGTTCAACCCGTAAAACTCAAAATAACTGAGACAGGTATAGACCAGTTGACACTTATCTTCTCATATAATCTAACACTTCATTTCCATTTCACCCTAATGCATGAATAGGTAATCTACCATCAAAGATGTACATATTACTACTAGATTAACATGCATCACCGCTTAACAAAAAACAATCATGACATCACATGAAGAAGACATCACACTTGACACACATATTTTTCATGTGGAAACCCAACTAGGAAAAACCATGGTGGGGATGAATACCCACAAGCTTGTTTTTTAACTCTTTAGAAGTCCGCTTTGTTAGGAGCCTTGTTCAGTTAAAGATAGATACAATAGGTTCTGTTAGGAACCAATCCTATTAGGGATCACCCGATTAAGGGATGGCTACAATACTCAGTTAAGAGTTAAACCCTATTAAGGGTTACCTTGTTAGAGGATTTCAAGAACTTAATAGCTAGAGGATTTCAATAACTCAATAGCTTTGAGTTACCCTGTTAAAGGATTTTCAGCAAGCCGGTTAAGGCTACCCTATTAAGGGATTTCACAACTGTTGAAGTGGTTAAAGATCAATAGGTATAACAATGACCTGATAATAGCACTCAATGCCAATGCAGATCTACTTAAGCTCCTCTTCACCTTCTGCACTTGCACTTTGCAGGTATCACTCCTCTCCTCTGGTCTGGAAAGAATCACGTATCTCTTCTCTAGGACACACACACACAACTTTTGCCAACAACCTCTGAAAGTATCACAACGTCGACCTTATAGGACAACAGACAGGTTGGTAGCATAAACCCTAAATGCTAAACCTGTTAGGTTAAGGAATTCAAACGGTTCAATCCTGACCATTGAGCATACTACATTAAATGCAATAGTCTTGATCCAATCTCAAGACATTCTCCATCGTTCATTTTCCACTTATTTCATGGTGGCTGATAACCCATCACATGTTATCACCATTTACAGACTTCACACATTCCTGAGGTAGATAGGAACAATCTCCTTCATGCAAGATCCTTCACACGCACAAGGCTTACGTGGCAACATGATCTGTTCATTATTACCATGCTAACTCATCACACAAAGTCACAGGTTGAGCCATATAGGCTTGAAGCACTTCAACCGGAAACCCGAAAGTTGAGACTACCAATCGGTAGTCATACAAAGCTTCCATGTGCCGGTTCCCATAGTCATATGTCAGTTCACCTTTAACAAACACACCGCTTCACTTTGGCACAAATGCCAGTTCACAATGTTGTACCGGTCTCACATATGCCGGTTCACACCTCTTCAACATATTGACATCAATGACAACATACAATATCAATACGGGTTCTCATACCTATTCACACAATGCCAACAGAATAATCTCTGTCATAGAAGGAAAGTAAAAACCCTATATTGCAGTCAAAATCATAATCTCATTTTTTTCAAAAGGAGGCACCATATCAAATATTGAAGATCTCCCAAGAAAGCATGCACAATCACAACCTGAGACAAAGGTCAAACAGAGGGGCATGCAATGATATTATCAAAGAAAGCTCCCTAAATGTCACAAGTTTCCACAAAGAAGATAACGACTGAAGATAGAAGAAACACATGCACAAACCCTATATTCATGCAATTTTCCATAAGTTTTATTTCCTAAGATTCCATAAAAGGAAGGGAATAAGCACATACTCGTGCTATTATTTCATGCAAAATCTCACTCAAAACTATGTCTTCAGCTCCAGAGACCCCCTATTCGAGCATTTGAAATGCATGTTGGCGACAAAATAGGGTTTTTCTCCAAGAAGAGTCAACAATGCAAAATGAGCAAAGTGAATGTTATTTTAGGGTTTCACTTCTATTTTTGCTTGCATGCCCTAAAATATGGGCTTTGTACTTTATCTTCTTTGAATAGGCATGTTAAAGCTATTATAAGTGCATAAGGTGGAAGAATTAAGTTCTATCTGTTAGGCCCAATATGGAAAGCTAATGTACTGAGAGGGGAGGGGTGAATCAGTACTTCAAAACTTTTCTTCAATAATAACTTTGCTATTATGCATAAACCGAATAGTGCAGTAACATAATATAAAGCTAAAACAAATAGATAACAATCATACATGATTCACTCCATAACACATATATTTTGGTTATGTAGAAACTCTTGGTTAGAGAGAAAAACTGCGGTGGGGATGGCACCCACAACTTCACTACTGCAATAATAAAGGTTGCTCGATTAGAGCTACATGTTTAGCTATTTCTGATAGCTTACCCTATTAGGAGTATCAAGATCTGTTAGATCTACCTTGCTAAAGGATTTTACAATACTTAAACTAAATGTTGCACCTGGTTAAAGGCTTTACAATTAATAGACTTGATTAGAGTCTTTTACCCTGTTAAAGGTTTCTCTTACAACTTTAAAATATTACAATAAAATCATTACAAATATCTTCAACTTTACATCTGGAATGTTATAGAAGATTCTATATGCTCAAAATAAATTACCTTGCTTATAGCATACCTCGGTAACCCATATAGTAACTCGGTAAACCCTTCTATTTACACTATTCTTTGACTGTTCTCTGAAATCCTTCTTGATGACCTCTATGTCTTTGTAACAGTCATAACACTTAGTGCTTTTATATGTCTTGCTTCATATATCTCTCTATATCTTCCTTTCTATCATGCTACATGTATATTTTTTATCTTAATCCATGTTGTACAAATAGATCTCTTATGAGGGTGATCCATTCATTACTTCAATCTTACAAACATGTTTTATCGAATGAATAACCATGAAAAATATTTCCTTGGTTAGATGACCTCAAAATCATACACAATCTTTAAGTGCAATTTCCAATGTGATAATGGTTAGATGTTCCTCGATCTTGTAACACGTTTTCATATGTATGTCCAGGTTCAATGAATCTGGTAACACATTTCACTCAGTGTATAACAACTCGGTGTGTCATCTTTGTTGCTTGGTAGACATGGAGTGATACTCGGTAGACAGCTCGGTGTATACTACGCTCTGAGACTACTTTCTTCAATAACCGACTAGACTGTGCATACCGACTGAATATCTCGGTAGAGATAATCGACTAGAGTATATAGAATAACTTTGAACATAAAACTAATGGCAACTTGATAAGTAGTAACAATCTCCCCTTTTGACATTAGTTGAGATGTTTGACAAAAACTACTTTGAAAGTTATAACTCAATAATCTATATACTTGCAAAATTTGACTATACTGATAGTATATACAATAGTCAATAAAATAATATATTCAGATATACTCCCCTTATCAATATACAGTACAAAACTCTGATTTTCCATGCTTTGTGATCAATGTTCTATGTGCTGCACTTGTTCTTTGCTTATTGTTCTGTTCACTACTCAGTTCACTGCTCTTGGATACTCTACTTGCTCTGCTCGGTATACTCCCCCTGTATACTATACTCCTGTTGTTTGATATTATACTTTGATGCTTTGAATACTATATCACCCCCCCTTTTTGACAAACATCAAGACTTAGTTACCATTTGGTGGAGGTAACTGGTCAAAAATGGATATCCTCTACATTGTCCATTAAAGAATTCTGTGCTTGAATATCAGCCAATAATGATATTAAGCGATCTAGAGTGATTCCCTCTTGTGTAGTAGATAAGGAGGTGGCTCGGTTGATCTATTCTTGGACGGATGAAAGATGAGGAAGGAATAATGTCTGAAGTGTCATTATGTCCATCCTGATCTTGTGTTCTTCATTTCTTAGGTCCAGCTATTGTAGCTTTGTATAAAAATTTTGAACTAAATTTGGCTCTGTGGTCAACTTATTTGAGAGATCAGTGATCTATTTTTCAATTGCTTCTATTTTATTCTTGATGTCTTTAATGAATAAAAAAAATGTGCAGAGTTTCTGAAATAAATAAAGAATGTGCTTGAGTTAAGGAGTCAACTCAGCAATAAATTTGACAAGTTTAACTTTGCCAATAGCTATAGCTTTCTGTACCTCTTCTATCATTTTTGCAGTGAGCTCCTTGTCTTTTAGCTTGCTCAAATATTCTGATGCATCTACTCCAGATGTCTCTATCTTTGTTAGGAGTTCATCCAGTTGAATGTGGATGGCTACATCTGTTGACATTATAGCTTCAGGTAGCATATCTATTAAGAGTGCTTTCACCTTCTAAAGTACTTTATTTTTCTTTTGAATCACCATTTGCTTCTCTTGTTCGGCCTTTGCTTTGCATAGTTCACCGAAATCAATGAGTGCTTGCCCCTTTAATTTTGATATGTCTACATTGGGAAACACTATTGGTTTTGACAAATCAACTTTAAAACTATGCTTTTTAATCTTCTTTTGTTTACCTTTCACTGATGGAACTAAGACAATGGCTTGTGAGGCTTGATGACCCTCAGTAGGTTGCTTGGTAGAGGCAACACTTTGGTCAGTTTCTTTAGCCTCTATAGAGTCTTTTGGTGTCTCGGTACTTGGTGTCTCAGTTGCAACATTCTCAGTGCTAGAAGGTTCTTGAGATGTTTGTTCTTGAGTAGTACCTTCTCCTGTTGTAGACTTGTGACCTTTGGTGCCTTGATCTGTGTCATGAGGGGTTTCGGTTGAGATAGGTTGTTTGACTGGTGAATAAGGTTGAACTTGTTCCAAGACTGATTCACTGGATACAAGTTTTGCATATGCATTTCCTTCTATCATTTCTTGTTTCGGTGCCTCTGTATCCATGACATCTTCATCTATTTGAATGGTGTCAGCAGGGTCTTTCTCGGTAACATCAGGATCTTGCTCGGTGACATCAACAATTTCAACTATAGCTTGCTCACCAGCATCCTTGATTTTAAATATTTCCTGCCACTTTTCTTTTGTCTCATTTTCTGCTTCAATATACAACCCATTCATCAATTTTAAGGCTCTTCATTTGATGAGAAACTTTGAGTTGTAGGTTGTCAGATGTTCTTTTATTTCAGCTACTGACATGCCAGGAAAGAGATGAACCAGACTTCTTTCTTTGATCTGTTTCTCTGAGTCCATTGCATACTTCCACCTATTATCAATATGCAAATAAAGTTCATTTGGAAGTGACTTAGATAGTTCCAATGGAGCTAACCGGAATTTTAGAAGTGTGTAGATGACAACTTCTTCAATTTGTCTCTTTTCATCATTATTTCTGGTTTCATACTTGACATATCTGAATGTTCCAAATCCACCATATTCTTTCAGATTAGCATAGAAGTTTTCAACACTATGTACATTTACCTTCTTGCTCTTGACAATTTGAAATTTGCTTCCATCCTCAGATTCGGTGTCACTAGACTCTTTTGCCAAAATGAGTCTTCGTGTAGATTTCTTGTAGGTCTTTGTTACCTTGGGAACAGTAACACTCTTTGTTTTCTTACTTGGTGAAGCTGCAGATGCTCTAGTGTTAGGTCGCTTTACTGGAGGAGTCGGTGAGGCCTTTGATGAATCTAGTTTCTTTCTTTTCAACACTTTACCCTTAGGCAATTCAGTGCTTAGTGTTATAGCTACCTCTTGGGCTTCAAATTCTTCTTCAGTAATGGCTAAAGTGCCTTTGAACGGTGTGGAGGAAGAATCTTCTCTGAATTTTTTCGATAATGCCTTTATCATCTTTGTTGCCTTTCTTGTAGCTTTGGGTACTACAATGCTCATCTTTACCTTTTCCTTCTCTTCCTCATAGGCTCCATACCTCATCTCAATAGCATGCCTTGGTAATGTGAGAAATGCATCAATTTGTTGTTGCGTGATGTCAAAATCAATCTCATATCTGATAGGTGACAAAGATTAAGTTCTTGGTTCCACAACATTCACACAACAGTAATCAGTGTCTACTTCAAAACATATGTCATTTTTGTATTTCTCCACTAGCTGGGGTGGAATTCTATACTTGTTATGCATTTTCTCTTGGAACTTACTGAAGTAATCATCCATAATATCATTGAAATTATCACCTAACTTCTTAATGAAGTCATTGATCTAATGGGTGATTGGTCGGTGTAGTTCCCAAACAACTTTACCGACTGATGGAAAGAATTTTTCAAAATAGAAAAACATGCATACAAGTAATGATCCAAACTTTAGTGTATTAGCCGAGTTGTTCTTCTTTGGCTTCCTGATGGTGTTCAGATTCTGTAATGCCCTGCCAGGAAACCCCGAAGGGATTAAGCCATAACACAAGAATAGAGTGCAATAATTTTTTTATTTCTTTTTTAAAGATAAACACAACATTAAGATACAATGAGATATCAAAATTCAGATTACATAGCGGAAGACAACAACTAACACCTACAGAGTTTCCCAACGTGATTACTTAATTTACACATTTCACTTAACACACTAATAAATCCAATAAGCTGATTATCTTATAACGAGATAATTCTTAAACAAGGATAATTTCTTTCAAAAGATGGAAATATAAATCACAAGATAAGGTTCATCCATTAAGATCTATTCATAATCCTCATTCAAGCTTTTCATTAAAATATAAGCCATGCATCTACTATTCTAACACACTATAATTTTATCATAAACATATGAGATCTTTTCATGCATATTTAATTTCCTTAACCACAACTGAATAGATTCCATTACTCTAAGTTACATTCTTTCATATTCCAATTTATACATTCTAACATAAGCTATTCATACATGATAAAGTTGAATAAGGGAAACATGAGAGAATAACATCACATAACACCATAATGATCTCGGAGTTCACCCCTAAAGGGCTACATCTCTAGGTCTACTCAATTGCAAGACCCCTCTGATAATTAATAAAGTTAAGAATACATGAGGTTCTCAGAATTTACAATCCGGCCATCAAGGGGAGACATAATCAATATACAATCGACCACATTGGTCAATAAATACATAAACGATCCCTGAAAAGAAAAGGATCCAGCTGAACATAATCAAAGCTAATACAAAGGTCCATTGGAGCATCCACAAAACTGAGTCATCACCACCCAAGGTCTAACATGAAACCAAGTACTCACAAGGGTATCGACAATAGGATGACCCACAAACATGCTCCTAACAGGGCAAAATGACAACACACTAGCGAACGTAGGGACAAGTGTCATCACACAACCTGGTACGGTTACCATGGCAGGTCTTCATAGGTTTTGGCCCCATACACTGGTTACCCTGGCAACCTAATCCGAAACTCCGGCCCATCCAAGCCTCATGTGGACCCACACATCCTTTCATGAAGACAAGGATGATGGTTTGCCATTTTAGGCCTTCTCATAGCATGTCAAGTCTGTGTTAGCACTCGTCCCATGTGTGAGGCACAATTATCTTACTTAGAGATTAACATCCTAATTTACTATTAGGTTATCACTTATTAGACTCACTTTCGACGGGTTACCCAGCAACCACTTTGGGCGCGGCCCCCAATCGAAAGCCACTTTCCCATACGACACTAGACTATACTCAAACGAACTCAAAAAACCAAGGAATACACATGGTCAGACGAATGGAGTTCAAAAAGGAGGGAACAACCATCTAATCAAACCCAACTCAAAAGAGGTACACTTACTGACGGTACTCTAACCAAAGACCTGACCAACTATGGTCAACCACGAATCATCATTCGACACCCATATAAAGGTTATGAACAATTACGACACACCTACAAAACAATAGTCAAACTCATAACCGAGGACTGGAATAGGTACCCAAAACAATCCATATGACAGGGTCCAATCGAATAAATCAAAACTTGCCATTACTTAAGCAAAAGCGAATACAAAAAATTAAACTCGCATAGGCAATAACTGGAAAAGACAATATTTTCCCATATTAATTTAAACATAAAAGTTGATCCAATTCTCTGATTGATCTAAGTTTTCAAAATGCATTGACAGAAAAATCACTGTTACCAGGTGAGTACAATACCACAATTTTCAATGGTCCATTCGCCTATGTCTCAAAACAGAGGAAGATTATAACTATACCATTAATTTTACAAATTGAGAATACCATTAACTCGCCAACATTCCAAATGACACATTATTAAAAATTTCCCATGATAAAATATTTCATTTACTTCTCAATTACTCAAATGATATGTTCTTGAATAAAATATTATTTAAAAATAGTCAATTAATAAATATATTTATTTCAACAATTTCCAATTAAAATATTATTCTTCCTCAATAAGACAAATACCCAAATTAACTATTAATTAATGTATGTATTTATTAATCCAAGATTAATAAAATATAACAAATTAATAATTAAAACCCAATATTAACAATCAAGTATTTAGTTTAGAAAAATTCTCATTAATAATAATAAAAAAAAAATTCAGTATTAATAAATGTATATTTTCCATCATACAATTGATTAATAACAAATTAATGATAATTTATTATCAAATGAACATTTAATCCTAAATGAAAACTTAACTAAAATATTAATCATCATTAACAACTTAGTTAAAAATTAACATTAAATAATATTAAAATATTATATATATTTTTTTGAATTAAAAAAAATTACATTAAAAAAAACATTTTTTAAAAACTAAAAAAAAACAACATTTATATGGGGGAGGGTACCCACATGGACCCCCACGTGGGGCCCCCCCTTGGGAGCTCATGTTGCTGCCCAATGGGAGCATGCAGCCCCCATGGGAGCGTTGTTGTTCCCAAAGGGAGCATGCAACCCCCCTGGGAAGCACTGCTGCCCAATGGACACGCAGCACCCCTCCACGTGGTGGGGTACTCTCCCACGTGGTTGGGGTTTCCACTTTTTTTTTAAAGATTACTGTGTAAAACACAGTCTGAAAAAATAACCAGTCTCTCAGAGACTAAAAAAAAAATTTATTTTAAAACCAAAACCCCATTTTTTTAATTTTTTTTTAAAACACACAGCTTCATAAAAACTTAAAATGAGAATTTTCCCAGCAAGAATAAAGTTTCAAATCCCCAAACAATTTGAAGAATATCAAACCATAAATAATTTCTTCAACAAAAAACCCATACTTGGGCAAAATGGGGCATTTAAACTCAATAATTCAACCATTCTTTCCAACAACATCTAATTTCTAAAGTAGAATTTGAATTTGGGAACACCCAATGGAGATTTAAACACGAGTTCCTCATGAACAGCCATTTGCAATTTATATCCAATATTTGGTTTTGAAAAAGCAAGAACAATACAACCAAAAATCAAAGAGATGGATCTGAATCCTACCTTATCTCGCATTCCTGGCAAGATCCGCTGAAGAGCCCCAATTTGCAGCTCAAGGAATCCTTCCCCATCCAAAACCCCCAAATTACATCCAAAAATATTTTTTTCCAAAAACCTTTTTTTCCAAAAGAAATTCCATTTTCCATATTTTCCAAAAGTCTAGGTTATATGAGAAAGGTTGACCAAAAATTTCAATTTTGGAATTAAAATTTTTATTTAAAATAATTCCCCAAAAATTACTATTTTCCAACTATATCAACAAATTAAATTGCTTTTCAATTCAAAATTGATTTTCTCAATTAATTCAATTTAACCTTTCTATTTCCAAAATGCCAAGAAGATAAAATTAATTCTATTTCAATTAAAATTAAATCTTTCTTTTTGTAGGCATAAACATAATACATTTAATATTTAAATTTAACCATTTAATTGAACTTGCTCCCAATTTAAATCGAGCAATTCAGATTAATGATAAATCACATAAAGAAATCTTGTTTAATTTAGTCCATTAATCTTTAATGCACAAACACATATTTAATCAAATTAAATACTAAGGACTAATTAATCAATTTAACCAAACACACCAAACACGCAGACCAAGAAGGTCATCCAGACAGACGACTCGCAAACCCAAACAAAGAGGAAATACCAATGACGACTGGCTATGCTTACTTGAGCACGACTATGGTCAACTAGGGTCTTACGACCACCTAATCCAACTGTAAGGATTAAAGAGGTACTCTCAAACCTGCAAATCCAGGTGAAGACAAACCTCGCACTCATGCGGCGTGGTACCTGAAATCTCCTGCAACCAAGAGTCATACATGCATACATATATAAACTTAATGAAAGCATTAGCTCGATTTTAATACCACAAAATAGGAACACTAAACAACTTGCATACAACTAGTGCGAAAACACATTAACAGATATGCACTAAATCAATACATCTGGCTATAATCATTATATTATGATAAACTAACTAAGATAAAACTGAGATTAAAAATTGATTAGGGCAGGGGTACTACAGATTCTCAAACAGGTTCTTTAGCAACACCTCACATAGATCAATTTTCATTCCCTTTTTCACAATTTTGTATGCTAGGTCTACTGCTGCATAGGGTACACTGTTTTCCCTTGTCGATTGGAAGAAACAGTAACCTATTACTCTAATGGCAAATTTTAGTTCTTCATCAGTGACATTATTCAGTTTCAATCCTCTACAATCTGATTCCACTTGGGTTAAAGTGATCAATTCCTTCTGTGATATCATCTTTTGGGCTCGGGCATGATCATAAATGGGGTAACCGGTAATCAGATGAATGATTTCCTTAGTAATCTTAAATGGTTGCTCTTCTAGCCACATGAAATCATCGTAAACTCTACTCAGAACAAACTTGACCCACTGGGGTTTGAACACACGGGGATAGGTTAGGGCTTCAGTTAATCCCTTGATCTTAATGTGCTTATACTTGCTATTCAATTTACCATCTGTGCACAATTCATCATAAGTGTCTTTAATTTCAACATGACCAAGTTCTTCAACACGACATTTGGTGAATAATCTCACATCCTCGACTAACAACACTTTATCCGGGATGAGTGAAAAAGAAGTTTTGTCATCCAGTTCAGATGCAACTTTGGGAGTCAAAGAGTATTTTAGTGAGGACTTCTCTACATTCTTAACAATGATGGGATCTTGGATCTTAGATGCCATTGTAGATTTTAGATAAAAGCTAACAAAGGATCCTTAGGGTTTCAAGATTTTCAAACAACTGACGTTTCACACTAAGCAGATAATAATAACTTGATAAGATTGATAAACCAGCTTAACAATGCATTGAGATTGATGTAAATACCTTGAATTTGCTTTGTAGGAGGTTTGATCGCCTTATATTCACTTTTCTCTGCTCTCTTGAAAACTTGGTAAGTAAAAATGACCGCGAAAATGCTTTAAGTACACAATATGCCTTATTGGGCTCTATGCAGGTTAGGTCAAAAACATTAAATGCACTTGGTTCCACTAACCCTTCTTTCCTTTTTTCGCTTTAACCGAGTAACCAAACTTCCTTCATTTACCGACTAGACAAGTTTCATGTGTACACTGACTTGTCAGGTTTCCTATATAGTGCTTCAAAAGACTTTGATAGAATTTCAAACTTACTAATACATCTTAATTATGCAGATTTTGAATTAAGTACATAATAAAATAGGAACTGTTAAGATTTAACCATGAGAGAATGCAGTCCCTTCATACCTTTATGGATTAATTTGGAATAGGTGCACCTAACTCGATAGGTAAGGTGCTTTTTTCATTTGACACAATTTCCTTCTTTTTCAAAATCATCTTTAATTTGTCTTTTATTTCTTCAGTGTCTTTTCTAGGTTGATCTCTGTAATCTCCAGCCAAGTGTCCAACTTTGTGACAATGAAAACATGTCATACCAGGATTTCTCCATGATCTTCGGTTGTTCATCCCAAACCTTATAAAATAGTTGGCACTTATATGTCCATATCTTCCACAACATTCACACCATATCCTTGTATTGTAATCCCATGTACTACAGAATATTGTTGGTAAGGAATTGTGCGAGTTCGGTAACCTCTAGCATTTGCTCGGTGTGCAAACCACACATAGTTCTTTTGCTTAAGCCAACACTTCTCGGTACTATGTCCATATCTATTGCAGTTTTTACAAAACCCTTTGAATTTTGCTTTCTGATAATTGTTGATAGACTTTGTCCTACATTGATTAGATGTGTGACCATATTTATTGCAATTGTAACAATAACCTTTGGACTTAGTGACATTCGGTTGCTTACCTTTTCTGATTTGGTACATGTTGGTAGTGTGACCTTGATTTCCATAGTAGTTGCAAATAGGCTTCTTTCTTTTGATGTTATTCTTGTTTCCAACTTGATTTGATGATTCTCCTCTCTCGATAGTATGAATTCCCTTTTCGGTAAAGTCTTTTCCTTTGTAACCAAGTCCTACATATTTGTTGGGTCTTCTTATATTCAGTTGCTCATCCAACATCTTTGATGCTTCATAACTCTTCTTTAGTGTTTCTTTGGATTTCTTCTCTATTTCAAGTTCATCTATCAACCTTGATACTTCAAGTTTCAATGCTTGATTCTCATCATTTTTCAGATTTGCTTCATGATGTGCATAACCTAATTGATTTGATAGGTTTTGTTGAATTCCAGTCATCCTTGTGATTTCATCATTCTTATCAGATACTAAGACTTCAAGTTGTTGTTTCTCTCTTTCTAGATCTCTTACTTTATCCTTGGCTATCCTCAATGCATCAAGATTTTTAGTCATCTGTGTGCTGAAATGTTCATGTTCTCTTTTCATTGCTTTTAGTTGATCAACCAGTGCTTTGTTCTTTTCTTTCAATACTCCAATCATTTCTTCAGTCTCTTTAGATATACTATTCTTAGATGATGTCTCGAATTGTTCCACTAACTCTTGAGAGTCTTGTAAAACATCAGATAATCTTCTTCTCACTTTTAGAGATTTTTGCATTTGTCTTTGCATGTTTGTAATCACTTGATTAGCATGATCCATCTCTTCTTGCAGATACACAATCCTCAGAGATTGTTTATAGCTTCCATTGATAAGATATTTCTCTTTAGGTAGTTAAACCCTTTTCCAAGATTGAAGCTCTGATACCAATTGTTAGGCCCAATATGGAAAGCTAATGTACTGAGAGGGGAGGGGTTCAGTACTTCAAAACTTTTCTTCAATAATAACTTTATTGTTATGCATAAACCAAATAGTGCAGTAACATAATATAAAGCTAAAACAAATAGATAACAATCATACATGATTCAATCCATAACACATATATTTTGGTTACGCAGAAACTCTTGGTTAGAGAGAAAAACTGCGGTGGGGATGGCACCCACAACTTCACTACTGCAATAATAAAGGTTGCTCAGTTAGAGCTACATGTTTAGCTATTTTCTGATAGCTTACCCTATTAGGAGTATCAAGATCTATTAGATCTACCTTGCTAAAGGATTTTACAACACTTAAACTAAATGTTGCACCTGGTTAAAGGCTTTACAATTTATAGACTTGATGAGAGTCTTTTATCCTGTTAAAGGTTTCTCTTACAACTTCAAAATATTACAATAAAATCATTACAAATATCTGCAATTTTACATCTGGAATGTTATAGCAGATTCTATATGCTTAGAATAAATTACCCTGCTTATAGCATACCTTGGTAACCCATATAGTAACTCGGTAAACCCTTCTATTTACACTGTTCTTTGACTGTTCTCTGAAATCCTTCTCGAAGACCTCTGTGTCTTTGTAACAGTCATAACACTTAGTGATTTTACATGTCTTGCTTCATACATCTCTCTATATCTTCCTTTCTGTCATGGTACATGTATATTTCTGATCTTAATCCATGTTGTACAAATAGATCTCTTATGAGGGTGATCCATTCATTGCTTTAATCTTACAAACATGTTTTATCGAATAAATAACCATGCAAAATATTTCATTGGTTAGATGACCTCAAAATCATACACAATCTTTAAGTGTTGTAGTCACATGAATCTGTCTAGCTTAATTAAATAAATAAATGCTATTTATGTGATTAAAAATCCGCTAGCCATCAATTAATTATATTAATATTTAATTAATTCATCCCCAAACATTCTTCTATTAATTAAATAAATTATTCAATTTATTTTAATTAAATCATTAAACCAAATTCCAATCAATTAAATAAATAAAATCTATTTATTTAATTAAATCCCCCTATTCCTCTTTTAAATAAATTAAATAAAAACATTTATTTAAATCATTATCCCCCCCACTTGAATTTTCCTACAAATGCAACTTGCACATATTTATTGAAATAAATGAATTTTTATTTTAATAAAATCCTATTTTCCCTCACCCACCAAATCCACTTGCAAAATCTAATCCCCTTCTAGATTCTTCTAACCCCTTCCTAATTAGCCTAATCCATCCCCTAATTATTGTCACATTCCTAAGCAAAATGGAGTCACTTCTCAAAGACTTCAAAAGTCTTTGAAAAACAGTTAATGCTTTGTGTGTTCAACAAATTAACCCCCAAAGTCTTCCAAGACCACTAATGGCTCTTACATGACCATTTATGGCTCTTACATAACCATTTATGGTTATTTCAAACTTGTCTCCCCAAACATTTATTGTTTTGACCATATTCATCCATTTCACATTTGCACAAGAGTTTATCCATTGGATAAAAGCTTTATTCTTTGAATAAAGAGTTTATTCATTCAACTAACCTTGACTTTAACTTCCAAAGTCATGTCAAGCATTTAATGCTTATTCCCTCTCCTCTCAACCTATCTCACATTGACACTTGTCATCTTGGGATTGGGTTGAAAGCCTTCACATGGATTTGAAATCATTCAATCCTGACCCTTGTTGAGATTGCTCAATCTCAACCATCCATTGCTCCATTTTTCCTATAAATAGAGCCCATTTCTTCATAATCTAGATCTTGAAAACTTGTATGCATTTAACCTATAGGCATTTTAAGAGAGAATTTTAGCATAATTAACTAATATCTTGTCATTTTGGATAAAATCAATCATTTTAGTAGCAATAGCTTAATATTTGCTTCTTTATTTACATTTAGAGCAATATTTCAATCTCAATCCTCCATAAGCATCCATAGTGCAAAAAGCTATTGAGAGCTACATTATTTTGGAACTTGGAGAGGAGAGGAACAAGGGAGAAGGAGTTAAGAACATGCTAAGAGGCATTTGGAGATGCCTCATTATCTTTGTTTCATTAGTTAGAGATATTAGCATGATTTTAGTGTCTCTCTTGATATGCCTGTTTACATTAGTTTTTGATTGACTAACACTAACAGTTTCTTGTCTTGTGTTTGGTTTATCTTAGACTAACCTTGTCCACTTTGTAGAGCATCAAGTGCAATTGCCAATGTGATAACGGCTAGATGTTCCTCGATCTTGTAACATGTTTTCATATGTATGTCTAGGTTCAATGAATCTGGTAACACATTTCACTCAGTGTATAACAACTCGGTGTGTCATCTTTGTTGCTCGGTAGACATGGAATGATACTCGGTAGACAGCTCAGTGTATACTACGCTCTAAGACTACTTTCTTCAATAACCGACTAGACTGTGCATACCAATTGAATATCTCGGTAGAGATAATCGACTAGAGTATATAGAATAACTTTGAACATAAAACTAATGGCAACTTGATAAGTATTAACACTATCATCATTTAAATGATTGTAAATTATACTTTAATATATATTGATTAAAGGTTTAATATATAAAAACCCTAATCAATATATATTAAAGCCATGATAAGTGCACTTCATATTATTTTAAAAATAGGTAAAACTAAGTTGCAACGTGCAATTTTTAGTGAAGAAGATATTTTACAACTATATTTGGCATTTCAGAATGCATGAAGAAAGGGGGGTGATTTTTTCAGTTCAGAGCTATTTTTGCCTTCCACGTTCATGCAGTTTTTAGTGGTGGGAGTTTTTTTTTTTACAGCTATTTAGTAGCTCATGGCATGCAACATTTTTCAAATGACGGAGTTTTCTTTTCTCAAGGGAGCTATTTTTGACGTCATGACATGCAATTTTTTTCAGTGAAGGGGGAGTTTTCTTGTTCAGTTCTATATTTGGCATAACTGGACATGTAGAATTTTCAGAGGGTAGTGTTTTTTTGGATGAGCTATTTTTGGTAACAAAGGTGACAATTATATTTTTAGCTCAGGGGGTATTTTTCATGCAATATCAGTGGCTAACCTATTTTGAGCATTGGAAGCTATTTTTGGTAAGGTTACGCATGAGTTTTTGAGGCTATTTTGGGCAAATTTGCCCAAGGCTTTTTCTCATACAGCTTTTTCATATTAGGATTTTTGAAGGAGAATCTTCTATATATTCATTTCTCCTCCTTTTTTCCCTCTGTTTCTTTCTTTTTTGCTACACACATAGCAAAAAAAGCATTGTATCTTGGCACTTTTTTCAGTTTTTAGCATTCTAATAGAGATTATTTTTAGTTTGCAATAGAGAGTTTTAGCTTCCTTGTCAATTATTCTTATGTTTCCATTGTCAATTGAATGATTTGATAGATTTATTGTGATTTAATTTTGAATCATTTGCTTTGTCTCATTTATGCTTTGCAGAAATAGGAAGATTTCATAGTAAATTTAGGTTGTGGGTTGTGTTCATTTGGTTTCCAATTCTTTGCATGTTGTGAAAAATCACTTTTCCTACATTCGGAAATTGGATAACTTTGAGTCTTCACATGAAATGTTTATGAATTTCATGATCTTATTTGATTTGTGAAATAATTTTTTATCTTTTTTGCAACTGGTTATATTTTTAGGACAACAAGTAGAGCTGCATCATTTTGGTGTATCAACTCCATTAGGATAGGTTTTTCAACAAATGCAAGCCTTTTTACCTTTTTCTCATACAAGTTAGTTGTAGGAGATCCATCAAGATAGGAAGCTAGCCTAGTCTCTAGAGATTCACCTTCAACTAGAGCAACCCACAGGCTCGAAGGTGTTTCCATGTTTCATAGGATTGCTTGGTTTCACACTTAGCATCACGGGTGCAATCCTTTATGACAACAATTATCACCTTAGGGATCTAAAATACAAAATGTACCAAAAGCACAAGACACTTCAAACAAGTTAATTTAACCCAAAATAAATATGATGTGAGACTAATTAAACTAAAAAAGAAAGAAATACACACACTAGATTAGCCCTGCAAGCTAGTGATTAGTAGTTTTGAATGATCACCCCAACTTGCAAGCAAACTTGTTAGGTTAATTTTAGAAATCCCAAAACAAAATGTGAAAAGGGGTCTTCAAAAACATGATAGAAATAGTTGCACCACTTCGTTAGCCCACAAGAGGTTAGTGTTACTACTTATCAACTTGCCATTAGTTTTATATACAAAGTCATTCTATATACTCTAGTCGGTTACCACTACCGAAATATTTAGTCGGTATGAATAGCCTAGTCAGTTACACCGAGTTGATATACACCGAGTGAAACGTGTTACTAGATTCATTGAACCTAGACACACATATGAAAACGTGTTACAAGATCGAGGCACACAGAACCGTTATCATATTAGAAATTGCACATACAGATTTTGTATAATTTTGAGGTCATCTAACCAATGAAATATTTTGCATGGTTATTTATTCGAGAAATCATGTTTGTAAGATCGAAACAATGAATTAGATCACTGACATAAGAAGTCTATTTATACAGCATGAATTTAGGGTTAAAAAGAGATGTGAATATGAGAAATGTGTGTGCATATGTGTATGAAGCAAGACTTATGTGATACATGAGAAATCACAGAAGTATTATGATTGTTACAGAGACATAGAGGTCACCGAGAAGGTTATCAGAGAACAGTCGAGGAACAGAGTAAACAAAAGGGTTTACCGAGTTACTTTATGAGTTACCAAGGTATGCTATAGATAAGGTAATCTTACTTTGAGCACATAGAATCTGCTACAGCATTTCAGATGTAAAGTTGCAGATATTTGTAAAGTCTTATTGTAATATTTTGAAGTTGTAAGAGAAACCTTTAATAGGGTAAATGACTCTAACCAAGTCTATAAATTGTAAATCCTTTAACCACGTGCTACACTTATATAGTGTTGTATAAATCCTTTAGTAAGGTAGATCTAACTAATCTTAATACTCCTAATAGGGTAAGCTATCAGAAATAGCTAAATATAGCTCTAATCGAGCACTCTTTATTATTGCAGTAGTGAAGTTGTGGGTGCCATCCTCACCGCAGTTTTTCTCTCTAACCAAGAGTTTCTACGTAACCAAAATATATGTGTTATGGAGTGAATCATGTATGATTGTTACTCATTTGTTTTAGCTTTATATTATGTTATAGTAGTTTTTGGTTTATGCATAACAGTAAAGATATTGTTGAGAAAAGGATTTGAAGTACTAATTCACCCCTCCCTTCTCAGTACATTAGCTTTCCATATTGGGCCTAACAATTGGTATCAGAGCTTGAATCTTGGAAAAGGGTCTAACTACCTAAAGCTAAAGATCTTATCAATGGAAGGCTATAAACAATCTCAGAGGATTGTGTATCTACAAGAAGAGCTAGATAATGCAAATCAAGTGATTGCAGACATGCAAAGGCAAATGAAAAAATCTCTGAAAGTAAGGAGAAGATTATCTGATGACTTGCAGGATTCTCAAGAGTTAGTGGAACAAATTGAGACATCATCTGAGAACAGTATATCTGAAGAAACTGAAGAAATGATTGGAATGTTGAAAGAAAAGAACAAAGCATTAGCTGATCAACTAAAAGCAATGAAAAGAGAACATGAACATTTCAGTACACAAATGACTGAAAATCTAGATGCATTAAGGATAGCCGAGGATAAAGCAAGAGATCTACAAAGAGAGAAACAACAACTTGAAGTCTTAGTATCTGATAAGAATGATGAAATCATAAGGCTAACTGGTATTCAACAAAATCTGACAGATCAACTAGGTTATACACATCATGAAGCAAATCTGAAAAATGATGAGAATCAAGCATTGAAACCTGAATTATCAAGGTTGAGCAATGAACTTGAAATAGAGAAGAAATCCAAGGAAACACTAAAGAAGAGTTATGAAGCATCAAAGATGTTGGATGAGCAACTGAACACAAGATGACCCTACAAAGAAGGAGGACTCAGTTACAAAGGAAAAGACTCTACCGAGAAGGGAATCTGTACTACTGAGAGAGGACAATCATCAAAACAAGCTGGAAAAAGGAATAACATCAAAAGGAAGAAGCCTATTTGCTACTACTGTGGAAATCAAGGTCATACATCCAACATGTGTCAAATCAAAAAAGGTAAGCAACCGAATACCACTAAGACCAATGGTTATTGTTACAATTGCAATAAATGTGATCACACATCTAATCAATGTAGGACAAAGTCTATTAACAATTATCAGAAGGAAAAATTCAAAGGGTTTTGTAAAAACTGCAATAGATATGGACATAGTACTGAGAAGTGTTGGTTTAAGAAAAAGAACCACATGTGGTCTGCACACCGAGCAAATACTAGAGGTTACCGAACTCACATAGATCCTTACTGACAATATTCTACTGTACCATGGGATTACAATAAAAGGATATGGTGTGAATGTTGTGGAAGATATGGACATATAAGTGCCAACTGCTTTATAAGGTTTGGAATGAAGAACCGAAGATCATGGAGAAATCCTGGTATGGCATATTTTCATTGTCACAAAGTTGGACACTTGGCTGGAGATTGCAGAGATCAACCTAGAGAAGACACTGAGGAAATAAAAGAGAAATTAAAGATGATTTGGGGAAAGAAGGAAATTGTGTCAAATAAAGAAAGAACCTTACCTACCGAGTTAGGTGCTCCCACTCCAAATTAATTGGTAAAGGTATGAAGGGACTGCATTCTCACAAGGTTAAATCTTAAACAGTTCCTATTTTAGTATGTACTGAATTCAAAATCTGCATAGTAAGATGTAGTAGTAAGTTTGAAATTATATCAAAGTCTTTTGGAGCACTTTACAAGAAAACTGTTAAGTCGGTGAATTTAGGAAGCCTGTCAAGTCGGTATATGAAGGAAATCTGGTTACTCGGTTAAAGCGCAAAAAAAGGGAAAGAAAGTTAAGTGAACCAAGTGCATTTAATGTCTTTGACCTAACTTGCATGGAGCCCAATAAGGTATTTTTGAGTACTTAAAAGGTTTTTCGTGGTCATTTTCATTCACTAAGTTTTCGAGAAGCAAAACAGAGCGAATCAAGGCGATCCAACCATCTTCAAAGAAAAATCTAAGGTATTTACATCGAATCTCATCGCATTGCTAAGCTGGTTTACCGAACTCATTAAGTTGTTATTATCTGCTGAGTGTGAAGCGTCTCCCATTTGTTTAGTTCTCAAACCCTAAGGTTCCTGTGTCAATTTTTATCTAAAATCAAAATGGCATCTAAGATCCAAGACCCCATTGTTGTCACAAATGTAGAAAAGCCCTCACTAAAATACTCTTTGACTCCCAAAATTGCATCTACACCGGATGACAAAACTGCTTTTTCACTCATCCCGGATCAAGTCTTGTTAGTCGAGGATGTGAGAATCTTTACAAAATGTTGTGTTGAAGAACTCGGTCATGTTGAGATCAAAGATGCATATGATGAATTGTGCACAAATGGTAAAATGGATAGCAAGTATGAGCATATCAAAATCAAGGGATTGATTGAAGCCCTAACCTATCCCCGTGTGTTCAAATCCCAGTGGGTCAAGTTTGTACTAAGTCGAGTGCATGATGATTTCATGTGGTTACAAGAGCAACCGTTTAAGATCACTAAAGATATCATTCATCTGATCACCGGATATCCTATCTATGATCATGCCCGAGCACAGAAAATGATATCACAGAAGGAATTGATCAGTTTGACTGGAGTTGAATCAGATTATAGAGGTCTGAAGTTGAACAATGTCATTGATCCTGAACTCAAATTTGCCATTAGAGTAATTTGTTACTGTTCCTTCCAATCGGCAAGGGAAAACAATGTACCCTATGCAGCAATGGACTTAGCATACAAAATTGTTAAGAAAGGCATGAAAATTGACTTGTGTGAAAATCTGAACACAATTAGGAAGCCGAAGAAGAACAACTCGACAAATACTCTAAAATTTGGATCATTACTTGTATGTATGTTTTTCTACTTTGAGAAGTTTTTTCCAACAGTCAGTAAAGTTGTTTGGGAACTACACCAGCCAATCACCCATCAGATCAATGACTTCATCAAGAAGTTAGGTGATAACTTTAATGATACAATGGATGATTACTTCAGCAAGTTCCAAGAGAAAATGCATAACGGGTACCAGATTCCACCACAGCTGGTAGAAAAATACAAAGATGAAATATGTTTTGAGGTCAACACCAATTACTGTTATGTGAATGCTATGGAACCGAGGACTCAATCGTTGTCACCTATGGGTTACGAGATTGATTTTGATATCACACAACAACAAATTGATGCCTATCTATCATTGCCAAGGCATACTACCGAGCTGAGGTATGGAACCTATGAAGAGATGAAGGAAAAAGTAAAAATGAGCATTGTAGTACCTAAGGCTACAAGAAAAGCTACAAAGATGATTAAGGCATTAACTGAGAAATTTAGAGAAGAGTCTTCCTCCACACCTGTCAAAGGAGTTCTAGCCATCACTGAAGAGGAGACAGAAGCCCAAGAAGCAGCCATAACACTTAGCACCAAATTGCCTAAGGGAAAAGTGTTGAAGAGAAAGAAAAAGGACACTTCAATGGCCCTACCGACCCCTCCAACAAAGAGACCTAACACAAGGGCATCTGCTGCATTACTGAGTAAGAAACAAAAGACTGTTGCCATTCCTAAGGTAACTAGAACTTACAAGAAATCTACTCGAAGACTCATTTTGCCAAAAGAGTCGAGTGATACCGAATTTGAAGATGCAAATAAATTTCAGATTGTGAAAAGCAAGAAGGTAGATGTACATAGTGTAGAATTTTTTTGTAATAATCTAAAGGAATATGGTGGATTTGGTGGATTCAGATTTGTCAAATATGAATCCAGATCTACTGATGAAAAGAGGCAAATTGAAGAAGCTGTCATTTGCACACTTCTCAAATTCTGAGTTGTCCCATTAGAAGTATGTAATTCTATTCCTACGGAATTATATGCACATATTGAAACCAGATGGCAATATGACCTAGACTCAGAGAAACAAATTAGAGAAAGAAGTTTGGTGCATCTCTTTCCTGATATGTCGGTTGATGAAATAAAAGAACATCTGACAAACAACCAAACTCAATTTACAGTAAAACAAAAGGCCTTGAAATTGATGAATGGCCTGTATATAGAAGTGGAAAAGGAAACAAAAGAGCAATGGAAGACCATCTTTCGAAGAAAGAATGCTAGTGAACAATCTACAGTGGAAATAGTTGATGTCACCGACCAAGAGCCTGATGTCACCGAGAAAGACCCTACTGTCACCATTCAAATAGATGAAGATATCATGGATGCAGAGGCACCTGAACAAGAAATAATAGAAGGAAATGCTTATGCAAAACTTGTCTCCAGTGAATATGTTTTGGAACAAGTTCAGCCTTACCCACCGATCAAACAACCTACTACAACTGATGCTCCTCAGGCTATAGGTGAAGGCACCGAAGGTCAAAAGTCTACAGCAGAAGGTACTTCACAAGAACAAACCTCTCAAGCACCTTCTAGCATGGAAAATGTTATAGCGAAGACACCAAGCACCGAGACACCGAAGGACACTACCAAGGCTAAAGAAACTGACAAAAGTGTTGTCTCTACCAAGCAGCCTACCGAGGCTTCTCAAGCTATTGTAGTGGTTCACCTGGTGAAAGGTAAAGAAAAGAAGTTGAAAAAGCATAGTTTCAAAATTGATTTATCAAAACCAATAGTTTTGCCCAATGTAGACATCTCCACATTGAAAGGGAAAGCATTCAATGAATTCGATGAACTATACAAAGCAAAGGCCGAATAGGAGAAGCAACTGGCCATACAAAAGAAGAATAAAGTACTTCAGAAGGTCAAGACCTTACTATCAGATATGCTACCTTCAACTACAATATCAATCGATGCAACCATCCATATTCAATTGGATGAACTCCTAAATCAGATTGAGACATCTGGAGTAGATGCATCCGAATACTTGAGAAAACTAAAAGACAAGGAGCTAACTACTAAAATGATAGAGGAAGTACAGAGATCCATTGTTGTTGGCAAGGTAAAACTTGTCAAATTTATTGCTGAGTTGTCCCCTCAACTCAAGCACATTCTTTCATTATTTTAGAAACTCTGCACATTTTCTTTATTTCTTAAAGACATTAAGAATAAAATAGAAGCAATTGACAAAGAGATCACCGATCTCTCAAATAAGTTGACCCCCAAGCCCAATTCAGTTCATAATTTTTATACTAAGCTACAACAACTCATGGCTCAACAATTGGAGCTGAGGAATGAAGAACACAAGATCAGGATGGACATAATGACACTTCAAACATTATTCCTTCCTGATCTTTCATCTGTTCAAGAACAGCTAAACTGAGCCACTTATCTCTCTACTACACAAGAGGGAAGCACTTTAGATGGCTTAATTTCATTATTGGCTGATATTAATGCACATAATTCTTTAATGGATAGTGTAAAGGATGCACTCTCTATCGCTCTCACCGAAGCCAAGACAAAGTACAGATCCATTTTTGATCAGTTGCCACCTCCTAATGGTAACTAAATTTTGATGTTTCTCAAAAAGGGGGAGTATATTAGAGTATATCAGAGTATATCATCAAGAGTGTATAGTATTCAAAGTATCAAACAACCGGAGTGTAGTATACAGGGGGAGTATACCAAGTAGAGAATGAGCAGAATAAGTAGAGTATCCAAGAGCAGTGAATAGAGGAAAGAATAGTGATTATAGAGTATTGATCACCGAGCACACATTATAGAGTTTTGTATAGCATATTGATAAGGGGAGTATATTTGATTATACTATTTCAATGACTAATGTATATACTACATGTTTAGTCAAATTTTGTAAAGTATATAGATTTTTGAGTAATGACTTTGAAAGTAGTTTTGTCAAACATCTCAACTAATGTCAAAAGGGGAGATTGTTATTACTTATCAAATTGCCATTAGTTTTATATACAAAGTCATTCTATATACTCTAGTCGGTTACCACTACCAAAATATTTAGTTGGTATGAACAGCCTAGTCGGTTACAGAAGGAAAATAGTCACAAAGCCTAGTATACACCGAGCTATCTACCGAGTGTTATTTCATGTCTACCGAGTTGTAAAGATAATACACCGAGTTGATATACACTAAGTGAAACGTGTTACCAGATTCATTGAACTTGGACACATATATGAAAACGTGTTACCAGATTCATTGAACCTGGACACAAATATGAAAACGTGTTACAAGATCGAGGCACACAGAACTATTATCACATTGGAAATTGCACATACAGATTTTGTATAATTTTGAGGTCATCTAACCAATGAAATATTTTGCATGGTTATTTATTCGAGAAATCATGTTTGTAAGATCAAAGCAATGAATCAGATCACCAACATAAGAAGTCTATTTATACAGCATGAATTTAGGGTTAGAAAGAGATGTGAATATGAGAAATGTGTGTGCATATGTGTATGAAGCAAGAATTATGTGATACATGAGAAATCACAGAAGTATTATGACTGTTACAGAGACACAGAGGTCATCAAGAAGGTTATCAGAGAACAGTCGAGGAATAGAGTAAACAGAAGGGTTTACCGAGTTACTTTATGAGTTACCGAGGTATGCTATAGGCAAGGTAATCTTACTTTGAGCACATAGAATCTGCTACAGCATTTCAGATGTAAAGTTGTAGATATTTGTAAAGTCTTATTGTAATATTTTGAATTTGTAAGAGAAACCTTTAATAGGGTAAAAGACTCTAACCAAGTCTATAAATTGTAAATCCTTTAACTAGGTGCTAAACTTATATAGTGTTGTATAAATCCTTTAGTAAGGTAGATCTAACTGATCTTAATACTCCTAACAGGGTAAGCTATCAGAAATAGCTAAATGTAGCTCTAACTGAGAACTCTTTATTATTGCAATAGTGAAGTTGTGGGTGCCATCCCCACCATAGTTTTTCTCTCTAACCAAGAGTTTCTGCATAACCAAAATATATGTGTTATGGAGTGAATCATGTATGATTGTTACTCATTTGTTTTAGCTTTATATTATGTTATAGTAGTTTTTGGTTTATGCATAACAGTAAAGATATTGTTGAGAAAAGGATTTGAAGTACTAATTCACCCCTCCCCTCTCAGTACATTAGCTTTCCATATTGGGCCTAACAGTTAGGACAAAAAAGAAAATCAAAATACAAGAAAGTTAACCCTAATTTTTAAAAAATCGACTCTTCATAAATTATTTTGCATCAAAATTAAAATCATAAAGAACAAACCCTCTATATAATTGTGAAATATTTCCAGAAATGTAAGAAAATTCAAAAAATACACTAATTTACTATAATTTGTTTATTTTATTTATGAAAACCATAAAAGATTCATAAATAATTCAAAATTGATCCAAAAAATATGATTTTCAAATTGAGCACTCCTGATACCATTTCAAACTTGTAAACAAAATTTTGCGTAGAAATTCCCAACCATTTGTGAGATATGATCAAATCATTGCACAACCCTAATTTTTGAAGATTTGATTCTTCATGAATTATTTTGCATCAAAATCAACATCATAGAGAACAAACCCCCTATATAAATATGAGATCTTGTAAAAAATGTATGAAAATCCCCAAATTTACTCCCAAAATTATTTTTTTATGAAATATCATAAATAATTTAAAACGGATCCAAACAATCTGATTTTCAAACTAAACACAAATTCCCAATAGTTTGTGAGATATAATCAAATCATTACAAAAACCACATTTTTAAAGATTTGATTCTTCATGAATTATTTTGCATCAAAATTAAAATCATAAAGAACACACCCTTTGCATAATTATGAGATCTTTCCAAAAATGTAAGAAAATTCAAAAAATTTGCTAATTTACTCCCATTTTTTTTTTTTAATGAAAAATCATAAATAATTAAAAATGGATCCAAAAAGTCTGATTTTCGATTTGAACACTCATGATAACATTCCCAACCCGCAAAACAAAATTTGTGCAAAAATTCCTAACCGTTTGTAAGATATGATCAAATCATTGAAAAAACCTAATATTTTGTCCAAAACCCTAGCTGCACAAGGTTAGTCTCCAAATTGTTTTGCAAAACATCAATATTGGATTAGAAAAACTTGCAAAAGCATAGATATAGTATAAATCCATGTCCCGCTAGGTGTGCCAAAATGTATATAGTGAAAATGGAATGATGAAACTATTGTAAAACCAACAAAGATTCAACCACATAAAACCTAGTTCTACAATCAAGAATCCACCTTACACCAATTAAGAACCTAAAACATGCAAATCACACAAAATGGAAAGATTATACCATTCACATACTTGGTAGGGTTTGATCTCCATTTTTTCGTATCTCCATTGAGCTTTTTTGATATGATTGCTCTTAGGTTCTATGTGTGCACAAGAGCTTAACAAAGAATAAATTATGGTTGTGAAGTTGCTTGATGGCATGAAGATTGATTGATCGTTGATTAGTTGATTGAATGATTAGGGTTGTGAAAGGATGAATGAATCATCTTATATAGAAGATACCTTAGGAAATGGAGGGATAAGATTAAGAGGTGAAAGGATAAATGGTTATCTAGGATTAAAGGATAGGTAGGGAAAAGGATAAAATATGAAGGGGGTAGTTGGAGGCAAATTAAGAGATGAATGACAGGTGTCATGGAGGAAAAAAACTAATGAATTAATTAAATAAATAATTATTTAATTAATAGAGGAAGTGGGACCAATTAAATAAATAAAATATTTATTTAATTTAGGGAAAAGATAATTTAAATAAATAAAAATTTACTTAAATAGGGAAAGGCTAGAAAAGGCTTAGTGAATTTATTTAATTAGGACAAGACAATTTTAGGTATGGTATTGTTGAATAGTAGATGCATCTCAATGAAAATATACCAAGGAAGGATGATTTATCCTTTACTATAAATATTCTTCTTGGCTTGGCAAAATTAAGGTATAGATTGAGATAAAATCCTACACTAAACTAGTCTTACAATAGAAAAGTAAAAGATATGATTCTGAATGACCCTGGAATGACCAGGAAAGTAAGATTGGAACTTATCCAATTGGGAGAAGAGTCAAACTATAGACAAACTAGAACAAATGGTAGTGCATACCCATGTGGAAATCCCCAACCCAACATTTCATGCCTTACATATCATGTTGCAAAAACAAAGTGTAGATCATTCTTAAAATCATATTCAATTGTATACATATTGTAGTAATTATGAAATAGAATTTAAATCCTTAATTAAAAGAGACCCATTATCAACATTACAGATTCACCATTAGAAAAGACAAGCCAGTATATCATTAACATAAAGACTCATACAGTGCATACACAAAAATGGAGACAATCTGAACTGTTTCTTCTCATTAACTTTGAAAATTTGTACACTTCCATTAAAATTCACAATATACATGTTAAAAACTCTTTTCTGTTAATATGGAATTGCCCCTAATACAATTTACTTTCTTATCAAATTCCAGAATCCTTTACTACTGGCCCTAATTTCCCTTTTATAGCACAAGGGAGCAAAACAAACTTCAAGCTAGTAGTACACTTGTCAAAATTTGATTTACATTTCAATGGAGTATACCTATTTAGGCATCTTTTACAAGTACGATAAAAAATCATTTTTGAGGGAGAGGAAGAGGCAATTAAGATAACAACTTTTTGGGATTGGAGCCATAGGTTGAAGCATAGTGGTGTTGAAGTGTCTTCATATTCTAACATTTCTCACTCCAAAATTTAAAATTTGATGTCGAAGTTGGTGTTGTTCTCAAAAGTTATGTGATGATTGTGAGACAAAGGATGTACACCTACAAAAGAACAAGGTAAAAAAAAATTGACATTGAGAGTTACTCCTCTTCTGGCTACTCTTCTTCCAACATGTAGTACTCTTTGTGCCAACTCTCAATTTGTGCAATGGTGGGCCAGATGAAGGCTTTAGGTTCTTGAAATTTATTTAATGCCTCCTTTGTTTTGCTATCCATTGTGTTCTTAACCTCAACAACAATTTTTTGATAAAATGAATCAACCTCAAATTTTTTATCAATGAATAAATAATACATGTACTTTTTGGGTTGATTTACCCACACAAGTTGATTCACTGTTGATTGCACTGCTTCTTCAAAATCCCTTTTCCAATCATTTAAGGCCTTAACTTGGCTGTCTTTTCCCAAAATCTTGAGAACTCTCCAATGTTGCAAATCTTTGAAATAATTCATTTTTTTCTTTTAATATCACCTCTTGTCCCTCTATATGATGAATTTTCTTAATCATTATGTTATAACTTTTCCATATAGACCTAATAATTGAAGGGGAAGAGGGAAAGTTATGGCTCTAGGATGCCACGTAGCCTTCAAAGGCTTAAAGAATGAGACAAGGTCCTACAGTTGCCTATGGACTTGAAAAAATGTGTAAATATGAAGAATGAACTGCTGGTATTATGAATATGTTGCATTGGTTTTGTCACTGATGTCAACACTTATCAACACTTATCCTTCTGCAGATCTTTGGTTATGTTCATCGACAAGTTCAGTGACTTTGCACAGTCACTGGTATTTGGTTCACTGACAGGTTATATTGTTCACCGGCACTGAGGATGACTTGTTATCATCTAGAGATCACTTGGTTATGTCGAAGACATGGTTTGGACACTTGGTTTTGGTATTCTGGTTATTGGTCTAATCGGGTTGACATATTTGTTGTAACTGGCAAATTGATCTAGGTTATGGACCGACATGCATTATCTATTCCAGATCAACATGACATGTTATGGAGATGATTTAATCAATTGGTATTGTTGTAATTACATTGAGCTGACATGATGTATCGCATCTTGACTTACTTGTAAATGATTTAATTGTAATATTATTAGTGAGCTGACCTACACATTTGGTCTTAAGTTTTGGTATATATGTAAGATCTCATTTGTGAGATAAAAGCAACAAGCAGAGGAGCATGTAATAGGTTATGGTATTATAACATGGTATGTGCGAATATTGAAGATCATATGAGTAGACCATAGAGAAGGTGATTATCAGAGATTAACTAGTACTAAATCCAACATTGGAGATGCTACTTTGAGTTGTACATTATCATTTGATTTAATCATCCAATTGTAGTCAACATGACTCCTATTTTGTGATTGAGAAGTGAGCTCCAGGCAATTGGCCTTTTTGCATGTGCAGACCCCATTTGTATACACATAATATCTGCAGTAGTATCATCTGATTGTGGGTAAGGTTTCCCACCATGGTGTTTCCCCTTATAGGGTTTCCACGTACAAATCTGTGTGTTCTATTTTGTGAATGTTGTTTCTCTTTCTATTATATGCATTAAGTTTCACCGGTATTAATATTAACTACTAATCTGTCAACCGACATTAAGTTTGGTTTACCGGTATTATGTATCAAGTTTGATTAAGTTATATTTGGGTTGAAATTAATAGACAACTGATTCACACCCCCCCCCTCTCAGTTGCCTTCGGGTCCTAACATGAACCTCATCTAATTTATTTAAAATTTTCTGAAGTAAATTTTCATGATCTTCAGGAACTTTTCTCTTCTCTTGACCTTGGCCAAATCTAGCATTTTGTCCTTATTTTTAATGACCTTGGCTAAGTTCCTATTTTCATCACTCAAAATCTCAAGATAAAAAATGGAAGCAGAGGGAATGTCCTTTGGCTCATAAAGTCCAACCTAAAGTATATTCTGCATTTGTTGTCCCCGGGGATATTGTCATTGCTCTGTTACAACAATAGAAGAAGAACCTCTCTTTTTTAATTCTTTCCTCAACTTCACATTTTCTTTGTACAAATTATTAAAAGAGGAATTTAAGGCCGCATGCTACTGCTTTAGTGTTTCGTGTCTCCTCTCCTCTTCCTCGACAGTTGACTTTGCAAAAAATGAAGAATGAAGTGAAATTGTGGTTGCTTCAACAACTGATGTGTCTTTTAATGTTCTCATAATTGCATCCCCCACTTTCTCTTCTACCCTGTATAGAAGTATGGGCTTATTTGTGTTTGGGGCCTTTAACCATTGTGCTAATTCTTTTATACTAATATGAAACCGAATCCCATGAGTACCAAATTCTTTGGCATATATGGGTTCTTCTTGCTTCATCATGACCTAACACAAAAATATGTTCAATATCGCAACCTCGAATTAAAAGCATGCCACTCTCTTTGATCATTTTCCTTGCCTCATCTAGAGTAATGCCTATGTTCTTCCTATCAAAATTAGACATTTTATCTTCTAACATTCCCTTCAATTTGGCCTACAACCAAAAACTTTTGAACTTTGAAGTCTTGATAAATTTAGCATCAGATAAAAATTGGGTAGCAACAATTATTATTTCATCATTTTATTCCTCTGTAAGGATTGTGCTTGAGATAGTGGTCCTATCTGCATCAAGTATATCATCTAAAAAATCATCATCTTGTAATGTGTGTCAAGGAGGGGAAGGTGGAGGGACTCCAGAATCATATTCTTCTTCATCTAAAATCTCTATAAAATAATATAGAGAAGCCCTACAAATTTCCACTTTTTTTACTTGCCTTGGGAGAGTTTGGATTTCTTGTGGCTTTGGCTGGGAAGACTCTTCCCTCATGACCTACTTCCCTTTTATATCATATGTTGCATATTTTTGGAGCTAGTATGTAGGCATTTCTTCTATTTCCTATCTAGATGACTCTCCCTATGTCTCAATAATAATTTCTTCAAAACTCCTTAACTTACAATGCATTCTTACAAAATCATTTTGAATATTTGAACAAAATCCCCTAAAATTGGGGTCTTTCTGCTTCCTTTCCTTTTGAAGCCTACCAAGGATATCCCACATTTTTCTTCTATTCAATGCATCCTAGGGGGATCAGTTTATAATCAAGTCCTCATATTCATAGTATTCATGAAATACTTCTTTCCTCTTCATCTTGTTAACTTTGAGGTCATTGATGTAGCCCTTAGGATCATACTCTCTTTCTTGTCCACTTCGAAGGTGGTAATTGTCCCTAAAAATCTCCTATACCCTCTCAATTACATCATAGCCAATTGCAAAATTGCCATACATAATGCATCTTTCCATGTGAGTTCCCTTTTTCTAAGGTCTGACCCATTGCCTCTCCATTCGCATGGGATGCCACATGAATTCAATGAATTCAAGCCTTAGAGGAACAAAAACTAGAAAATTTTGAGGATCTTGTTGGCATCCATCGACCCTAATCACTGTATAGTCAGAATACAAGAAGAAAACACCAAAATTGTGGGTGAATGCACCCTCAAGAAGGTGCACATTTTTTGCCTTTAAACATTTTTCCCTTAGTACCCTTATGATGTCACTTAGAATTATTAGGCATTAAAGCCCACACTATCTCAACATCTTCACAACAAGGTGATAAAAAAATCTTACATAATTTGACCATCGAGACCCTTTGCCCCAAATTTGAGTCCACCTTTGAACTAGCCACCTACTACATTCCTTGGGGTCAAACATGTTTATGTTGAGGCTAGGGACCCATTCTGTTCTATTATGGAAAATAATCAAAATCCATAGGAGGGAGTAATGCTTAAAGTAAATTGGAACCTTTTCATTTTTTGCATTCACCAATCCCTTATGCAATGTATCTTGTATATAGGTGGCAAAATCATACAACTAAATTGAGAGTGCTATATTTTCATTGCCATAATCATCATTCCTACTAGAATTTTGGTTCTTCCAAAATCAATTCCCAGAATCTAGCACAAAGCATAATATGTCTTTACAAAATAGTTCTCAAATGAGACCAATTCAAGTGGCTCTTGCTCTAACTGTAGCAAATAGTTCCAAGTGCATTCTGATATAGTTTCTTTCTATACCTTGGCACTTCTTCTTCTCTTAGTGCCACCTTCTGCTTGTTGTATTCATATTCAAGCCTTCTCAAATCAATTTCCTTTTAAGGCATTCCTATTTAGATCAAAACAAGAAATTATTGCCTCCTAGTTATATCCACAAAAATTTTGCCTCCAATTGTTCTTACAGTCATAGATTATGGATGATATTTCTTTGCTAAAAACCTAATAAGGGCAAGCTCCATGAAGATATTTGGGACAACTGATTTAGATAGGTCTAACAACCAAGGTGTAGTGCCTCTCCATGCCTTGCATCTAAGACTTGTTAGACTATGCTCTGACTCTTTATGTGTCATTTATTTCATTCCTTTGTGTGTATGAATACATTCATGTGATTCATGTTATTGGACTAATTTATGCTCATATGTTTCAGGATATGATTACTGTCATATTTCATTTGAGATAAATATATTGATGTTAGTGATGTTATACTTATGATTTAGATTATATATATTGGTGACTTATTACATGATGTTTTATGAGATGTTGATCTACAATCAGGTGTAGAAAAGGAAATCTTTCAAAGTGCCTACAAGTGAAATATTGGGTGTTTTTCATGAACTTACTATTTTTAGAAAATTTTAGTGTGTCTCCAATTGGCCTAATTTTTCTTTTGGACAAACTTTCTATTTTTAGCAACATGTGAAGTTGATTGTAAATGCTATCTTTAGAATAGATCTCTATTGTATGGTTTGCTTGGGGTAGGGTGAATGGAATGATTTTGTACTACTCATTGTGAGATCCATACGACATCACAATATATATATATATATATATATATTTGTGTGTGCATGTATACCTAACCATAGCCATTGTCCTAATGGATGCAACTATTTTGGCTCCAAAATGTTAAATTTGTGCATTCTGTTATATGACATTCATGAAAATCACAGTCATTAATCATGTTATTGACGGTCAATAACACACGAATGTCATATAACACGATGTACGGATATAACATTTTGGAGCCAGAATAGCTATAGCTTGTCCTAACCTAGGGATGTTTATCTAGTCTTTATTTTAATTCCATCAAATTTGTCATCTAGGCAATATTTGATTACCCAATTGTCAATGGATCTTTACCATGTGCTTTTTCAGTATCTTCACACTTCAGTTATGATATGGTACCATTATGTTGTTATTTATAATGTATCATCCAGAAATGATGTAAGGAATATGTAACTATTTATTTGTATTGGTAACTGTAAAATATTTTGAGGTTGTGCTAACTAAAAATTTTGTAATAGGACCTCAATAATAGATGTGATTATATCTATAGATATCTTGAAATTGAATGTACTTATGTGAATTACATATATGTTTTTTATTTCTTGATGAAGGTTATCATAGGAATCTTTCATTTGGTGTTTTAAAATGAACTTGGTATAGATCTTTATGTGGTGAGTTATATGGTTAACATATGATAGTGAATGTTGCTCAATAGCGACATTAGGGAACCCTTAGATAAATGTAATGAGATGTGGTTAAATCTTCCGCTAATGATTGTTATGGTTTCTTCTATGCTATGTGTGATATTTTGCCAAGATCAAGAGCTCAATGAAAAGTACAAAATAGAGAGACAAAATATAGGACAATAATAAACTGTATTCTCATCAATAGATAAATGATCAATCATTCAAAAATGGTTGTTACATATAATGAATACTAGCCTACATATATAGGAAAGGCTATATGGATATGTGAGCACACAAACATGACATGTGGCTCAATAAGAAACAAGGGTAGGTAGGAAATAGGTTTGGTAGGTAGGAGAAACAATATAATATTTCACATGAGGTGGATCACCCACCGAAGGTGGAATTATCACTCCACAATAAGTGGATATGATAGAGTAGTAACAAGATCACACCATAAAAGGTGGAAATCTCCTACAACATACTATCCCAATGTGGCACAAACACCCAAGTGTCTCATACCAAAACTACTATGAAATACATTATCCTAAGTAAACTTAAGTAAGGTGTAATGATATACAACATGAATAATTAATTACATAAACACTTCCCCTTAAGTACAACTTAGAGGAATGCACTTAAGTCTACAATGAAACTAAGCAATACAAGATGGGTCCTGGCTATGAGGTCATATTAGGTACCCATGTACAAATGCAAATGCAAAGAAAACCAATGCAATTAAATCTCTCATAAAGTAAGGAAAGAGAGAAAAAGCCAATGGGAAAAAACCCTCCCCAAAAAGAGAGATGAAAACTATACAAAGAACTCTCATACAAGTATGTGAAGAACAAAACCCCATGTGAGGAAAAAGTCCCCACCATATGAGAGAAGAAGAGAAGCTAGGTAGCCCCCCCTCAATGTAGAATCTGCACCAATGATAGAAGCTCGAGAATGAATGAAGAAACTTCTCTATGAATGTCAAACAATGTTCCTCCGCTTAGGAAGAAAAAAAACCAAAGGTGTATCCATGGAGTCTCCCCAATCATGAAGGGAAGATGTAGGAATAAAATTCACGATGAATGAAGTCTTTGAAAACTTCTCAAGTGTCCCCATGTCGATACTAAAGGTTACCCCCTCCAAAGGTGGTGAACTGCTCCACACTGCTGAAAAAGGCACCCCAAGATCTAGTGGAGATGAATGTAGAACAAGTCCCAAAGACTCACATTTCTCCTCTAAGCATAAAGAGACCTCCTCCAACTGTTGTACATAAGTATCCACAATCATATCAACCTCGAAAGAATGATCATGTAGAGATTGAATAAGAGGGTTAGAGTGTTCCCTCACAACAATCGAAGAAGGATCATCTTCATCAAAGAGAAATTAATATCATCAATGATGTCTCCCAAATCTGCAATGTAGGATTCCACAAACAAACCTACAATGTCTATCAAGTACTCATCCCATGAAATTGAAGTTGGAAGACAAGGTATATCCTATTGCACTGACTCACAAGAAGGAAAAACTATTACACTATCCACATCATTAGGTGCAATAGGTGATGTGATATCAATAGAAGGAGATGAAATACATGGCTCAAGAACCGGGTCACATGTAAGAATCCCCAAGTTCAAGTACCCAAAGTTCTCCTCAAAATATGAATCATCACAAGAAGTGTGATCATCATGTGAAGAATCATCATATGTGAAATAATCCTCATCAACAAAATTTGAAAAGGAATATAACTCAGATGCATGATCAACCACCCCAATCGCAATGATAGCTCTAGTCTCCAAGTCTCTAATGAAAAATGACTCAGGTGTTAACTCCATAATTCTCTTAGTTGCCCCATGTGTGATTTGATAGATGGAAAGGATATTGTTTGTCAAATGGGGTACACACAACACATCATTGAAGGAGTTATCCCCAATGACAATAGTTCTTTTCCCAATCACATCCATGTATGTATGATTGCCCATCAAAATATTCAGCATGGTGCAAGGCTCAAATGTAGAAAACATAGACTGTGAAGATGCCATATGATGAGAAGCCCTTGAATCTAGAAGCCATCTCCTTGAATCATGACTTGTAGTAGCACAAAGAGATTTTTCTTTTCTTGTCCCAAAAGAGTGATTATTCCCACTTACAGAAGCCATGGATGCTTTCCCTTTCCCTTATGAATGAGAGGAAGTGGAAGTTGATGAATCCTCCTTCTTGTAGGAATTAGGCAAATCAATGTTGTTCTTTTTGAAGATGTGTGTGAGCTCATCAATCTTCTTAGAATGGCAATGTCACTCCTCATGACCAACCTTTTTACAATAGGCACAATTATGTCTCTCCCTCTTTGGTGAATTGTCCCTCTTGGAAGAGGATGAATCTCCTTGGTGTGGAGAAGGTGGTGTTTTGTCCTTGGGATTTGATTGCCAGTTCTTCTTGTTTGAGTTGTCCTTTCCTTCATTTCCTTTGTTCCCTTGATTTGCCACTAATTCTTGACACTTAGAAGCCTTAAGAATGCCCATGCTTATCAACTTAGTTTGTTCCATCATCAACATTCTGGCGAAAGCATCAAATGTAGGTATTGTGTAGCTTGAACCCATTGTCATCCTATGGTTTTGGAAACTAGAAACAAATTGTGCATATTCTTGTGGAAGTTTGCCCATCAAATTGAAGATCAATTGAGTATCCTTCTTATTAATGCCACAATCCTTGACTTGTGCCCTCAACTCTTTTTCCTTAGTGACATAATCTTGTATAGTATCAAAGTTCTTGGGATCTAACATAGTGAGATCACTATCATTCTGATATCCCCTAATCTCATCAACTTGACTATACAAGTCTTGAAACTTTTGCCAAGCATCCTTGATTAAGGTACATTTCTCAATATGAAAAATGAGATCCTTTGATACATACTTTCTTAAGGTACCAATTTCCATGATATTTTTAGTAAGTCAATCCAAGTGAGCAACAAGCTTAGCCTTAGGATCAGCGGGAGCAACAATAGTTCCATCAATGTAATGAGTTAGTCCTTTTTCCATAAGTTTACTCCATGCATCAATTTTCCAAGTAGCATAATTATGAGGAGTTAAGAGAGGAAACTTAGGATAATCCATAGCAGCAAAAAGAAAGGAACACAAGAGCACAAAAGCACAAGAGACACCCCCCCAAATTCACTCAATCAAAGTACCCCCCCCAAAAAAATGATGATTTTGGCACTTTATGTGTAGTGCGTGTACAATAGGCCACTTGCAAACATGGAAAGATGGACTTCTAATTTTGTTTTACAACTCCCCCAATAGGCTAAGAACTATAATGCAAAAGACTAGAAAGATATATCTATGCAATACAAGTGCCAAATTGGCCAAAAAAGACCATATGCTAAAAGTACAATTTCTACTCAAAATCACTGCAAACTGATAGCAGATTATGAAAGTAGATGAAAAATTATTCTCTTTGAAAAAAAATGGTAGCTGAAAAGGAGTTTGTATGAGCCCAAACGGAGTCTTGGAAGTTGTAGAAATGGGGATTGGACAGGTACAGTCACCAAAAACTGATATTTCTGAAAAAATTTGTCCATCAAATAAAAAAATAGTGCCACCACGAGAAAGTACATAAAAAATTAGCCCATTTCAAAAAACATTGCACCAAAAAAGGAGCAAAAATGAGCAAGATATGGCCTTCTAAAGTTGAACTACAAAACTGAAAAGCTCAATGGTAGGGGGTTGATAAGTTTTCAAAAAATGATGACATCATCAATATGAAAGGTTAAATTTGACAGCCGTATGGCCATCGCCAAAACTTTGCCTCCCTACCTGTGTGGCATCCGTACAGTATGGATGTGATGATGTGTCAAAATGTGGTTGGCCAAAAAGATGACATGGCAGTACAAACTGCTTACGTGTCTCTGTGACTAGGTTGATGACGTGCCAGACACATGTCGGGTGATGAGGCAGTTCATGTGCTGACATGATAGATGATTATGCAGTTACTGGGTAGTTGTATTCGTGGTAGGTTGAGGTGTCACACTGATTGTGCATTGTGAGTACACATGTGCGGTGGCCACATGGAAGCCGTGTGGTGGAGGGGTCGTGTGGCAGAGAATCACATGGAATGGAAGGGTCATTGGTGGTTGCGGGAAGCATGGTGGCTGGCATGGTGAGAGTTTCAAGACCGGTAGGGTCAGCATGGGTTGATGTAGATGGTTGACGATGGCGGGGAGCGACCGATGGGTGACGGGATGTCGGCAAGGTATAGAGTGGACTGGTCAGCACAACATGGAGTGGACCGGTTGGCATGACACAATAGGCTTGGGGCGGTAAATAGCAGTAGGAAGCCAAGAAAGGTTTTGCAGGTGATAGTGAATTGGGTGTTGGGAAATCCTTGCAAAAAGCTACAGTTGCAGACTAGTACATTATAGGGAGGGGTCACGAGACACTCCATAATAATATATTTTGATTTTTTTTGTTTTAAAAAACAACTTTTACAAAGCCATTAAAAAAATTCATAAATAAAAACTGTGAAATAATAACTCGAAAATATATATATTTTTGCAGAAAAAAAAAAAATATTGAAAAATTCGTACCGTATATAGCCAAATTGGCTAAATTTTTCCTCCAAGCCCCAAAATTGACTTTCACCCAATATAGGAGAATTTATAGTCAAATTTTATGGAAACAACCACCCGAATGCGATGGTGAGGTCAGATCTAGTCTAGGATGCCTCCAAAAGATTATGCTCCTTAGATCTACCTCTTGACATCACAATAATACCTCTCAAAGACGATAAATGACTCTCTAATGGTTCTGATACCATGTGAGATTTTTCCAAGATCAAGAGCTCAATGAAAATTTAAAAATAGAGAGACAAAATATAGGACAAGAATAAATTGTATTCTCATCAATAGATAAATGATCAATCGTTAAAAAATGGTTGTTACATATAATGAATATGAGCCTACATATATAGGCAAGGCTATATGGATATGTGAGCACACAAACATGACATGTGGCTCAATAAGAAACAAGAGTAGGTAGGAAATAGGTGTGGTAGGTAGGAGAAATGATATAATATTCCACATGAGGTGGATCACCCACCGAAAGTGGAATTATCACTCCATAATAAGTGGATATGATAGAGTATTAACAAGATCACACCATAAAAGGTGGAAATATCCTACAACATGCTATCCCAATGTGGCACAAACACCCAAGTGTCTCATACCCAAACTACTATGAAATGCATTATCCTAAGTAAACTTAAGTAAGGTGTAATAATATCCAACATGAATAATTAATTACACCACTATGTAATGTGTTTTCTTAGTGTTGTATTGAGTTAAAGATGGTTGTTGTGTTATGCTTTATTTTAAGAAGAAAAATATTTGCTATTCATTTGAGTTGTTAGTTGTTATTTCTTTGGGGTTCTTTGGTGGAGCATTATGAAAGGGTTTGAGATGGGTTCATTCTTATCCCTATTCCTATAGAAGTAATAAAAAATATCCCAACCTGTCTCTATAGTGATAGCATCTCTGCATTTTGAACACTTATATTCAAAGAATATGTTCTTCAAGGAGTCTTGAATGGTCGATCCTCTTAAAAAATCCACCAAATCTTGGTGGAGACCCCTTCCTCCCTTCCTTCCTTCTTCTTCTTTTCTATTTCAACCAGTTGTTCTTCAATTTATTGGCCTCGGGCATCAACACTTGGAGCTAGTACAATCAAGGTTTGTGCAAGTGGTGCATATTGAGCAGGTGGTAGGGTTTGATAAGTTGGTACAACCTAGGTTGACGATGGGGTTTGGATAGGGGGCTGAGGTGTGGCCTTTTTAGCAAAAGGGGCTCTTCTTGTATTTGGTTTTGAACTTCCCACCTCAACACATGCGGCTTTCTTAGTAGTAGACTCATTATTAATTAGAGGAGAAGCTAGGATCATTGCAATTGGTGTGGCCTTTATCATTTTGGGGTGGCAGACCTCTTTCTTTTAGTTTTTGAGCTCTCCCCTTGCTTAGGGTTTTCTTGATAATGGGGCTATTATCAGTCTTGTGTTTCAGGGCCATAATCACTATCTAGGGTTTTGAATTATGCAATTTAAACAGAGGAAACCCTATGATAACCTACTAAGACTTTTGATTAAATTACAAAGTTGCAGGTTTAATGGTTACTAACTTGTATCTCTTAAGCTTCTCTACACAATTGGGATTTCACAAATCACTTCTGGCCACCTGGAATTTTCTTTGCTCAATCTCTTGAATGTTGGGTGCATGAATGAATGATAGAAATTGATCATATCTCATAGAGTGCTAGAAATTTATCTGCCATTATTTTCCTTCATTCTAGCTTTATAAGTTGGTGGCTTAAGAATTTGAACTCCACTGTTTACCTCAGAATAAGTAGCCACAATCTCATTTTGACCCCTTTTGATTACTAAGGTGGCATTCTTTAATCTTTATTATCACCTGATAACTCAATGATGAACGGATAGTACCAAACTGGTACTGAGAGGGGGGGTGAATCAGTACAGACAAAAACACATTCCTAAAACCGGTTTGTTAGCAAATAGTGTGCTTTGGCAAACAAATAGTAACACTGGTCTTAAACAGAGTACAACCAACAAAACCCAGAATAACTGATACAAGCATAAACCAGTTGACACTTATCTTTTCATACAATCTAATACTTCATTTCCATTTCACCCTAGTGCATGAACAGGTAATCTATCATCGAAATATATAAACAGCTAGATCAACATGATTTATCTTCAGACACAAATCACTTAAACCATCACATGAATAACACCACACATGACACACAAATTTTTCACATGGAAACCCAACTGGGAAAAATCATGGTAGGGATGAATACCCACAAGCCATTTTTGAACTCTTTAGAAGTCTTCTCTGTTAGGAGCCTTGTCTGGTTAAACACTGATACAATAGGTTCTATTAGGAACCAATCCTATTAGGGATCACCCAGTTAAGGGATGGCTAGAATACCCGGTTAAGGGTTAAACCTTGTTAAAGGTTACATTGTTAGAGGATTTTAAGAACTCAATGGTTTTGAGTCACCCTGTTAAAGGATTTATAGTAAGCTGGTTAAAACTACCCTGTTAAGGGATTTCCCAACTATTGAAGTGGTTAGAGATCAACAGGTATTACAATGTTCTGGTAACAGCACTCAATGCCAATGCAGATCTATTTTAGCTCCTCTTCACCTTCTTCACTTACACTCTGCAAGTATCACTTCTCTCCTCTAGTTTGGCAAGAATCATGTATATCTTCACTTGGATACACACACACAACTTTTGCCAACAACCTCAGAATGAAACATAACATCGACCTTATAGGAAACAGATAGGTCAGTAGCATAAACCCTAAACCCTAAACCTGTTAGGTTAAGTAATTCAAACGGTTCAATCCTAACCATTGAGCACATTGCATTAAATGCAACAGTCTTGAACTGATCTCAAGATGTTCTCCATCCTTCATTTTCCACTGCTTTCATGGCAGTTGATAACCCATCACGTGTTTTCACCATTTATAGACTTCGCACATTCCTAAGGTAGATAGGAACAATCTCCTTCATGCAAGATCCTTCACGTGTACAAGGTTGACGTGGCAACATGATCTGTTCTTTGTTACAATGCTAACTCATTACACAAAGTCACCGATTGAGTCACACAGACTTGAAGCACTTCAATCAGAAACCTTGAAGTTGAGACTACCAACTGGTAGTCATACAAAGCTTCCATGTACCAGTTCCCATAACAACATTCTAGTTCACCTTGAACAAACATACCGCTTCACTTTGGCACATATACCGGTTCATAATGTTATACCGATTCTCACATATATCGGTTCTCTCTTCTTCAACATATTGACATCAATGACAACATACAATGGCATCATGTCCACATACCAGTTCACATAATGCCAACATCACCAACCTTTGATTTTCTTTATTTTCCTTCCATGTCCCCCACTACCCCTCATCATCTTTTTCCTCTTTATTTTCCCATCATGGTGTGGTAGGAAACAACCTTTCCCTTTGTTATTTCCCCTTGTAAGCCCATAGGGTCACTTTTATTCTTGTTTCTATCCCATAGGGTAGTGGGGATGAACATCTCTTCACTTATGTTGTATCCCACTATTCCACAATGTTGCTTATCACCTTATTTTCTTAGTGTGGGGCGGTGGGCTAGATAACTATCTCCATTTTCCTTCTATTGTCTCTCCTCGCTCTGTCACAAAATAAATAACTACTAAGATAGTTGCATAGGGCTGCAAGGAAGCCTTTTCTTCAAATATTATTCACATCCCACTGCCTCGCAACACCATTTTTTTCACAAAGATAATCACACAGGGGTGCGGGGACGGTCATTAAACAAGATCTAAACTGTCTTCCTGCTGCCCTGCAACACTATTTGTGCTATCAAATTGACCAAGCAAGGGCACAAGGAGATATAAACTAGAGCTATAAGTATTTCCCCATTGCCTCACACCATATTATCTTCTTGAAAAGAAGCATGTGAGGTAGATTCAAGGCCTTCACTTATGTGAGGCAATTTTGCATGTGGCCTTAAGACATGAGGGTAAAAGGGGTCATGAGAATCATAAGCGCTAGGGGAATTAAAATTTTTGACTTTAGGAGAATAATTCAATTCCCTCCCCCATGACACCATTAATCAGTAAGACATAAAATTCTTATTGCACAAGGCTGGTTAATGAATGAAGCTAAACCCCTCAAGTCATGACTTAAAAAATCTGATTATTTGCTCTAATTAGTTAATGACAAAATAAAACAATGACAGACACTTACATAGGGAAAAACCTAAGGGTTTAAGATTTGAAACAAAATTTTAAACCCTAATCCTTGAGGGATCTCAGAGGACAAAAAGGCAAGTGGAAACACATTAAAATTTGACACTCCTAACACATCACAAATGCATAGATCTACCACAAACTCATACTCTTTAATGCCTTGATGCTTGATCTCTTTCCCTTGAAATGGAATTGAGGGAAAGCTTTGTCCTTATAGTTGATAGATAATATGTACCAAAATGAGATAGGATACCTTTCTTATATACCCTTCCCAAGTATTTTGGGGTGCAAAAAATAGACCAAGATGGCACAAGAAAAGGTTTCCCACTAAATCAAGTTGACCATTGTGCAGACAAAAATTGGACCTACTTTAGGGGGAGTGGGGTGCCTAGTAAATTTTCTACCTTCAAGATGGTCCAAAACTAGGACCAAGTTCCTAATTGAGGAGAAGATGCCGGAAAAAAATGCTAAATTGGACTATCTCAAGCATGTTGGGCATGAAAGACCAAGAATGCTAAAATGGGGCCTAGATAAGCATGAATTGGTATGAGGGTATAATTTTGTGACACTGCATTAAGCCCCCAATCTAGTCAGAGTATGAATCTACATTTGTACTCATGGTAAAGGAGATCAAAGCATAAGAAAATTTCATCATGGTCAAAGAGACAAGGATCACCAAGCCCCTGAGTGACATAGGACCTTATCAATCTAAAACCAAGATAAAAGGAACAATGCATAAGAGATAGATAGATAGATAGAGAGAGAGACAAAGAGAGAGAGAGAGACTTAGGTTTAATTAAGTTAAGTAGTGGAACTACTTCCTACACTAACATTAAGAGGAGGGTAATGCAAAAAATTTTGTAGATCATTACAAAAATTACATAAACTTAACAAAAATAATCAAAATAACATGCATACCACAACACGGCTCAATACAGTGATTTATGTGGGGAAAACCCTTTCGAGAAAAACCCCACACTCCAAAAGAAACTCAATATAGTATTCAACAATCAATAAAAAATACAATATACTTGCAGAGCAAGCTCTTCACAGGATTACCACTAATTAGAGACTCAGAGGTAACTCAATAGCCATAAGACTCTTACACACAACCTCTATCTCACGCACCTCATATATAGGAGATGGGATACAAGAATTTTTCAAACGACATTAAAAAACCACAGGATAAAACCACCTAATAAAGTAGAGCCGACCTTATCTCCCTTCTAAATTCTCTATGACATGTTAAAATACACATCAACATGTTTTTGGTGCTGGATCCTTTTACAACTCATTGATGTGTCTGATACATTTTATATTCCTATTTTAGGAGTATAAACTTCCGGAGGCCAAAACTTGTGAATCATGTGTCCTATTGATGAACCATTTGAAGCACCAAAAATCTCGCGAAGTGCTCTATTGCCTCGTAAAATGCTACGCTATTTATGCTCACTTTTCAAGGTATTTTGGGGCTGCTAAATTTATCAAAATTAAATTCAAACCTTTCATTGCAACCCTCCAAAATGGAAACTTTAATATCTTCAAAACTAGTTGTGATCTTGCGACATAACAATGGAAATTCTTATCTAGCCAACCAAAAGCTTTAGGGAGAATTTCACACCATTTCGTGCTCAAACAAAAACTAACTATAAATAGTAACCTCATGTAAATGCAAGGTTGAGACACAATTTAATCAACATTATCCCACTTGTCAAACACCTTGCAAGAGAAAAGGGAGTATCAACACAATAAATTAATTGCTAGTAGCCATGAGGCCCATAGACATTGAACACCATCTTAACTTCTATGTGCTCATAACCTTAGTTAAAGCATCTGCAATATTCATCAAAGTTTCTACCTTAACTAGCTTCACCCTACCATCTTTGACCATATCTTTGACAAAATGATACTGAACATAAATGTGCTTGGTTTAGGCATGAAATGTTAGGTTCTTAGCTAGGAAAATTGCACTTTGATTGTCACAATAAATTATTACTGCACCTTATTTTTTTCTAATATCTGAACATAGTCTCTTAAGCCAAATGGCTTCTTTACAAGCATGAGTAGCTGCCATATAATTTTCTTTTTGTTGTGGACAAAGCAACCACAACCCGTTGTTTACTCATCCAGCTAAATGGAACACCAAATAAAGTAAACACATAAGCACTGGTGGATCTTCTGCTATCAATATCACCTACCCAATTTGAATCCACAAAACCATGAATATTAAGGGAAATCACATCTCCAAGAAAATTACCATGATAACACTAAGAATACTTTGAGGCACCCTTCAATTATCCAAAGACTCTTTTGACTGCATCCCAATATACTCTACCAAGATTAGACATATATATAGAAAGAATTCCCATTGCTTGGGAAATGTGTGGTTTAGTAAAGACCATAGCATACATCAAACTTCCAACTGCACTCTGATAAGGCAGTATGCTCATGTCTTCCATCTCTGATGGAGATGTAGGATAATCTGAAACAGATAATTTGTTTCCAACTATGAAGGAAGCACATAATGGTCTTAATCCTACATGTTGAACCTCTATAATACTAAATTCACATAGTTACTCTGGCCTAGCCATAACTTTTTATTCACTCTATCTCTTCTAATTTTCATCCCAAGAATGTGTTTCGCTGCACCAAGATCTTTCATTTCAAATTTAGAAGCAAGTTGAGACTCTAGTTTTGAAATCACACCTTTCCCTTTACCAATGAATAACATATCATCAACATACAATGAAATATATAGGAAATGATCACCATTATATTTAAAATAAACACAATGATCTAAGTTAGAATGCTCAAATCCCAAACTCAACACATATGTATCAAATTTCTAGTACCACATCCTAGGACTCTGTTTGAGGCCATACAAAGATTCCTTTAATTTTCAGATCAAATTACTTTTACCTTTCACCACATAGTGCTCTAGATATGTCATATAAATATCCTCCTCCAAATAATCGTGAAAGAAAGTAGTTTTCACATCTATCTGCTCAATATGTAAATCATAAGCAGCAACAATAGAAAGAAAAAATCTAATGGATGTCATTTTTGAAATAGGAGAAAATATCTCACCATAATCAAAACCCTCAACTTGAAAGTAGCCTTTTGCAACCAACCTTTCTTTATATTTCTCAATTCTTCCATCTAAACCAATCTTTGTATTGAACACCCATTTGCAACCAACAGGCTTATATCCTTTAGGAAATGGTACATGATCCTATGTATCATTCTTTGTCAAAGCTTCCATTTCTTCTTCCATAGAAATCTTCTAATATTCTTCATCATTCATACCTAATGCCTCTTCTACAGATCTAGGTTCATCCACATTAGTATTTAAAGAAAAAATGCATCTCCAATCATCAGGTGAATACCTTTCAAGTGGTTTTATATGTCTTGTAGACCTTCAAACAAGCTGAGTTGGAGATTCTTCCTCCTCTTCTGAAGATTCAAAGCTAGATGATCTCTCCTCAACTTCTTTCCTATCATGAGGTATCAATTCAACTCTCTCAAGTGTAGAAGGGAATTGAATCACATCTTCCTGCTTAGTTTGTTCCAGCTGCAATGTAATAGAAGGAGACTTAATTTCTCTAAAAATAACACTTCTACTATGAATTACCTTTTGTGCAATAGGGTCTGAAAACTTGTATCCTTTCACACCATAACTGTAACCAATGAAGATGCATTTCATAGCCTTGTTCTCCAACTTTTTTCGCTTCTCCTTTTGCACATGTGCATATCCATTACACCCAAAAACTCTAAGATGTCTCAGTGAAGACTTGTGACTTGACCATGCTTCCATTGGCATTTTATCAACAAGAGTTGATGTAGGAACCTTGTTAGTCAAGTAGCAAGAAATGGCAATAGCTTCAGCCCAAAACTTTAATTCTAGACCAACACCACTTAGCATACTCCTAGCCTTCTCCATTAATGTCATGTTCATTCTTTCTACAACTCCATTATTCTTTAGAGAATACAGAGTTTTCTTTTGTCTGTTAATGCCACTGTCTTCACAAAATCTATCAAAATCATTAGAGTAAAATTCACCACCATTATTAATCCTCAAACATTAATTTTCTTTCAAGTCTGCAACTCAACCATTGCTTTAAATTTTTTAAAATGACTGAAAACTTCATATTTACTCATTAAAAAGTATACCCATGTCCTTCTACTAAAATCATTAATAAATGATACATAATATGTGGATTTTCCATTCGAAGAAACATCTACAAGGCCAAACACATCATAATGAATAAGATCCAAAAAACCACAAGATTTATGAGAACTCGAGTAAAACTGAATGTGGTTTTGTTTTCTATAAATGCAATTCTCACAAAAATCAAAGTCAAGATTACAATCATTCAAACCTTCAACAAGGTTTTTATTTTTCAAGGTCCTCAAACCCTTTTCTCCAATGTGGCCAAGTCTTTGGTGCCATAAAATAGTATTCTCTATAGGTAACTTTGCTTCAAAAGAAAGAGCACCCTTAAGTACCCAAAATCCATGTCCATTTGTTGAAGGTGAAACCCTCAAATCTTTCGATGAAGTATCCACAAATTTACTTTTTACAAAAGTATTATTATACTTAATAGTTTATGCCTCTATCTTATACAAAGTGTTAAAGATGACACCTCTAGCAATCACCATAGCATCTTAATCATCTTACATCTTGCATAAAAAAAGACTACTTACACACTCGCATCTATCAATTTTCTCACAAATAATAAATTTTGTTTTAATATAGGGATATACAACACACTGCTAGTCCTTTTTATTCTACCATTATGAAACCTGATCCTAACTTTACCTCGACCAACAATTTCTAAATGTGAATCATCACCCAAGTAAACCTTGCATCCATTAAATTCTTCATATTCAAAAAACTAATCTTTATTAGAAGTCATATGAAAAGATTCACTTGAGTCAATTAACCATGCATCATTATCTACATGAGTTGTCAAAGCTGCAATGAATGCATCACCATCTTCCTTCTCGAACTCAGAATCATAATTGAACTTCTTCTTTTCTTCTTTGTATTCCTTATGGATGTGACCTGGTTTACCACAATTCTAGCATGACTTTGTACTTTCCAAGAGATTTGGATCTCCCTTTGGATTTGGACTTATTGTGCTTCTCATTTTTCTTACCTTTTTCCTTAGGTCTTCCACAAATAGTTAGGGCTTCTTTTGAACTGATGGATACCTTCATTTGCATCTCTTCACCAAGTAGGGAACCCACCACATCTTTAGACTTCAAAACAATATAAGTTATATGGATATCCATAACAAGAGAATCCCATGAATCGGGCAAAGAACAAACCAAGATTTGACATTTCTCCTCTTCGTCCATCTTAACACTAACAGATACCAATTGAGCCAACAACATATTAAATGCTTCCAAATGACCTACAATTCATCTACCCTCTTCCATCTTCAAGGAATATAATTTCTTCCTCAAGAAAATCTAATTCAATAAGGATTTCACTTGATACATTTCACCAAGATTAGTCCATAGCTTCTTTGTAGTGTTCTCTTTCTAGACATCGATTAGAACAAAGTCTTCTAGGCACAATTTGATTAGACCCTTGGCTTTTCAGTCCATGGCATCATACTGAGAAACTGCAATAGGATCTGAGGGTCTTGAGACATTTGCATCAACAACACCCAACAAATCTCGATCTATTAGTAGATCTTCCATCTTCAGCTTCCACAACTCAAAATTACTACCATTAAATTTATCCACCTCTTTTCTCCCTAATGAAATTGCCATTTGAAAATTCCTACAATAAGATCAAAAAGTATCTTTTGCACAAGCTCCCATACAAATCTGGATTAGTTAAAAAAACCCAGCAACCCAAAATGAAACCAAAGGTGATCAGGCTCTGATACCACTTATAAGGAAGTTAAGTAGTGGAACAACTTCCTACACTAACCTTGAGAGGAGGGTAATACAAATTTTTTTGAATATCGTTATAGTAGTAATAGAAACTTGACATAAATAATCAAAATATCATGCATACCACACAGAAACACAATAATTTATGTGGGGAAAACCCTTTCGAGAGAAAAACCCCACACTCCAAAAGCAACTCAATATGTTATTCAACAATCAATAACAAAATACAATATACTTACAGAGAAAGATCTTTACAAGAGTACCACTAATCAGAGACTCAAAGGTAACTCAATAGCCATAGGACTCTTACACACAACCTCTATCTCATGCACCTCATATATAGGAGATACAATACAAGAAACCATGAAACGGTATTACAAAACCATCGTCAAAAACCACCCAATAAAGTAGAGTCAACCTTATCTCCCTTCTAGATGCCCTATGATATGTTAAAACACACATCAACATGTGTCCCTCCCTTTTGCGACTCATTTATGTGTCCGATACATTTTATATTTCCTATTTCAGGAGTACAAATTTTCAAAGGCCATAACTTGTGAACCGTGTGTCTTATTGATGAATCGTGTGAAGCATCTGAAAGCTCATAAAGTTCTCTATTGCCTTGTAAACTACTATATTGTTTATGACAACTTTTCAAGGTGTTTTGGGGCCTCTAAAGTCCTCAAAATTAAATCTAAACCTTTCATTGTACCCCTCCAAAATGGAAACTTTAATATCTTCAAAACTAACTATAATATTATGACGTAACTTTATTGGAATGCTTATCTAGCCAACCAGAAGCTTCGAGGAGAATTTTACACCATTTTGTGCTCAAATGAAGACTTACTATAAATATTAACATCATGTAAATGCAAGGTTGAGATACAATTTAGGACCTTATCAATCTAACACATGTGTGGTCCCTTAGGACCCCATATGACCCCTAATGACCATGCTAGCTTAGTAAGGTTGAAACTTATTATGAGCCATGTAAAGAAAAATAGTGCAAAGGAGAAATAAAATAGTCTAGTAAGTTGTGTTATGCTAGTCAATTCACCTTAAGAATAGCCAAGGCACTGTATCCAAGGAAATATGCCAAGGGAAAATATTACAAAGCAAAAGGAACAATTTGCTAGATAACTTGAAAAAAATGACTAAAACAATTTATTAGTGGTGTGTTCATAAAGTGTAACAAAGAGTGGAATATATGCCCCCACATGAAAGTGACTGCATATGCCTACCGAGATCAATTTCTTTAAGGTAGAATACATGCATCCAAAATACAAGCACATTTCCACTATGATATGTCCCCAGACAAGGACAAAAACAAGTTAAATGAAGCACATGATAAAAAAGAGTAGGATCTACTAACTCAGGGGTCAATATGTGCATGTGATAATTCATGTATATCAAGTATAAATTTTCATTGAATTAACCTCATCCCCCAAAGGTAGTAGAACTAAAAGAACAATGGAAGGAGATAACATAGGATAACAAACAAGTATCTTTTTGGGTCAACATGGAAGAGACCAAAAGAGACATGCCTTGAATCATCCCAAAGTAGAGAACATAAGAAATAGAGAGAAAATGTATGACAATTAGAAAAATTAAGATACAAATATATGAATGTCACAACAGATTCAATCTCTTTATTACCTTGCACTAATACAAGAACAAGGGTCATTACTGTTACAAGTGTGGTTTCCGTTGCACCCAAAGATTGACCTATTAATGCTTGATACAAGCACTAGACTTATAGAATCCACAAGAGGCAGTTAAGCCATGTCACAAACCTGAGCGTTGTGCTACACAACACAAGGAGACCAAGGGAATACACCTTGCAACAATCCCTCCAATGCAAGCAAGGGGTTTGAACCTATGACCAAGCTCTGATACCACTTGTTACAAGTGTGGTTCTCGTTTCATCAAAAGATTGACCTATTAATGCTCGATACAACCACTAGACTTATAGAATCTATAGAAGGTGGTTAAGCCATGTCACAAACCTAAGTGCTTCATTGCACAACATAAGGAGACCAAGGTCACACACCTTGCAACAATTAAAAGAGGACCTAACATAACACAAAGACATATCAAGCAATATATCACATCACAAACAAGAAAACACACAAGAAGAGGATCCACAACACAAGTGAATATTGAGCATGGTAGATGGAGATAATACCAATTCCAAACAAGGACCATAATATAATTATGTTTCACTTTGTTTTTCACTAGGAGCTAGGGTTTTTTATTAAGGTAAAAATAGGTTTTTAAGGGACCCAGAACCCTTTAACAATAACGCAGAGAGTAGTCTAGACTTAACAAGTCATTAAGACAAAAAGAGACCACAAAAGACCAGATATACAATAGACCTCAAAACAAAGAGGGGGCAAACAAAAGATAGACCAAAGCAACAGAAACTAGAACACAACAAAGAAAACCAAACAACAAAAACACCATCAACAATAGACCTAGTGAAGAGGCAACAAAGCACCACCACTAGTACAATAGATTCATTGACTATGGCATCTCCTTTTCAATCTCAATAATTGGATTGGTGATCTTCTTTAACTTTTGTAAATCAGGAGGAGGACCCATTTCCTTTCTCTTCAAGGCGCATCTCATTATTTTATTGGGGCTCGAGGAGATGTCCTGATCATTGTTGGTGTCCACATCCATAATATCTTTCAACTGAAACTATTCTTCAAGACTGCTAATCATATTCTTAAGGCTATCAACCATGGCACCAATCACACCATGAATAGTTTAGAAAACTTTGATAGAATCCTTTATTTTACCAATTTGTTCTTCCTGAATCACCATCCTAGCTTCATGGTCTTTTTTGCATTTTTTAAAGGCCTCCATAGTAGTATTTAGGCAATTGATAACAAAAGCCTTCTCTTTCTTAGACCAGGGACTATTCTCATCAAAAACATGCTCATTATCCATATTATTAACTTTTTCGTTAATTACCTCCAAATTACTGCTATCAACTCTCTGTTTTAGTTGGATATCTTTGATCTCATGGAAGATCCACATGAATATATTGAAAGTGTCCACTTCCCCATCTCTGTCTAAATCAAGGAAATCAGGTATAGATTCTTTCTCGCCACTGAGAAAAGGTGAAGTAGGGTCAAGGGTATTCAGAAAAGGCAGTCAACTCTCGGTGTTATGGTCAGGAAGAGAGTCAATGTAAACCAAAGGAGAGTGATTCTTTTCGTGGTCCAGGGTAGTATTAACCAAAACACCAACAATCTTAGAACCTAGGGGAAGTTTCCAAAAGGGGGGAGGGGAGTTGGAACCACAAGGTTTTTTGGATTTGGGGTTTTTCACAACAAGGGATTTACCCTTGATCTTAAAGGGGGAAGATTTGGGGGAGAAAACATCATCATCAGTATTAGTAGGGTAGTCACTCCTCAAAGACTGAGTATCATTTGAATCAAGATCAACCTTAGGGGGGAGGAAGACACAGACATACATAACATGTTAAAAAATTAGAAGAATTAAACCCTCATGCAAACCATGATTTTTAACTAGATCTTTCTTGTATTCAACAATTCTGGCATTTAATGAGGGCACAAAGAAGAAGGGGAAAAATATTCTAACCTTATGCCAAAAGTGATTGAGGAGCGCAAAATGGTAACTAAAATCTCTTGTGAACCACCCATCAAGGGTAATGTAATCCATGAGTAGTTTCAGGACATCACCCCAGATAGTCTTTATCTTTGTTGTGTTGTAGCTTGTAGTCCCATCTCTTACCAAATTTTTCTTCTCCTTCTCCTCTTTCGGGAAGAGCTTGACTATTTTTTCAAAGAATTTTTTGATCTTTATAAATATCGCTCCATCAGTGGAAAGTCTAGTAACTTCTGCAATAAGGTCTTCATTAACAACAATTTCCCTTCCAAAAAGGATAATTGATCCCTTGTAATTTTGGACATCCTGTTTTGTCACCTTGGCTTTGATGTCACGCAATTTTTCAATATAGATGGTAAAACCACCCTTCTCCAAAATGTGTCTAATGGTTTTGTTGTTTTTCAACTCAGTGCAGTCCATTGGCTCCACACATTTCAAATCCCCACCCATTTTGTGATAATCATTGTGCTTAGAGAGGGAAAATTATGTAATTAATAGAAACTTTAAAATTTGTCGAACCTAAAATCACCCCAAATTGGAAGATAGCACAAAGAAACTCCAAGTGCACCTAGAATACATGTGAAGAGAAGCCTCTAGAGTCAAAATTAATGCAGGGTGCTCATGACGTGTTCATAACACAGCAATATCAAAAAACACTCATGGAAAAATCAATCATCACAAATTAACTTCTCTACTGGTTAGGCTATCCAGCCTTAATAACCCCCTCACTTCATTGTCCAAATGGTCCCCTTGTCACCATATGATTTTATCATAAGCTTGAACTCCAAAGTTGGAAAGTAGTCCGCAACTTTATTACTTTCCCTATATGTGGGACATGTGACAACTTTCAAGAGAGTCAATTATTTTGTGGGATAAGACAATCTAGCAAGCAATATTCCATGAGGGATTAACTTGTTTTTTGAGACACTGAATAATGTTTTTAGAATTGCCTTTAATCCACACCTTAGTACAATTTGTTTGTTTAGAAAGCAAGAGAGCCTGGTAGATGGCAATGAATTCGGCAACGTGGTTTATCTGGCTACCCAAGGGGAGTGCCACTGCCAAAATGAAAGTGCCGTTATAATCCCTACTCACTCCCCGACATCCAACTAGACTTGGATTTCCCTTCACCACCCCATCAAAATTAATTTTAACCCAACCTGAAGGAGGCACATGCCAACAAGTTCCATCATGATTTTTTTTATAGGCTTGAAGACTCTAGCAATGTCTAATTGAATTTTCCAAGCCTTTGCAATCCTTTAATCATATTCAGTGCAACTTTGAACCTCATTTCTCAAGTAGAAACTGTTAAGGCAATTAAAGTTTTCCTTCACATCTCTAGAGATTTTGTGGAAAACTATCTCAATAGATAAGTCAGAGTCTCTAAAGATCTCATTGTTCCTTTCTTTCCATATACCCTAGACAAGATAAGGAAGGGTATAAAGCCAAAGTCTTTTGATTACTTTATTTTGACTAGGACCTCTCCATTCAAGGAACAAATCTGGCATAGACGAAGAAAAAACCCAACAAAGATTCCAGAGTTGAAGCATTCTCCCCCAAATTTCTCGAGCAAAGGGGCACCCAGTAAAAATATGGGAAATAGACTTTGCATTGGCCATACAGAGAAGACAAATGTTGTGAAGGAAAAAAACCATTTTTCATAAATTGTCAGTGGTAAGGATCTTGTTTTGGAGAAGAATCTAGGTGAAGATATTAACTTTTGGGATAAGATTTTTAATCCAGGCCTTGGCCCAAATAGGGCTAGAGGAATTATGATTCTGAGAGAGAAGAACAAAAGAAGAGGAAACTTAATACAAATCAGTAGGATCAACTATCCACACCATCATGTCCTTTGACTAGTCCACATAGACAAAATTTAGAAGAATTTGAAGAGGGCGTAACTCTGAGCTAATATTGACTAGATTAACCCAATGACCATTCCTCAAATAATCTGCAACCATGTGGCCAAATATTCTAATTTAATCATCTCTGAAGGGATTGAAAGAAGTGTTAAGACTAAGAGGCTCATTTCCAATCCAAGAGTCCTTCCAAAAGTTAATAATAGAACCATTACCCAACTTCCATCCAACACCTTTAGCAACAAGACTTATGACCTTTATATTGTTGTTCTAGAGATAGGATCCTCAAGGAAAATAATCTGAGGTGATGAAATCCTTGAAAGAGATAACTTGACATAAGTATTTACAATGCAATATCAAATTCCATTTAATTCTACTAGAGAAAATTATCCACACCTACTTTGCAAGCAATGCCTCATTAAAAGATCTTATGTCTCATAATCCAAGGCCTCTCCTAACTTCTTAGGCTTGCATACCTCATTCCAGGCTATCAAAGGAATTCTCTTTCTATTCTCAACACCAGAACACATGAACCTCTTTTGAATGCCATCAATTAAATCAAGAAATTTAGTTGGAATTCTAAAGAGACTCAGAGTATAGATAGGGAGGTTTTGCAAAGTAGACTTCAATAATTGAATTTTCTCAACCCGACTGAGAAGAGAACCTTTCCATCCAACAAGCTTCTTCTAAAATTTATCCATAAGAGATAGCCAAAAAGAGTCTGGCAGCAAAGCTCCCAAAGGATGACCAATGTAAATTGAAGGGAAATCACCAATACAACACCCTAGGATATTAGCTATTCTGTATTGTCTTTCAGCTGGAGTATTGAGGGAAAAAAATGAATATTTACCTCTATTAATAAACTACCCTGATGCTTCTTCATAGGTAATGAGAACCTTTTTGAAAGTTCTAGCCTCTCCAATCCCCAAAGTTCCTAGGATTATTGTATCATCAACAAATTGTTGATGAGAAAAAATAGTAGCATCAGATGAAGGGTGGAGCCCCTTTAAACAACCATCTCTAACCATATTTTGCAAATACTTGCCAAGAATTTCAACCATTATGGTGAAGAGGACCGAGGCTATGGGGTCCCCCTATCTTAACCCCCTAGAGGATTGGAAGAAATGAGAAGGAAAACCATTAACCAAAATTGTAGTATTAGTTGTAGAAATCAATTGCCAAATAAGTTCCAAGACCTTGTTATCAAAACCAAAAGCTGCCAAAACCTTGAGAAGAAAATTCTAGTCCGCTCTATCATATGCTTTGGATAAATCAAGTGTATACACCTAAACATGGTCTAAAGATTATTAATTAAATAAGAAATTATTTAATTAACCCCCCTTCCCAATTTAATTGAATTCATTAGCAATTTGATTAAATTCCCCATTCACCTGCTTATTAATAAATCTAAGGATTTATTTAATAAGTTCATTTCAACAGTCCCCTTTGATTAATTAATCCTCCCCCATTTGATTCATTCTTCTAATCCCCTAATTAATTAAAACAAATCAATTTATGAGTTGTTGAAAGTTAATTAGCCTTTTCCTATTATTTGAATTTTTAAATTCAAATTTCCCACATGCCTCCTAACTTCTAACCACCTAACCTAACCAGCCCCTAACCTAACCCATTCTACCTAATCCTGGGTTTAGCTAACCCCATCCTAACCTCCTATGGGTTGGATATTCTCCCCTTGAGACATATGGAACTAATGCCACATGTCTCCTCCCTTGGACACTTGCCCTCTTATGAGAAAGGCTCATTGACACTTGTCACTATAGAGACGACAAGTGTCCCTCCCTCCAACCTCCTCCAATTTCAACCCTTGATATCTTCAGACTCAATATTGACCATTGATTCCTGCCACCTCACCCCTGGCCTTAGAAATCCTATAAATATCCCCCATTTTGGAGCACAAAGGATCCCATCTGATCCCATGTCATATCATCTCAAGCATTGTTATTATAGGCATATTAGATTTCAAGCATAGTTATTATAGGCATATCCATTCTTGCATATCATTTAAGCTTTGTTATTATAGGAAATTGCATCCTAGATCTAGCTTAATTTTATCATCTTCTAGTATAATTGATTGATCATATAGCATAATCATGCATATCATTAGCATAATTATCTTCTTGGATCAATCTAGCTTAATCATGCATTTATCTAGCTTGCACATCATATCATTTTAAATCCTTCATCTTGGTGTAGTCAATTTGTTGGGATTTCTCATCTAGATCTGAGAGAAAATTCACACTCGCATCTCTTAGGAGGTGATAGGTCACTTTATCATGGTTAACTTTCATTTGATCTCAATTTGCTAACCATGCTTTTAATGATCTAATGAGTGTTTGTGTTGCAGCTGCAGGTACCCTAGTTCACACTCACAATATTTTAGCGCCCACCATGGGGCTTGAAATATCATTTTTGGCCTCTTGCATCATCAAAATCTTCAATCTCATGGGTTTCTGGTCGTATCTACTTTAGAATCTCATACAAGTTCCTTTACAGAACCATACAAATTTCTTTGTGCACTCGTGTGGGTATGTGGGAATACTCGTACTATCAGGTGAAGATATTCTTACGAATTTCTACTTCTGTTGTTTCAAAACAAAATGCACTTTAGGGTTTTTGTGCTTGAAATTTGATCACTAATGCTAACCCTGGTCTATTTGTGAGTTTTCTAGTAGCCTAACTAGTTTTTACAGGATGATTGTTGAAGATTAAGCTTGCCAAAGAATCAATTACTCCAAAACAACATGATTACTACTGTATTGGTTTTGAAGGTTGCCTAAACAAAAGTCAACCAAACTTTGTGTCTTCTTAAATTTTTGTAGGCACACTTAATTTTATATTGGTAAATGAACAATCTTGTTTTCTATGCTTGAGAAGTTGTCTAAAAGGTAGGAAAGTATGCTCTTGTTCGTATGGACAATCATAAATCCCTACCCTTGAAGAACTTCTATGTTTTAGATTTGAATACCTTTAGTGGGCCTGTCACAGTGGGAAAAGTAATCACCCTATGAGAACAACCCAAGTGAGTACAGCTAGACCTAAGCTTTTTGACTCGCTTTAAAAAATAGGCCTCTCAGGATTAAAGTCTTAGAGGATGGGATTATTTGAGTTTTCTCTTTTCAGATCTCTCATATAGGACATTTAGTAGGGCCTCATGGTCTCAATCATGCTTGCATGACTACTTCTCATTTCAGTACCTTGTTGGGCTATAGGCCTCAATCACTCTTGTACAATTACAAGGGGTAATTCCAAACGAAAATCCTTACTACGAACCCTAAGATAGAAGCTACCTGGTTCACCTCTGAAAGGGGGATAATCTTTGTGTAAGAGAGATAGTAACTCTCCCAAGACACTTGCCATATCATGCCCCTAGTAGTGTTTGGAGTCAGATAATACAACATTAAGAATCCATTGCATGAGACTCAACGACCATATTCTGATTATCCATTGGGTGTGTACCTAAGTTTGCAAGAAAAGGTTTTCTCTCTCAGCCAACTTCCTTAGGATTTAACATGTGCTTGAGGTCACTTATCATATCATGTATTTGTTGTTTTTTCATCTTTGGCACTGAAATTGAAACATCTAAAATTGGAGAACATAACCAAAACATCAAACATCATTGGTCAAAAATTTATCAATCAAAAATTTGTCTCTACTTTGTCCTAAGTCATACGAGTTTCCTAGTTTGTCATACGAGAAAGCTATTTCATCATTCTGTCCTGTCTAAATTGTCATATGAGTAATATCAATAGAAATTATTTGTTATTAGTTATCATATGGTTGTCTTTAAATTGTCATACGAGATTCCTATTTTATCATATGGGACTGTCTAAATTATCATCTGGGAGTCCTTAATCTGTCGTACGAGGTTCTATCTCTGTCAGTCCAAAGATGTCTTATTGCATGTCTTTTTCAGATCTATCATGTTTGCTTGGTCAATTTACAGTGAGCATATACACTTGATATTTTCATTATGTGCTTAGGTTGTCTTCTTGGTTTTCTTGGTTAGGTAATCTTCTGTCAAAATGAATTCTAGAACTAGACACCCCAAGATTTTCAAGTATTCATCTTCAACAAGTTCAAGATCTAACATTTCAAAGTGCATCATCTCCTTCTCTGATAAACTGATCACTCAATACATAGTTTCTCATCAGGATCTATCATCCTCTATCACGAAACTACAATGTTTGATCAAGATAAACTCATCCCATATCATAGGATATTTAATTCCTATTGGACTTGGTCTTATCAAAATCATCATCATTGCACTCCAACCAAAGATCAAAAAACTTACAAACTTACAAATACTTGAATTATCTTTTTGTGTCATATCACTCTATCATATCTACATTGACAGTTGGTTACTTATCAAAACACCTCTTGGAAAATTGAATCCTTGCACCATATTGAACACATGTGTATGCCCGTTTTAACTAGAGTGTAGAGATGTAAGATCATAGAAACGGAAATAGAAATATTTGAAATGACTAAATATTATAGGAACATGGCATACCAAAATGAAATACAAGAAGAAGACATAACCGATCAACATATCAGAGTAATCAAACAAGATCTTAAATTTGATAAATTTATGCAGAAAATATTAGATGGAGAAAAAGAAAAATACTTCCTAATGTTAGCAAAATCTGGTGCTACAATCCCCCAAGATTTTGATATGAGAAATTTAGGACAAAAGAGAAGTGACCCTTTCCATGATAACACAAGAACTAATGAGAAAACTTCGGTTCCCAAAAGGGATGATGTAAAAATTCTCAACAAGGCTAAATCTAATGAGGACACAAGAAAGAGTTGAGATGATATAAGAAGATATCAAGATCATACTAGAATGCAAATGCAGGGTTATACAAGAATAAATCATGTTGATAATCCTCTAACATCTCTTACACAACAAATACAAACACTACAAACACAGATTCATTATATGCAGAGAGTAACTGTTAGAAGATATTTGCTTCAAGAAATCTGTCCTTACCATTCGACAAAAATATAAACATGATACCATTTCCTATAGGTTGTGAAACTCCTAGATATGATAAATATAATGGAATCACTGATCTTCGGGATCATATACCATAATTTTGCACGATGAGTATGGAGTTTACACATGAGGATACATACCTGATGAGGTTATTTCCAAAGAGCTTAAGTGGACTAGCTATGGAATGGTTTTCCAAACTTCCACCTGGAATTAGATCATTCATAGAATTGGTAGATAAGTTTGTTTCATAATACTCTTACAACATTCAAGATGAGGTCACAATGCTAGACCTATGTAATACTAAACAAAAGAGTGGAGAACCGTTCATGATGTTTCTATAGATATGGAGACGATTAGCTTCATGATATCCTCGTACAGTGCCAGAATATGAGAAAATGGACATATTCATCGACAACCTAAATAGACAAATGAGATATCATCTAAAAATGTAATGCCATCAAAATTTTGAAGAGATGATTGATAATGGAATTAGAATGGAGGAAGCCATTGTAAAGAAGGGTGAGTTGAAGCTATACAAAGAAGGAGTTAATCCTCCTAAAAACAATACTACAACAACAATGATAAGCCTAAATTTTAGAATAGAAATCAAAATATTATCAATGATGGGATAGTGAATAATAATAATATAAAACCAAAGCAACCGGTTTTTAATTTATCCAATCACTCAGCAGTGGCTCAACAAAACAACAATCACCAAAAATCAACTTTCAACAATTTCTTTCGAAGGAAATTTACAAACATTGGTGAACCACTTGGGTCAGTATTATAGGCACTTCTTGCAAACAAGTTGATTAATTTTCTAGAAGGAAGAAACTTCGAACCTCAAGTGAAACCCACTTAGTGGAACAACAACCAATATTGCGACTTTCATCAAAATAAGTGACACCACATGAATAATTGTCAGTGGTTGAAACATGACATCCAAGATTTGATTGATAATGGAGTGATTACTGTGGATGGACATATGACAAACGAATCTCATATAGCTTTCAAAAATCTACTTCCTAACTATGAGAAGGGTGAATCATCAACAAGACATAATGGTAAGGGGAAATCAAAGGTGAACTATGCTCATGCATATGACAAGGTGGTAAATGTGATTGTGGTTAAAGAGAAAGAAAATCAAGAACCTGCTCATGCTATCACAAGAAGCAAAGCCAAAGTTTTTTTGTCGGGTCCTACAAATAACACATCATCAACTTCAAAACAATACAATCTAGTGGATCAAATACAGAAAAATCCTGTGCAAATATTCATCTTATAACTTTAAAGGCTTTCACCTCCACACAAATAAATTCTAGAAAGAGAATTAGGAGATACGACAGTGTCCACAAATCTTGATGTAGATCAATTCCAAACCATGTTGGGACACCTCACCATCCCTCACTTCTTATCATTCACCAAAGAAGATGACATGTCCTTGCAACATCCCCATAACACTCCCTTGCATATTGAAGTCCTCATTCATAAGACGTGCGTTAAACGTGTCCTAATAGATGGGGGAGCTAGCTTAAGCATTTTCTCATTAATTCTTGTTAGTGATCTAGGTTATTCTAAAGATGCAGTTGATCCTCAAAAAAAGATATCAATCAAAGCATATGATGAAGAAGAGCGTTCCTCTAAAGGGATTATGGTATTACACATCAAAGTGGGACCTTTGCAGAAAGACACAACATGCCAGGTTCTAGACTTGGAATTATCATACATCATACTCTTGGGAAGACGATAGATACATGATATACAAGCTATTCTATCAACATATCATCAGTGCCTGAAATTTCCCTACAATGGGCAGGAAATCATAATCTCAGCAATTTCAAATCCATTCCAGCATTGTAGTAATCTAAAACCAGCTCAAGAGGTCATTATTCCTCATAATAGGGAGGCATCATCTTCAAACACACAATCCAAGGAAAAATCATTTACCTCAATTTTCTCAAGTATGGAAAAACAAATGCAGCTAAGAGATCGAGGGAATAGAGAATATTCACTATCATAGTTACCACTTTCTCCTAAATCCTATGGAAAACCATCAAACTCTAAACAACAACTAATTGTGAAACATCTACCAATATTTTATGGAGCATTTGTTAGTGTTGGGACCTTATCAGAGGAAATAGAAGACAAAGATGTGCTATAGTGGCTATATAAGGATGAAGAAGTCCAACAAAAGATCAATAATATCAGAATACCTACAAATCAATATGGAAAAGGATTTAACATTCTTAAAAAAATGGGATACTCTGGAACACGTCCTGTAGGAAAAAGAAAAGAAGCAATCTCAGAACCTATCCAACCTCATACTCACCAGGCTACAGACAAATCAGGCTTAGGGTATGGACAAGTTACTCTACAAGAGGAAACATCTTCTAGCCAACAACAAGATGAACATGATAATAGACAAGAACAAATTGCAATTGAAAGGGAAGAAACATCTACCAAGCAACAAGAACAAACAAACATGAAATAGCAAAAGAACAAAACTTCTAATCAATAGGAGAAATAAACTAAAGGAACCTCCCACGCAGTGTTAACTCCTAATCAAAACAAATAAGAAGTTGGTACAAATCAAGGAGAGCTGATAGAAAGGTTGACAAAACTCAATATCAGCCCAGTGGAAGCTGAATATGAGAGAAGAAAAGAAGAAACAAATCAAATGCTATATGAACAAATCTGCAGATTGCAAGCTGCAAGAGAGACAAATTCTAATGAATGAGAATGGGATTCCTATCATTTTGAACAATCAATAGAAGAAAATTGCTTTGAAGAATATGTAGGCATAGATGTAGTTCATGCATATGTAGGGAAAACATTAGGAACTAGCCCACTTGAATTAGAATCACATTCGGTTGAATTGGACTTAATCAAGGACAATCAGGAGCTACTTGCGAGAGGTCACTCTGATGAGAGTATCATGCTAGACATTGAAATACATATCAAAAACTTTGACATCTATATCATGACCCTTAATACCTCTAAAGCATCTCAACCTGACGAACCCTTACCTCTTATCCATCTTGAACTTATTGATTGGGAAAATGAAAGACATACTGCCATTGATACATTTCATAATGACCATGCATTATCCTTATATCTTAATGCAATTGAACCCGCAACATCTTTCACGTGGAATTTCAACAACGCATCTTCCAGTCAAGTGGGTGCCAAATCTCTTAGTCACAAAAGTGAAAATAAAGAGAACAATATCAGGTCTAATGCTGAAAACCATTTATTGGAAACATTAGACCGAGAAAAAGTAAAAAGAAAGGACACATCTAATGGTGAAAAACTCCTCGAGGTGCTGGAAGATGGGAGATTTGACACTATACCTGAAACTATCAAGAGAGGTTGTCCATTTTGATCAAACCAACAGAGGCAGTTAACATTGGGACAACAGAGCAACCAAAGATTCTACATCCAACAACTTCTCTATGAGAACAAGAAATGCGGTAATATATGGACTTCTTCAAACGGTGGAAAATCAATTTCACCTAGTCATATGCAGACATGCTAGGGCTAGATCTAGATCTTATTATGCATTACTTAAATGTTAGTCCAGGAGCTAAACTAGTTAAACAAAAATTAAGGAAGATGCATCCTCATATCACTCTTCTTGTTAAAGCATAACTAAAGAAATTAATGGATGTAGGATTCATTAGACTTGTAGTATATCCTCAATGGGTATCAAACATCATTCATGTTTCTAAACCAGATAAAAGTATCAGAGTATGCACAAACTTCAGAGATCTCAATAGTACATGCTCTTTAGGATGACTTTCCTTTGCCTAATATTGACATCATTGTGGATTTACTTGCTGGACACTCTATGTTTTCTCTAATGGATGGTTTCTTTAGATACAATCATATTAAAATAACACTTGAAGATAAAGAAAAGACAACTTTCACATGTCCATGGGGTACTTTCTGCTAGAACATCATGATATTTGGACTAAAGAATATTGATGCTACATATCAGAGAGCCATGACAATGATATTCCATGACATGATGCATACACTGATGGAAGACTATGCGGATGACATATTGACAAAATCATACAATAGAGAAAAATATATAGGAATACTGGAAAATATCTTTGACCGGTTAGAACAATACAAGCTACGACTCAATCCCAATAAGTGTGCCTTTGGTGTTACTTTAGGTATGCTATTGGGATACATTGTTTCCGCTAGAGGTATCGAAGTAGATCCAATCAAGGTCAAAGCAATCATGGAAATGGAATCTCCCAGGAATATCAGTCAACTCAGATCACTCTAAGGTAGACTGCAGTCAATCAAAAGATTTGTTGCTTAGCTAGCAGATAAATGTCAGCCATTTACTCATCTATTTCACAATAATGCTAATTTCAAATAGTATAATCAATGTGAGGATGCATTCAACAAGATCAAGGCCTATCTCATGCAACCACCTATCCTAATGTCACCAATTTTGGGAAAGCCATTGTTACTATATGTATCAACTACAAAAGTATCATTAGGAGTTCTGCTCGCACAACCAGATAATGAAGGAAAATAACGAGCCATCTACTATATCAGCAGAACATTAGTGGGATACGAGCTCAACTATTCACCAATAGAAAAAGCATGCTTGGTAGTAGTTTTTGGTTCTCAAAAATTGAGACACTATCTACTCTCACTCCCTCAAGTTGATTGTTAAAATCGATCCATTGAAGTATTTTCTCGGCAAGGTGACATTAACAGGAAGATTAGCAAAATGGATCATGATCCTAAGAGAGTTTGATATTGAGTATGTGGACAAAAAAACTATCAAGGGACTAGTCATTGTAGACCAACTAGCAGAGGCATCACTTCAAGATGATCATCCTTTACACATTGAATTTCTAGATGATGATATCCTAATGGTCACCACAAAGACATGGCAATTGTACTTTGATGGTTCATATACATAGCATGGATCAGGAGAAGGCATTCTATTCATCACACCAGAAGGTCATACAATTCCAAAAGCATACAAATTAAGCTTTCCATGTACCAATAGCACAACAGAATATGAAGCTTTGGTCAAAGGAATCAAAATGACCATAGAATGGAACATTACACTACTTCAGGTCTTTGAAGACTCTCAACTTGCCATCAATAAAATCAATGACAATTATCAAATAAAGGATAAAAAGCTAATGCCTTATAAGAAGATGGTTGATGATGTCAAGAAATGCTTTGTTGAAATAACTTTAGAGCAGATTTCAAGGAATGACAAAAAGTTAGCAGATGCCATGGCAACACTTGCTTCTCTACTTGAGACACAGGAAAATAAATATTGTTATGATTTCTTGGTGGAAGAGTTGTTTTACCTTGCTCATAATTGTCCTGATTCCCAAACTATCTATCACCTTGTTGGGCATAATTCCTCCCGCTATGGCCAAACTTATACATACCTGAAATATAATATCCTTCCTCCTGACTTGTCAAAGAACCAAAAGAGAAACTTTATTCACCAATCCTCCCATTATACTCTTGTCGTGGACACCCTTTTTAAATGAGGTCTGGATGGTACTCGTTTAAGATGTCTTGAGAAAGAAAAATATGAGAAGGCCTTAAATGAATTCCATAATGATATTTATGGCACTCATTCAAGTGGTCTTACCCTTTCAAAAAACTCATACACTTGGGCTATTGTTGGCCAACTATGGAATAAGATTCTTTTCAGATAGCTAAAACATGCAAATAATGTCAGATCCATGGAAATTTTATCCATACTTCAACACAGGAACTTCATGCTTTGGAAACACGTTGGCCATTTTGCCAATGGGGTCTTGATCTAGTAGGAAAGATAAATCCTCCTTCATCCAACAGTCACAAATTCATTCTTGTAGCTATAGAATATTTCACAAAATGGATTGAGGTAGTACCTCTTATAAATATCATAGGAAAAAAAATTGTTGCATTTATCTTGAACTACATCATATGTCGCTATGGCATGCCCATGACCATTATCACTGATAATGAGCGACCATTCAAGAATCGGGATGTACAAGAGCTATGTGAGACATTCAAGATCCAACATAGATTCTCCACACCCTACTATCCACAAGGGAATGGGAAATCAGAAGCATCAAACAAAACTATTCTAAAAATCCTCAAAAAGACAGTGAATGATGCTGGCAGAGATTGGCATATTCAATTGAACCCTGCTCTAAGGGCCTATCATACTAGTATCCGTACATCAACAGGTGCCACACCTTTATCTCTTGTCTACGGATTAGAAGCAATACTAAAGTAGAGATACCTTCTCTATGAGTATCATTAAAAGTTCTTATCATAAATGAAGAACAACGAGTATGTAGACTGCAAGAGTTAGAATTGATCCATGAACGATGACAAAATGCCTTTGATCATTTAAAGGTGTATCAATAAAGAATGTGCCATATTTATAATCACAAGGTCAAACCAAGAGCCTTTCAAGTTGGAGAACTAGTACTAAAGGAAAATCGATGAAACTAGTCAGATCGAGAAAAGAAAGGGAAGTTTGAACCAAACTGGTTAGGTCCGTTTGTGGTCACAATAGTATTTGGGTCAGTAGCATATCCGTTATCAATGAAGGATGAGGACTAGGTTGAGGAACCCATCAATAACATGCATTTGAAGAAGTTTTATGTCTGAAAAAGCAGAAAAATTAAAAAACTCAGAAAAAGGAGAAAAATAAAAAACTGTGAAAAAGTAGAAAAAAAAAAGAAGTGAAAAAGTAGAAAAATAAAAAATAGTGAAGAAGTAGAAAATTCAAAAATAGTGGAAAAGAAAAAAATACAAAACCAACGAAAACAAAGGAAAAAAAATCAAATATGGGAAAAAGTGCATTAAAAACAGATGGTGAAAACCTGGCAACTAGCACTATCTGTTAGATAGCTCTTCCATCTATCAGTTCATGCATCCTTTCACTTGCATTTCATTTTCCATCAGCATAGTTCATATCCATAGTAAGCCTTTGTACATACACATGCATCACAATTGATTTCTCACCATGGTTTGGATCATTGGGTATATCATAATAAATTTGTTTCTAGGCTTGGGGTGAAATCTTGCACCTAGCTGGGGGCAAAATTTTCCATCATTTTGTGCTTCATCAAATAGGTAGAACAATAGTTAGATAACTCTTGCCAAGAGAAACTGAGACACATCCAATGTTGAACATGAGATCAAATTATCACCTATCAAGCTATCACATGTCAGGCTAAGCAAATCACACACATATCAATGGATGATATCTTTTGACTAATGATTTTAACACTTTGGTTCAACTTATCTATCTTGATTTTTTCTATCATGATTTCTGAGTGACTCCGAGATGTCTTTGACTAGAGGAACAAGGAAGGAACATAATATTTTTCTTGTCTATTGTCTATAAATTAATCATTAATATGTGCAAATTTATCTCAGAACATGATCATTGGAGTATCATCGAAGACATTTCTGATTTGCATATCGCAATGGTTAATACTGCCTGTTTTACGCAAGCAACACTCTGGTCATCTTGGTTTAATTATACCTCGATGCTTGTGCTAACTTGCAATATCAAAATCCTAGAAAGTAGTGCTCAGGTCATCATGGTCCAATTATGCCATCGATGTTTGCACTCACTTCCCACATTTTAAAAGGCTCTATGATGACACAATACAATAATGCAGTGATTGGTCCGATTTTAGCTTTGCATTTGCATTTAGCTTGTATAGAATCACACAAGCTCATCTTATCCAAGACCAAATTTATCACAAGAATCATCAATATATCATCATAGGTGTATACACAATCAAATCGATGACTCATCTCTCTCCAGATGTTATCAACCCAAAGAGAATCTTATGCTACTCCCTCAAATACACCAACATTGGCATATTTGAATCTTCCTACAATAGGATATCAACAAAATGTAAGTTCTTTATCTAATCAATATTATCAATTCTATCAATCCATCTCATCTGATCCATTCTATCATGTCTTATATAGGATGTATCTTTCCTGGAATCAACCATTTTGATCAAGTCTTACACAGGATATATCATTCCTGAAACCATATGCTTTGATCATCATTGTCTTATACAGGAGGTGTCATTCCTAAAATCAGACTAAATCTCATTCTCATCAATCTAATCAATCTTATAAATTCAATTAAAAGCTATCAATCACCATATCGAGAACCACATCATAGTGATCAAAGAACTCACACTTTCACCAATCAATGTTGCAGAAATCAAATCATTTCTAATCGAGAAATCAATTTCGCAAAGATTCAAACACACCAAAGGTCAATTATCTCAATTGATCTCCCGAGGGGGCATCATCATATCACAATTTAGCAATCAATGTCTGGGGCATCCTATTGAACCAATATCACATCAACATCATCAAAATGAGATTATTCTTTGAATCAACATGTCATCACACCTCGCTTCAAAGAGGGGCAAAATGTATACATCTAAAAATAGTCTAAAGATAATTAATTAAATAAATGATTATTTAATTAATCCCCCTTCCCAATTTAATTGAATTCATTAGAAATTTGATTAAATTCCCCATTCACCTACTTATTAATAAATCTAAGGATTTATTTAATAAGTTCATTTCAATAGTCCCCTTTGATTAATTAATCTGAATTAATTAATCCTCCCCCATTTGATTCATTCTTCTAATCCCCTAATTAATTAAAAAAAATCAATTTATGAGTTGTTGAAAGTTAATTAGCCTTTTCCTATTATTTGAATTTTTAAATTCAAATTTCCCACATGCCTCCTAACTTCTATTCACCTAACCTAACCAGCCCCTAACCTAACCCATTCCACCTAATCCTGGGGTTAGCTAACCCCATCCTAACCTCCTTATCCTAACCTCGTATGGATTGGATATTCTCCCCTTGAGACACATGGAACTTATGCCACATGTCTCCTCCCTTGGACACTTACCCTCTTATGAGCAAGGGTCATTGACACTTGTCACCACAGAGATGACAAGTGTCCTCCCTCCAACCTCTTCTCCAACCTCCTCCAATTTGACCCTTGATATCTTCAGACTCAATCTTGACCATTGATTCAAGCCACCTCACCCCTTGCCTTGGAAATCTTGTAAATATCCCTCATTTTGGAGCACAAAGGATCCCATCTCATATCATCACAAGCATTATTATTATAGGAATATCGTATTTCAAGCATTGTTATTATAGGCATATCCATTCTTGCATATCATTTAAGCTTTGTTATTATAGGCAATTGCTTCTTAGATATAACTTAATTTGATCATCTTCTAGTATAATTGCTTGATCATATAGCATAATCATGCATATCATTAGAATAATTAGCTTCTTAGATCAGTCTAGCTTAATCATGCATTTATCTAAATTTCACATCATATCATTTTAAATCCTTCATCTTGGTGTAGTCAAGTCACTGGAATTGCTCATCTAGATCTGAGAGGAAATCCACACTCGCATCTCTTAGGGGGTGATAGGTCATTTTGTCATGGTTTATCTTTCATTTGATTTCAATTTGCTAACCATGCTTGTAATGATCTATTGACTACTTGTGTTGCAACTGTAGGTACCGACTTCACACTCACGACATCAAGCTTCAAGAAAAAATCTTGTTTTCTAGATTCCACTAGGGAGTGAATGTTTTCATGCATCATTACAATCATATCAAGGATTTGTCTCCCAAGGACAAAGCCAGTTTGCTGGGATGAAATGAGAAGAGGAATAACAATCAACAACTTGGAAGTGAGAACTTTAGAAATAATTTTGTAAAAGGAGTTACAAAGGCTGATGAGATAGAAGGCATCAAAAGAATCTACTCTAGGAATTTTGGGGACAAGAATGATGAAAGTGGCATTAATTTATTTTAAAATTCTCCTAGCTCCAAAAATATCCTTCACAGCATTACAAAAATCATCAACAACAATATCCCAAAATTTTTGAAAGAAGTGTTTGTATTATGGATGTGTTGCATTGGTTTTGTCATTGATGTCAACACTTATCAGCACTGGAGAACTTTGGTTATGTTCACCGGCATGTTTAGTGACTTATGCACAGTCACCAATATCTGGTTCACCAACAGGTTATATTGTGGCATAGAGGATGACTTGTTATCATCTGGAGATTACTTGGTTATGTCGAAGACATGGTTTGGACACTTGGTTTTGGTGATTTGGTTATTGGTCTAATCGAGTTGGCATATTTGTTGTTACCGACCAAATGGTCTAGGTTATGGACTGACATGCGTTATCTATTCTAAATCAGCATGACAAGTTATGGAGATGATGTATTAATTGGTTATTATTGTAAATGCATTGAGATGACATGATGCATCACATATTGATTCATTTGTAATTGATTTAATTGTAATATTCTTAGTGAGCTGACCTACACATTTGGTCTTAGGTTTTGGTATATATGAAAGATCTCATTTGTGAGATTAAGACGTTAGTGGTAGAGGAAGGTAATAAGGTATATGCGAATATAAGTAGAGCTACTTAGGCAGACATCATTTGAAGATTCAAGGAAGGTATGAAGGAGATAATCTGAGCCTAACTAGTATGAATCCAGCATATGAAGATGCTATTTTGAGCAGTACATTATCTAGGATTTAACCATCCTATTGTAGTCAGTGTGACTCTCATTTTGTGATTGAGCAGTGAGCTCTAGGCAGTTGGCCTTTCTACATGTGCAAACCCCATTTGTACACACATACTATCTACAGTAGTATCATCTGATTGTGGGTAAGGTTTCCCACCGTGGTTTTCCCCCTTACAGGGTTTCCACGTACAAATATCTATGTTATGTGTTGTGGATGTTATTTGTCTTTCTATTTCATGCATTAAGCTTTACCGGTATTGTTATTAACTGTTAAACTATCAACCGACATTAAGTTTGGTTTACCGGTATTATTTATCAAGTTTGATTAAGTTATATTTGGGTTGAAATTAATAGACAACTGATTCACCCCCCCCCCCCCCCCCTCTCAGTTGCCTCCGAGTCCTAACAATTAGTATCAGAGCCAAGTACTCTTTTTGAAGAAGTTTAATAGCTTGAGGAAATTCTATGACAACTAAATATTTTAGGAAGGATAGTCTGAAACTTGATGGAACTAACTATGGTATATAGAAGACTAGTATGGAGACACATCTGAATTGCATTGGAAGAGACATATGGGATGTTACAAAGAATGGCTATGTTGGTCTCATACACAGAGTCAACCTAATCCACCAAACTTGGCTAAAGATCAGGAGAATGATTTCAAAGTAAGAGAAGCAATTTTGAGTGCATTGTCAGATCAACAAAATCATGGGATTATCAAACCGATCTACTACTAAAGATGTTTGGGATAGATTGGAGACATTGAATGAAGGTGATACCACTGCCAAAATTGCAAAACTGGAATGCTTCCGGGTCTGGTATGAAAATCTGAAAATGGAAGAAGATGAAAGAATTTCTGCTTTTATGGAAAGAGTTAATGAAATTGTTTTGGGTATACAATGTTGTGGAGGATCCTTAAGTGAAGATGAGATTTTTTCTAAATTTTTAAGAGAATTGCCACCAAAATACAAAATGAAAGTAGCTGCTATTAATGAATTCAGAACAATGCCTAATACATCAATATCTAGAGATACCTTGGTTGGAAAACTTTCAGCTTTTGAACTTGAGGAATTTGGTCATGTTGCTACAATTAAAATAGATTTAGCTTTCAAAGCATCATCATCATCTACAACATCATCATCATCTGAGAAATCTGATTGTAAAGCACTCTATGCAAGAGAACTTGAAGACATTAGAAGGAAGAATGAAGAACTCGAAGAGCTTGAAGCACTATTTGCAAGGAAAATGCCTAAAGGTCCAGTTGGAAGTAAGTATGAAGGTAAAGCAACATTTAAATGTTTTAACTACAATAAAATTGGTCATATGGCATCTAGGTGTCCTGATACACATGCAAGATTGAGAGAAGAAGCTAAAAGAACATATAAGCCTAACCTTGAATATCAAAGATACAAATTTAAGAAGAATAGAGACAAATCATGTTACTATGTTGATTAAGGAGATATTGATGATTCTGATGAGGAATCGGTAGACAATGGATGGGATTTTGTTGCAATAATAGAAGATCAACTGGCACCTACTATACAACTGGTAGAGCAGGCCCTAGAAGCTAAAATTGAAGAAAAAGATGAATGGATCATTGATTCCGGATGTTCACATCATATGACTGGTGATAAAAGTAAATTCTTAACTTTTTCAAGAATACAATGGAGGTCTAGTAAGATTTGGGGATGATAAAACTTGTTTGATCAGAGAAAAAGGCACTATATCTTTTGATGGTAAGAACAATACTGACAACGTTTATTATGTTGAAGGTTTAAAGTATAATCTTTTGAGTGTTGGTCAATTAGTTGAAAAGGGATTTCAGCTACAATTCAAGAATGGTAAATGCAAAATCATGAATAGAATTGGTTTGGAAATTGCAATCGGTAATTAGACTAGAGGTAATATATTTCACTTAAATAACAATGAGAAGACATGCTTGATTGCACATATTGATGAAAGTTGGTTATGGCATAAGAGACTTTGTCATGTAAATTTTGATTGCATTGTAAATATCAGTACAACTAAGGTAGTAAGGGGTTTACCTAAGATCATAAAACCTCACAATCCGGTATGTAAGGAATGTCAACTTGGAAAATAAGTTAGAATGACTTTCAAGAGTATTCCAGAGAAATCCAATAATGTTCTTGATTTAATTCATACTGACTTATGAGGTCCAGGAAGAACTAGAAGTCTACAAGGAGATAGATATTTTATACTAATCATTGATGATTATTCTAGAATGTTTTGGGTTACTTTTCTCAAGGAGAAATCAGAAGCTTTTGGGAAATTCAAACTATTCAAGGCAATGGTAGAGAATGAAACCGGTAAGAAAATAAAATGGTTAAGATCAGATCAAGGAGGTGAATTCACATCTAAGGAATTTAATACATTTTGTGAAGTGAATGGAATCAGAAGACAACTATCAGCACCTTGGACACCCTAGCAGAATGGAGTTGTGGAAAGGAAGAACATAACTATTTTGGATGTAGCTAGAAGCATGATATCAGAAGCAAACCTACCTCATGTGTATTGGAGAGAAGCAGTGAATACAACGGTTTACACATTCAACAAAGTTCACATCAAAGGTGAAACCGATAAGACCCCTCATGAACTATGGTTTGGTAATACTCCTACTCTTAAATATTTTAGAATATTTGGAAGCAAATGCTATATTAGGAGAGATGAGTATATTGGTAAATTTGATCCTAGAAGTGATGAAGGAATATTTCTTGGTTATTCATCTAAGAGCAAGGCATATTATTGTTTTAATAAAAGATTGCAGAAAATCATTGAGAGTGAAAATGTGAAGATTGATGAACACTTTCGAAGAGATTCAAGGTCTATGGACTTTGAACCAGTAGTTGAGATAATCACAAATGAACCTATACATAGTGTACCAGTACAAAATGTTGATCCAGTCACACCGGCATCATTAGAGAATTCCACAGTGACTGAACAACAACAACAAGTGAATACACCCAGGTATGTAAGATTGAATCACTCTAAAAGTTAGATAATTGGGAATAAGTATCAAGGAGTTATGACAAGAGGAAGACTGGCAAATGAAGAATGAGGCATGTAAAGATAAACATTGGATTAATGCTATGGAAGATGAATTGGAACAAATTGAAAAGAATAACACATGGACATTGGTTCCCCGACCTAAAAACAAAAATGTAATTGGAACTAAATGGATATTTAGAAATAAACTTAATGAAGATGGTTAGGTAATAAAAAATAAAGCAAGATTAGTGTGTATGGGATATTCACAGAAAGAATGAATTGATTACAATGAAACCTTTGCATCGGTAGCTTCAATTAAGACAGTCAGACTATTCCTAGCATTTGCAGCACACAAGAACTATAAAGTATATCAAATGGATGTTAAATGTGCATTTCTAAATGGTAATCTTGAAGAGGAATTTTACATTGAACAACTTGATGGATTTTCTTTAACAAATGACAAAGATGTGGTTTGCAGGTTAAGGAAAGCTTTATATGGATTGAAGCAAGCTCCTAGAGCTTGGTATGCTAGATTGGACAATTATCTTTTGAAGCTTGGTTACACTAAAGGTAATGCTGACAACAACTTATATTTCAAAGTGACTAATGATGACATCTTGGTTATTGAATTTTTTGTTGATGATATAATTTTTGGAGGAGAAGATGGATTGTGTAAAGACTTTTCTAATAAGATGCAGGAAGAATTTGAAATGTCTATGATTTGGGAGATAAAATTCTTTTTAGGATTGCAGATTTCATAGATTGATAAAGGTATATTCATATGTCAATCTAAGTACTTGAAGGAACTACTAAAGAAATTTGGTATGGAAAACTCTAAACTGGTAAGTACTCCTATGACTACAACTGACAAACTATCATTGAAGGATGATTCAACACCTATTAATCCGACAAGATATAAATCTATGATTGGAGGTTTACTGTATTTGACACAAACAAGACCTGATATTATGAATGCAGTATGTATTGTTTCAAGATTTCAGAGTAATCCTAAGGAAAATAATGATCAGTTGTAAAAAGGATTTTCTGGTATCTACAAGGCACAACAAATATTGGTTTATGGTATCCTAGATGAAAATTTTGATTTATGTGCATACACCGATGCTAATTGGGTAGGAGATGTAGATGATAGAAAGAGCACCACCAGCAGAGCATTATTTCTTGGTAACATATTGATTTCATGGTTGAACGAGAAACAAAGTTGTACATCATTATCAATAGTAGAATTAGAATATGTTGCAGTAGAAACTAATTGTACTCAAGTATTATGGATTAAACAAATGTTGAAGGACATAAAGGTAAAATGCAAAGAGCCTATAATTATTTATTGTGATAATATGGTAGCAATTGATATATCAAAGAATCCGGTATTTCACTCTAAAACTAAACTTGTTTCTATCAAATTCAATTTTCTGAAAGAGAATGTTGAAACAAAAGAAGTGAAACTGGTTTATGTGAATACCAAAGAGCAGGTTTCAGATATCTTTACTAAGCCTTTGCCTAAGGAAACTTTTGAATATCTCAAAGAGAAGCTTGGCGTAATACCCTCATCGGTAGAGACTTAGATAGTTGAAGAATGGCATCAGACCGACAAGAATTAATAGAGAAACCTTTTTCTGGCTTTGATGAAGGAGAGCTTCTTCTCAGGGGGAGTAGTTGGTTATAACAATTGGTATTTGTAATTAGTTCTATGAGCTGGTTATATCTGGTTTTTGTATTGCTTTGGTATTTGATGTCAAAGGGGGAGAGATATCTATGGAAAAATACATTATCTTTTGGGGAGATATTGCTCATTGAGGGAGAGATATTATGTATTTTGATTTCTAGTAATTGATCTCTTTGGGAGATTGTTGGTTTTTGGTTTATTGGCATTTCTGCTTTAGCACTTAGATGGTTTTTCCATCGTGTGTTGCCATCAATGCCAAAGGGGGAGATTATTGGTATTATGGATGTGTTGCATTGGTTTTGTCATTTATGTCAACACTTATGAACACTTATCAGTACTGGAGTTCTTTGGTTATGTTCACCGGCATGTTCAGTGACTTATGCATAGTCACCGGTATCTGGTTCACTGGCATAGAGCATGACTTGTTATCATTTGGAGATTACTTGGTTATGTCGAAGACATGGTTTGGACACTTGGTTTTGGTGATTTGGTTATTGGTCTAATTGAGTTGGCATATTTGTTGTTACCAGCAAATTGGTCTAAGTTATGGACGGGCATGCATTATCTATTCCAGATCAGCATGACACGTTATTGAGATGATTTATTGATTGGTTATTATTGTAAATGCATTGAGCCGACATGATGCATCACATATTGATTCATTTGTAATTGATTTAATTGTAATATTCTTAGTGAGCTGACCTACACATTTGGTCTTAGGTTTTGGTATATATGTAAGATCTCATTTGTGAGATTAACATGTTAGTTGTAGAGGAAGGTAATAAGGTATATGCGAATATATGCAGAGCTACTCACACAGAAATCATTTGAAGATTCAAGGAAGGTATGAAGGAGATAATTTGAGCCTAACCAGTACTGAATCGAGCATATGAAGATGCTATTTTGAGTAGTACATTATCTAGGATTTAACCATCCTATTGTAGTCAGCGTGACTCTCATTTTGTGATTGAGTAGTGAGCTCTAGGCAGTTGGCCTTTCTGTATGTGCAAACCCCATTTGTACACACATACTATCTATAGTAGTATCATCTGATTGTGGGTAAGGTTTCCCACCGTGGTTTTTCCCCTTACAGGGTTTCCACGTACAAATATTTGTGTTATGTGTTGTGGATGTTATTTGTATTTCTATTTCATGCATTAAGCTTTACCGGTATTGTTATTAACTATTAAACTATCAACCGACATTAATTTTGGTTTACCGGTATTATGCATCAAGTTTGATTAAGTTATATTTGGGTTGAAATTAATAGACAACTGATTCAACCCCACCCCCCCTCTCAATTGCCTCTGGGTCCTAACAAGAAGAACATTGGGAAACCATCAGGACCAGGAGCCTTATTGCCTTCAAAAGCAAAGACAACTTTTTAATTTCTTGGTTGGAAGGAATAGTTGAAAGCATTTTATTATGCTCTTCATTTAGGACGCATGAAATGGAATCAATGAGGAACTATTGAGCATTAGGATTCAATCTTAGATCAATAGATAATAGCTTGCTAAAGTACTAAACCGTATCATATCTAATCTCTTCCTCAGACTCACACTTGATATCGTTTCTCAAAATATAGTTAATTCTACTGGATGCCCAATGTTTCATAGTAGAGAGGTGGAAAAGCTTGGTATTCCTATCACCAGAAGCTAACCAAGTAATTCTGGACCTTTGCTTCCAAAATTCCCCTTCTTTGGTAATAATGTCATGGTTTTTGGAAAGAACGTAATTTTCTTTGGCTAGATAATTATCCTTATAACCTTCTTCCTGGATTTTGTCTTGGATCTATTTCAACTCCATTTGGATAGCAGTCCTGTTGACGAATATGTGCCCAAAAGAATCCTTGTTCCATTTTCTGATATTCTTCTTTACCTCTCCGAGCTGCTTCGCAACTCTAAACATGATAGAACCATTGATTCCAATATTCCACCATTGTTTAACTATAACATGAAGAGAAGGATGAGAAAGCCACATTTTCTCAAATCTAAATTGGAAATTTCTTTTCTTTGAAAATGAGTCAGCAAAAAAACTGATTGGATAGTGTCCTACCAATTCTTGAAAGCATCGAAAGAGAACACAAATAATTACACAACCAATCATTAGAAACCAGAGCTTGATCAAGTCTGACCTGTATAAGATCCTTACAAACTCTTCAATTAGTCCAGGTGAAAGAGGCACCTTTGAGATCCATGTTAATCAGGCCATGGTTATTTTTAAACTCCAAGATGTCCAATTTACTATGCAACTACCTTGGGATCCACTATTTTTTTTCGAATCATTGATTGAGCTATTGAAATCACCCATAAAAATCTAGTTTTTATTAGGGATGTATTTGGCTCTAAATTCAGCTAAAGACTTCGAGAATTTTCTTCTTGAAAATTTACAATTTGGGGCATAGATATTTGAAATAATCCATCATAAATTATCTAGCATGATGAAATTTCATATTAACATTATTAGAATCTTCCCAAACAGGGATACAACTAATAATATTAAGATTCTTGAATGCTCGAGGCAATTCCTCCAGAAGCCCTCTCAGAGTTGCTACCATGAACACCATTAGAGATGAAAAATTTTAATCTTTAAACTCTATCCTTTGACATTTTTTACTCTTGGACTAGAACAATATCTATTTTGTGATCTTTGATTAGATTACACAAGATTTTCTTGTCTATGAGAGTTATTTAGCCCTCACATATTTAATGACATTATCTTCATTGCTTACTTGGAGTTAGGTTCTTACAAATCTTAGGGCTAGTGCGTTGTAACTCATCTACAATGTCTTGGCTACTATTTTACTCTCTATTCCATCTTGAATATTTTCTCCCAACACTTCCTCTTGGCCCCACATCAGCTCTAGTTCTATTCCTAGTGATCATACCAAGAGTTGGCATTTTCTTATTCCTTTTCTTCTTGATGACTGTAGTGAACCCACTGTCCTCTTCAGAATTTTTTTCTTCCACACTCAAGCTCTCTTTTCCCAAATCATAATTTATCTCTTTATACTTTCCATATATTTCCTTTTTCAGCATTGAAATCTAGATGTGCTCCTCAAAGGTACGATGAACACCATTCCTCGATACATCCTGGCCATCCTGAGAGAATGTAGAATTGACACAACTAATAGTTTCATTTGATTCATGAGACACACTCTCACTTTTACTATTCAAAGATTCCTCCAAAGATGGGATGGGAGAATCAGGGTTCACCTCATGGAAAATCTATTTTTTATGTTCTTCTTTTTCAACAGGACTAGGGACCTTATCTTCATTTAGAAAAAAATCGCTACCATTCTTTTCCCCTTTTTTACAAGAGATCACATCAAAATATTTTCCTTCAAGCTGGGAATTTCTATCTACCTCCATTAGATGCCCCTTGCCATCAAGGGTAGAGATATTTCCAGCCAACACTTCCTTGGTACCATGAGTATCCTTTGGAGTTTTTCTTTCTGCAGGATCACTCTTAGCTTTCCAGACTTTTTTTCCCTTGCCTTTTGGTTTCATAGAATTGTTCGGACAATTTTTATGCCCAATGACCTGGCTTTTTACAATTGAAACAACAAAAAGGAAGGGTCTCAAATTCAATTAGTTGAACCCATTTCCCAAAATTAGAGAGAATCTCAATGAAAGAGGGGAGATTAGTGGATTGAACAATACTTACACAGATCCTGGCAAAGACCAACCTCTTCCAAGCAATAGTCACTTGATCTATCGATAACAAATCCCCAAAAGAGTTTGCAAATCCTCTAAACACATCTTCATTCCATAATTCCATGCAGAGCCCAGGAAGCCTTACCTAGACCCGGACAACTTCATAGAGATTTCTAGAGTCAATAACATTAGGATCCCATTTTTTTAAATCCAACGATGACTTGCCAATAACCCAAGGCCCTCCATAATAGATAGCTGAAATATCCTCTTCACATGAAAATGAGAAGGAGAATAAACCTTTAAGGAAAAGAAGCAACCTCCACTTCTCCTTTCAATCACCATTCATTTCTCACAAACTCTCTAACAAATTCGATATTTGGCCTTGGACCCATAAACTTCCCCACTAGAGATAAAGCCATCAGGGAAATGTTGTGGTCGATCATCGGGCCTGGGACCAATATTGAAACACAACCACTACTAGGGTTTGAGGAAACCTTTATAGGTGTAAATGAAGATTTACCATTTGGTTTAATTCCAAAAAGAGAAACTCAATATTTTCTTTCCCCAACCTCTTTCCCGCCCAAATTCAAATTTGAATTCTAAGGGCTTCTTTCGGAAATAAAGTCACCAACACTGGGCCCCAAGGTGAAACCATTTTATGCATTGTTAACAGGGCCCCTAGTAGAAAACAAATCCCCCTAGGGAAAGTTCAAACCATTTTTAGAATTCAACTTCTTACCTGGGTCCATCTGAGGTGATAGGTCACAAGAAAAAGGAACCTCGCTCTCTGTTGCTGCTCTCGTGATAGCTCCAACAAAGGGTGGAAAACTAGTTGTCTATCATGGATCATTCCTTCCATATTCATCACCTTCAATACCACCATCTTTCTACAACCCACTACCATCTCCGCTAACCTATGCACTTTCCTTGTTATTATTCTCAAAAAACAAGATGTACTAGGAGCTAGGGTTAATGATTTAGAAAATATTGAATATAACTCATGATTGATTTTAATGCCCTCATACACATCTATAATGGTGAAAAAAGGGTGAATGATAGATCAAGAGGAAACTTACCCTTTCCCTCAAAGAGAGATGAGAGTTTCACTATTAATTATCCTTCAAACACTTTTCACCATGTTACATTAGAAAGAGGAGAGGATACTTCACTAGATTCAATCTCTCCACACAAAGATGGTAGATTGGATTCTAAATGAATTGGGAATGTTAAGTTGATCCCCTCTTCCTTGTTTGAAATGGAAAGGAATTGAATGAATTATGTAATGCAAAAGTGACAAAGAATTGATTATAACTTGAGATCAGAATATGGGATGAAGTTGTGCACCTGGATCTGGCACTAATATGTCGAGACAAGGTCACCCTACGAATTTGAGGAAATGTTGCTTTGACCATGGCGGGAATGTACACAGTCCTCCAAAAATCCGTGAAATGAAAAGGGTTTTTTTGCCTTTGCAAATGAAGCCCGAATCTGAAAGTACAGCTACACACCTATAACCTACACACAGAAAAGTTAGGAAAATAGGTTGGGATTGGGGGTTTTCCCTTAGGTCAAACCCCAGTTTTGGAATTAACCAAATAATAAAAGAAAGTACTTGCAAGTAGATGTAAATGAAAGACTGAATTGTAAATCACCTCAAGGGAGGTTGTAATAGCAATGTTGACAGAAATGCTTGTGTGGGATTTTATGTTGAAATTAATTTCCTCTTCAATGGTTAAATCCTTGACTTGAATGCAACACCTAGCCTTGAAGGGAGACTTGAGAATTCTTGATGCTGGAAAAGAATGCTTGAATGCTTGATCGCTTATGCAACTTGAATCTATCCAAAGTTGATCTATCTAACTTATGCAAATGAGAGGATGAATGCCCCCTTAAATACATGTTAGTGGATCTTAATTTCATCATGGGCCAACATCGAGGGATTTTCCCACCTGATGCACAACCAAAAATGCAACCCTAGGAAGGGTCCCACCCCCACGTTAAAGAGATCGTACATGCCTTATCGAGAGCGATTTATTTAAGGTAGGATACACCCAAGAGAGAGAGAGAAGAAATGAAGCACCTTATCGCAAGGATTTAGCCCCCAATCAAGGAATAAAACCAAGGATAATGAACACAAAACATGAGGTAGTGTCGCTTTCCTCGGGGTCATTATGTTGTATGATAACTCATGTATATCATGTATGTATATGCATATAATAATCTTCATTCTCCAAAGTAGGACACTACCTTAGAAGAAAGGGAAGAGAGGATGTCTTTTGAGTCAACATGAAAGAGACCAAGAAAAGATCTCAAATGCTTTGCATCATTCCCAAGTAGACATTAAGGGAACAAATAGAAGAACAAGGATACCAATAGAAGAATTATCACAAAAGAGAAAGAAATGAGAAGAAGAAAGATCTGCAGTACTAATATCTCTACTCTAGTATGATATCCACCTCCCGATCTTGTTGATCACTATTTTGGGAAGGTGATCAACATGCCAAAGGAGCGACATTGAGCACAATAGATGGAGCTATCACAAGATCCAAACAAGGACTATGCTCATGTTGTAAGTCACTTTGTTCGATTATAGGAGCTAGGATTGGGGTTTGTGAAAACTCATTCGATAAATTATTGTCCACATCAACATACTCATACTCACTATTAGAAGCATTAGGAGTTGTATTACCATTATGAATAACATTTTCACCCATTTCTTCATCAAAGTTTAGAGAAAGAGGAGCAAGAACACAAATAGGAGTAAAACCATCACATGTTTTATGTAACTTATGATTTGGAGATGTAGGTTGAACATCTTTCTTAGGAGAAAAGGGAATCATGTCAACTATCAGAGTCTGAGGAGATTGAATATTTTTAGGGATAACTTCACGAGCTCAAATACGACGTCTTCGTCAGTGTTCTCTCGCACAATGATTCCGTCGAGTTTTAGTGGAAGGTTGAGAAGAAGGAGGAACACTTGAAAAAGTAGGAACGTTTCTCTCCTTGATAGTTGAAGGTTTAGGTTGAGGTCTTTTAGGTTGAACAAGAGGAGAAGCGGGCCTCTTCTCTTGATAAGAGGAAGGAGGTGGAACTGTGCCATAGAAAGGATGAATATTAGGTGTAGGAAGGAGACTAGGTCCATCATGAAGAGGAGGTATAGGTCTAACCTTAGGAATAATATTGATGTTCTCCTTAAGAGAAGATAAAGTCACATCCATAGGACTAGGTTGACGATCTTCCTTAGGAGGGAGATTAGTTCTATCTGTGAGGGGAAGAACCTCATTTTGAAGAATAATAGGGATGTCAAGTGTTGGGGATCTAGGTTGACTTAAGGATAATATCATATCATTCTTCCATTTTTTATAAGATTGAAAAAGAGGATCGCTCCTTGATGGAAGAGATTGAAATTCTTTAGGCCAAAAGAGATCAATAGGAACACCTAGGCCTCTTTTGGATGGATGAAATAGGTTATGGTTCATAGTTATGATTTATACATTATGAGGAAATTTCAGACACTTGTGGATTGGAGAAGCAATAGACTTCATGGAGGATAGCCAAGGATAGCCCAACTTCACATGGAATTGCTTAGAAGAAGGTATGATAGCAATGTCAACATCCATGGCTTTAGTATGAACTTCAATAGGAAGAGTGATAGAGCCAAGGGTAGGACAAGAGAAGCCATCAAATAACTTCAAAACTATATTAGAAGCCTCATATATTGGTTTATGAAATCTATGTTGACTTGAATTTCATCATCAGAATACTACCTACAACATGTTAGTTTCACAAAATACAAAGGAAATGCTACAGGAAATCGAAACTCAACCAATGGAACTACATGAAATTGATATAAAATAAAAACATTGTTATTACCTTCATGATTTATGTCTCATTATGTCCTAACTCCACTATTCTTGGTTGCAGATGATGTGCTCTCAGACAAGCACTGATAGCTTCCAAGATGGCATATGAAGAATGGACTGATAACTGATACTATGATATGCAATGCTAAATGACTATGCTATTTTCTTCAAGATTAAAACTCGTGGATGCATAAGTTTTCACAAATGATTAGCTTGAAAACTCACTTGAAGACTAACTCTTTCTCAACTCAAACTCCTAATTTTATAGACTTTGAGAGGATAAGATGATGTGGCCCAGATCAACGGTCATGATCAGATCTGCAGATTTGGATGGTTGTGAGAAAAGGTGAAGGTTAAGAGAAAGGGGGAAGGAGAAGACAAGTGTCACTCATCTCACCTTGACTGGGTTGCTGACTGAGGAAATCTAGGGATGGTTGGAGAAAATTTAGGCATGAGAGGACAAGTGGACTCAAGTCCTTCCTAAGATGTAGGGATGTTAGAGAGAATATAGAAGAAGTTTATAAAATATGTGTACGTACACAATATTTCATTAAATTTGGAAGTTGAAGATAAATGATGAATTAATATTTAAGAAATATTAATATCTTTAGCCACATGATTGATGAGATGGAAAAGGAAAGATGAAGTGGAGATGAAAGGTGAGTTGGATAAGGGATTAAATAATTTAGAAACTATTTAATATTTGAGGCTATAGGATAGAAGAATAATCATTAAATATTATATATTTAAATGATTGAATGAAATAATTAAATATTTAGATATTCAATTAATTGATCAGAAGAATAATTAAATATTAGATATTTAATTAATTAGAGGAATAGGATAGATGAATTAATTAATAAAATATTTCAATTAAATTAATTAATAGAAAGACACGAAATAAATTAAATAAATTAATCTTTTCAAATTAACTATTTAATAGAAGAATAAATATTAAATATTTATTTAATCGCTCATGGCCATTTTTATGTGTATACACAATTGTAAAGTGAAAAGATACTCTTCAGTTATGACATCAACCATGCAACAGGGATCAATCAGGGCACCATGGCAAGGGATATCCTTAGCAACTATGTATAAAGAGCCATTGCATGCTCTAATGGTCTCGCTAGGGTCAAATGTGATACAATGCAAGGATATTTAGGCATATCCTATGTTTATGCCAAATTAACCAAGTTTGGAGCCATTGAAGTGAATTCTTCAGAAGAGAGAGAATTAGGCACAATCTCAATAATGTTAGAGGTATGTGATGGTAAGGGATTAGTGAAAATATTAAGATTTTGATTAGGAGAAGGTACTAATTTATTCCCTTTATCATTCACACCTTCTATAAATATAGTATTATTATCAATCAAGTCTTGGATCTTATTTTTTAATTCAAAATATTTCTCAGTGTCATGACCAGATTGACGATGAAATTGACAAAAGGAATTGTTATCAAAATAAGGAGATGCAAGTTTGGGAGGATCAATTTTTTTATAGGAGGAAGTTTGAAAACATTTATGTGCAACAACTGAGATATAATACTATGTAAAGATTCATTCAAAGGAGTAAATTGTCTTTCTCTTTGGAAAAATTAAGAAATCGAAGGCACACTTGTTGTAGCATTCACATGGTTGTTGTTGATCGGATCATTGAACTTGATGAATTTTTTTTTGGTTTGAACTTCACAAATGGTTGTTGAACACTTTCCCCCTTATCACTCAGAGCCATAAGAGTGGATTGATTCATTTGATTCACAACTAGTTGATAATTGTGGAGTGTTGCACACAACTGCACAAAGGAAGAAAATTCAGACAAAAGAAGCTTTTCCCTGATATCTTTTTGTAAATTATAAATTAAAATTATTTGAATATCATTATCAGGTACATGAAAAGAAATTTGAGCACATAAATGCTTATATCTACCAATGAAATCAGTCACTTTTTCTTTAACACCTTGTTTACAATGCATTAGATAAGTCAAAGTGATTTTAGGACCAATGTTGTTTTGAAATTGTTGGATGAAAGTATTTGCCAGTTGTTGAAAGGGAGTAATAGAATAAGAAGGAAAAGAACAATACCATTGTAAAGCCTTATCTCTTAGTGTTCTTGTAAATAGTTTTGCAAGAAATCTTTGATCATAAGCAAAATCAGTACACAAGGTTTGAAAGGTTTTGACATGCGTAAGAGGATCACCTTTTCCATTATAGAGTTCCAATTGAGGGATCTCAACATGTTTAGGTAGCACAACTTTAACAATATCAAGAGAAAGTGGGCTCACAACATCCAAGGTGAGCACACTAAACTTGTATTGACTCATGGAAGCAATTTGTTGTTGTAGAGAAGACATGGTTTGAGCAAGATTGTTAATTGTCATTTTGGTAGAAGAATTGATGTTAGAAATAGGTGATTGAGAAGGTGGTGTAATGTTATTGAAAGAAGGCATGGACTGAGAATAAGGTGGTGGGACATTATGATAAGTAAGCGTTGGTGATGATTGGGTAGGAAAAGGGACACTTAAAGGAGGAATAAAATTGTTGAAGTAATTGCCCCTTTGTATCACACTGATTGGTTGAGGAATAATAGGAATATTCATGGAAGACATAAGTAAAGATGGAGGATTAAATGAAGAAGAGGGATTTCCCCCATGACCAATTGTTGTAGGGATGAAATTTTGAGTTGAAGTTGTCATGATGTTAGATGTGAAAGTAGGAATACTAGTCATAGGAGTAGTCAAAGGAATTGAAGGATTGACTTGTGTTGAAGGTTGTGAGTAACCTAGGGTTTCGGCACAACTCTTGATAGGAATGACATTAGAATCAACAATATGTGCAATGCAACACAATATATCAATTTCAATCTTATCACTTTGAAGCATGTGCTTAAGGCCTTCAACTAATGGAAGAGCTTCACTATTAGGGTATTCTTGGGACATCCATTGTTGAAAGCTATCAAATTGATTGTCCAATGTAGAAAGTTGATCTTAAGAAACCTTAGTTAAAGCTTCTTCTTCATTGTGGGATCCATGAATGGGGTGAATAGGTAGATGATTAGGATGGGAAGCATTAGCATGATCCTCATTAAAGAAGTCACCCAAATTAGGCTTCATCTCCTCGGTAATTAAACCTTGGGAAGCGTTAATTATAATGCTTCGTCTAATAGGGGTAAAACTCATGCACTGGAGGGAAAATTTGAATTTTGAATTTTGAAACAAAGCTTACAAATTGTTTAATGCAAAATTTAAGAAAATAATAATTACACAGTTTGAACTTGGTTGGAGGAAGAGAATGGTACAATTTCCAAAAATGAGAAAATTTTGAATTTTAAAATTAGGGCCAAGGGAATACCACGTAATTTTAAAATCAAAATTTTTAAATCAGGGCAGACTATAATTAACCTCTTAATTTTAAATTTTTTCTTGAAATTCAAAATGTTGAATTTGGGAGGTATTTCCGATTCTAGAGGGATCAAAAATTGATAAAAAACAACCAATCTTCTGGATTTAGGCTATTAAATATAGTCATAAGAGTCTCAAAATTTTGGAAAAAAAGTTGAGGACCATGGCGGGAACGCACATGGTCCGACCAAATTTTTTTGACATTTTGAGGGCTTTATATTATGATGGTTTTAAAGCTAACCCCAAAAAATTGACAAATTTTACAACCTCTAGATGGGCGAAATGAAAGCGCAAATGTGAAAATAGGACCCTATTAGGGTTTTGAAGAAAAAGAGGAATTGAATTGCAAATTTTGAAAAGGGTCAAACCTAATGGATAGGGACACCTTGGAAAATGTTTAGAAATATGAATGTAAATAAAATTGATTTGAAATTCACACAAAATATAATTAATTTAAAAAATTAGGGTTTGATGACCTAACCACTTAATTTTGAAATTTGAATTTTGGGAAGAAGGGGGGAATTGAAAATTTGAATTGTAGGATTACAGACAAATCTAAGAACAATCAGAAATCAGAAATCTAAATGGAAATCCAATTTTTGCACAAGTTCAAGATGATTTCTGAAAATTATTGTTTTAACAAGTAACCTCTTAATTTTGTAAATTTTATTTGTAAATTGAACAAGACAATGAGGAAATTGAATTTCACAATCAAAATGATTTTCAGGTCGAAGATAACCACAAGCAATTTTTACAAATCACAAGTTCAATTTTAAATTTAAAAACTAGGGTTTTTAATGATTTAACCACTAAGTTTGCAGAAATTTGAAACTTGTAAATGAAAAATATGCAATTTTGTTCAAAGGAAAGCATGCAATATGTCGGGTTCACCAAAATGTAATGGTGGAAAAATGGTGAATGATAGATCAAGAGGAAAAATACCCTTTCCCTCAAAGAGAGATGAGAGTTTCACTATTGATTATCCTTCAAACACTTTTCACCATGTTACATTAGAAAGAGGTGAGGATACTTCACTAGATTCAATCTCTCCACATGAAGATGGTAGATTGAATTCTTAATGAATTGGGAATGTTAAGTTGATCCTGTCTTCCTTGTTTGAAATGGAAAGGAATTGATTGAATGAAGTAATGCAAAAGTGACAAAGAATTGATTATAACTTGAGATCGAAATATGGGATGAAGTTGTGCATATGGATTTGGTAGTAATATGTCGAGATGAGGTTGCCCTGTGAATTTGAGGAAAATTTGCCTAGACCATGGTGGGAATGTACACGGTCCTCTGAAAAATCCGCGAAATGAAAAGGGCTTTTCTGCCTCTACAAATGAAGCCTGAATCTGAAAGTACAGCTGCACACCTACAACCTACACACAAAAAAGAGAGGAAAATGGGTTGGGATTGGGGGTTTGCCTTTGGGTCAAACCCTAGTTTTGAAATTAACCAAGTAATGAAAGAAAGTACTTGCAAGTAGATGTAAATGAAAGAGTGAATTGTAAATTACCTCAAGGGAGGTTGTAGTAGCAATGTTGATAGAAATTCTTGTGTGGGATTATATTTTGAAAGCAATCTCCTCTTCAATGGTTGAATCCCTGACTTGAATGCAACACCTAGCCTTGAAAGGATACTTGAGAATTCTCAATGCTGGAAAAGAATGCTTGAATGCTTGATCTCTTATGCAACTTGAATCTATCCAAATTTGACCTATCCAACCTATGCAAATGAGAGGATGAATGCCCTCTTAAATACATGTTAGTGGATTTGAATTTTGTCACCGACTGACATCGAGGGATTTTCCCACCCGATGCACAACCAACAATGCAACCCTAGGAAGGGTCCTGCCCCAAAATATGGTAGGTTAGGGGTGTCACACCCCTATCATGCGAGGACAAGGGTGACATGACCCTGTCCAAGGGGGGAGAGTGGCACCATGCCCCTGTCCTACCCCTTTATCTAGAGCAGAGTGTGGATGGGGTGATGCAGAGGCCAAGGAAGAAGTTATTTATGAAGGCTAAGAAATCTCTAGTCTCTGATCAAGCTAGAGGATACAAACTCGCATGCGTGAGGACCCTAAAGTAGTCAAAAATTGCTAGGGTTGCAATTTTATGACACTACAATATCATTATAATCATTAAAATTATTTATATTATTTACATCAACATTGTTATTAATAGAAACATTATTATCCATATTATCATCTAGATTAATCACAACATGGTGTTTTATGTGAAAAGAACAATTATCATGCTTGAAAAATTTAATTTGCTTAAGATTTTCTTCCTCCCTTGGGCTAGTTATGGTTTGGTCAAATGAGATCAAAGCATTGGTAGGTGTCTTAGGGGAGGAAGTGATTTTGGAAGAAAGTTGACAAGCCTAAGCATGATGTCTTCAACATCAATCACAAACATTGTAGTTTCATTTGGTTCAACTTGAAATTTGAGTGTTTGAGGTCAACTAACATTGACTTCTTTTCTTCCTTTTGTAGAAGGAGGAATAGAAGGAACCTCACTAGGTGGAGAAATAGAGGATGTTGAATGTTTGTATGAAATAGGAGGTGGAACTAAAGCATAAATAGGAGGAATGGAAATTATAGGAAGAATTTATGGTCTACGATGATGAGGTGGGACATTCTTAGGCTTTCTCAATTTGGAAATAAATTCATGTTTGTATATTTGGTAAGATAGGAAGAAAATTTCTTAAAAAGGTTGCAATGGTTAAGGTGTTTGAGGCCAAAAGAAGTCAAGGGAAAAGTTTCCATAACTCTCTATAAGCTTATAGATTATGATTGATCATGATAATTTCTCCATTATTAGGGAACTTCAAACACTTATGGATAGAAGAAGCAATAGCTTTCATGGAGGTAAGCCAAGGAAGTCCTAGTCATACTTGGAATTGATTGGAGGTTGGGATAACAACAAAGGTAACCTCTAAGAACTTTTTACCAACTTCAACGAGAAGGGTAATGGAACCATGGGTAGGACAAGTAAAAACATTATGAGTCTTAATCATCACATCAAATTTTCCATAAGAGTCTTTATGAAATTGTCTCATAAAGAGATATTATGTAGTTATAGCATTGACCATACACACAGGACCAACAAGCATACCCTAAGAAAATTTTCCATTAATCTTTGCTGCAATGTAAAAGGGCCCATCAAGTGCCTTAATAGTCTCCTTAGAATTGAAGGTAATGCAAGGTTCAAGCTTAGGTTTGGGTTTTAGATTTGATTGTTCAATAATGTTAACAACATTATTAGCCTCAACACAAGTATTATCAAGATTCATGGTGCTAGGTTTGATAGGAAAAACATTAGTGGAGGAGGAAGGGAATAAGATGGGAGGTTCTATGTTGATGGTAGAATGAGAAGGAAAAGGATTGGTATAAATTTGCAAGTTTTGGTTAGGAGGTGCAACTGATTTGTTTCCTTTCTCATTAACACCCACAACAATTATGGTATTGGAATCAATGAAATCTTGGATGAGATGTTTCAACTTATAACACTTATCAATATAATGGCTAGGTGATGGTGATATTGGCAAAATATTTTGGGATCATGGGAAGTGTAGTGCCCCTCTATGCTTTGCTTCAAAAATTTATTACTTTGATTTGTTAGACTGTGTTTGATTCCTTTTGAGTTGTTCATTTCTTTAATCTATGTGAATTATTGCATTCACGTGAATCCTTGTTGTTAGACTTTGTTATGTTTCTTATGTATTCCAGGACATGATTATTTCTATATTTCATTGAGTTGCATATTGATGTTAGAATTGAGATACTTATTACATGGATTCTATCTTTGCTGATTAATTATGATGCATGTGTGATGTAAATTTATGTTTTGATGATATCATTTGATTATTGTTGATGTGAGATTCTTTGCATGGTTTGCTTGGGGTTTAGGGTGATAGGAATAGTTTCGTATTACTCATTCATGAGCTCCATACAATGTCATGATTTCCTATCACTAGTTGGGATTAGAGATTTATATGTATATATGTATACAACATGGTTTGGTGTAGGTTTGTAGGTACTAGACATCGACTCCACCTGGTTCCACAAGTCTGAACCTATCTTTATAATTCCCAATGGTGGTAAAAAGATATTGTGCAAGGCCCAAATTATACCTAACCCTAGCCATTGTCCTAATCTAAGGACAATTATCTAATTTTCATTTTATCCCGTCAAATTTATCTTGTGGATAATATTTGATTACCCAATTGTCAGCGGCGAGTCTTGTTTAGATGTTGGCACTATTTTCTAATTTTTTTGAGTGTGATGCATTTTATTATTAATATCAAGTATAGCCTGTGTTGTAAATTAAATTAATAATTAATTAATGATTATTGTGGTTTTAAATGTAATTTTAATAAATATATATTGAATAGTAATTAATAAATGATTTATTGTTTATTGTTTTATCTTTTTATTATTTATTATATAATATTTATTATTTATTATTTATTATTATTGGGTATTATTGTGCAAGTGGTTAGTTTATTGTTTATTTATTTTGCTTTGAGGTGGATCTAATTGTTCGATCTAGGGGAGAAACTAGTTGCCTTATTTTGTGGATAATTATACTTTAATTATTTATTTACTTATTTATTCTTTTTTCGATTATTGAGGAGTCAACTTTTTATAGAAGATTTGTAATTGATGATTTATTATTTGTAATATTATTTAATGATAATTTATTATTTATTTATTTAATATTTTTTGGTTAAGGGTTTTTTCGTTTTGTGTTCTTTATTTAGGTAATTGTATTTTATTTATTAGTTTAAAAGGAGAATGGATCGTGAGGTTATTATAATTATTATTTTTTCTTTTCGAAGTTTTGGGAGAAAATTTGAGGACAAGAATTTGTAGCTTTCAGATTTACTTTGAAGCGTGATTGGAATTTATTGGACTTGAATGTTTTGAAGATTTGGTTGTTGATTTGAGAAGATTTTGTGTTTCAGAATTTATCATCGACATTTTATTCTCTCTTTTTCTTTCACAAATTTTCAAGTAGGTATTTGTTTTACTCTGAATTTATGTAATTTTATTTTAAATTATTATTAAGAGGAAAATTGGGGTTTGATTTAATTATATTTATCTTCTGAGATTGTGTTCTATTTGTTTTTTGCAAGATTTGGGTTTGCATGAAATTCATAGTTTAGTTTTGTATATTGAGCCTGATTTTGTGTCTATGTTGGTTCTTTTATTTGTGGATTGAATTTTACTTGAACCTTAGGTGATAGGTTAGCTAGGTACACTTAGGGGGAGTGGCTCACTATGGGGGTTGGGGCCCGAAAGTGGCTACCAGGGTAACCCATTGATGAGTTTAGTAATGTGATAATATTAATAAACTTTGGGTTAGGTTACACACTAACGAGATAATTATGTACCCCACTCATGCCTCGTGTGGTTGTATAGGCAAACGGTGAGAATGGGAAGGCCTGGCCATCTATTGAGACGTGGAGTTGGCAAGCCTAGTCATCTATTGAGATGTTGAGTTGGATAGATCATGCATTACCTTGTCTTCACGAAAGGAATGTATGGTTCCACATGAGTTGTTGAGACTATGTGATGACACTCTTCCCTTTGTGTGTCCTAGTTGCCTATTGTGTCGGTCTTGCATTGACCCCTCTAGGAGTTTCTTTAATCTCCCTTTGATGGTCTTGTAGGTTATCTATATTTTATTTTCTTGTGTTATGGTATCTATTGTCTTTTGGAAGTATGCATGTTCAATTATCTTCCATAGCCTATTTGTTTGTGTTTAGGGCCTTGTATCTATCTCCTAGCATGGGGGGTGGGCCTACGAGTTCCACATAGTTGGGTGGTGATGATTTTTTCACCCATTGGTATTACATCAGAGGAGTTTCATGTGAGCGGATAAGTGGACCTATTCCTTATGTTTCAGAGTCTTCACATCTTGGTTATGAGATGGCCTAGCTTTATGATGTGATTTGTAATGTATCTTCCAGAACGATGTAAAGGACATGTAATTTGCTTAATTGTATTTGTAATCATACGTTGTTACTATTTCCAAAAGGAAAAGATTGTAGAAATATGTGTATCAATGGATGTTTTGCATGTTTATGATTTTATGTGTTCTGCTTGTGTTCTTACTATCAATATATATGCTTATCACAGGAATCTTTCTTTTGGTTTCTCAAAATGAACATATACTAGATATTTATGTGTTATGTTAGAAATTTAATTAGAGAAAAAATATTTTCTATGAAATTAAATTATTAGTTGTCTTTTTCTTTGGGCTCTTGGGTGGGGGTGTTATAGGAAGATGGCAATGGTTTGGAAGGGTCATGTGGCTTAAAGGGAGTAAGTTTCAAAACATTAGCATTAATCAATTGCAAAATAATACTATGCAAAGGTTCAGAAAGAGGTGTAAAATTATGTGTTGATTTAAAAATGGATGACAAAGGAGCCACACCTAGTGTTGCAGCTACCACTTGTACACCAATATTATTTGAGATATTATTGATCTTGATGAACCCTTTGTTTGCTTTATGAAACTTTGAGGAAGCTTGTTGAGTGACATAATTCTTATCAAACAAAGCCATTTGAGTGGATGCCTAAAATTGGCTCACTTGAAGCTAATAATTATGAAGCACTAAACACAATTGGGTGAAAGAGGTAAACTCAATAAATAATAACTTATCTCTAATGTCTTTTTTCAAATTAGAAATGAAAATTATTTGAACATCCATATCAGGAATAGGATAAGGTATTTGAGAATGAAAATGTTTAAATCTACCAATGAAATTAGTCACTTTTTCCTTAACGCTTCGTTTAGAATGAATCAAATCAATCAATGCAATTTGAGGACCAATTTTATTTTTAAATTGTTGAATGAAAGGATTAGTAAATTTTTGAAAAGAATCAATAGAATAAGGAGGTAAATAAAAAAATCATTATAAGGTCTTATCTTGAAACGACCTAGCAAATAATTTAGCCATCAAAGATGATCATTTGAGAAGTTACTACAAAAGGTGCAAAATGTTCTATCATGAGTCACTTGAGATCACCTTTTCCATTACATAGCTCTAATTGGTGCATTTCAATATCCTTAGTTGGAATAGTATGAACAACATCAAAGGAAAATGGGCTTGCAACATCATATTTAGGAACACTGAACTTGGATTGGGTCATGGAACCAGATTGTTGTTGCAAGGAGGACATAATTTGGGCAAGATTATTAATAATTTATTCATTAGATAGGTTGGTATTGGACATGTTTGATAATGAAGGATGTGGAATGGTATGACAAACAAATGTGGCATTGGAATATGAACATGGGGCATGATGATAAGTAGGTATAGGAGATGTTTGTGAAGGACATGGAACACTCAGGGAAGGTGGTGTGATAGGGATTCTTCCAAGACTAACATGTGTAGGATTGACATTTTGTATACATGTAGGCATGATAGGTGGAGCATAAGTAGGTACATTAGGAAATAACATTCAAATATAAATTGGAATTTCAACATTATTAGGAGAAGTAGAAAAGTGAAGAACCTCGACACAAATTTTCATGGACATAAGATTACCATTCACAATATACCACATCAAATTCACACCATGTTCATCATTTTGAACCATCCTCCTCAACCCTTCAATCAAGGGGATGACCTCAATATCCAAGTGTTATTGACCCATCCAATGTTCAAGCTTTTCCAAGTCATGATCAAGCTTTACTCCTTGGGTAGGAGACATTTGTGTTAGGAAGTCATCCTAATCATGAGAAGTATGAGAAGAATGATTGTCAACAATGTTAGGCATTTCATGTGAAGATCTAGAGGTTTCACCTGAGTTCCCATTTTTAATTGAGTCAGGATCTACACATTTTAGGGAAGCCATAAGTCTATAACTTCTTCTCACAAGGATACTAGATGTAGGACTTAAGGTCATAAAACTCATACACCAAAGGAAATGTCTAAACAATACAATTTTTTTATCAAATTGATCATTTAAAAATTGAATAAAATGATGATAACTTGAATCTATAAATGCATAAAATGTAAAACAAATCAAATATAGAGTTCCCTAGCTTAATGCATGCAAACTAGGAAAATAAGCCTATTTCCACTTTGATTTCATTTGGAAGGAGAATGATCTCCTAGGCTCAAGATGGCTCAATCACAAAGTGGATGTAGTGTTTCTTCATTGTTGAGTTGAAATATGAAATATAATTGTAAGGAAGAATGAATGAATTAGGAGCAAGCAAGCTAAAATGATAGTGTTACTACTTATCAAGTTGCCATTAGTTTTATGTCAAAGTTATTCTATATACTCTAGTCGGTTACTGCTACCGAGATATTCAGTCGGTATGCATAGTCCAGTCGGTTATTGAAGAAAGTAGTCTCAAAACATAGTTTACACCGAGCTGTCTACTAAGTATCATTTCATGTCTACTGAGCAGCAAAGATGACACACTAAGTTGTTATACACCAAGTGAAACGTGTTACTAGATTCATTGAACCTGGACATACTTATGAAAATGTGTTACAAGATCGAGGAACATCTAACCGTTATCACATTGGAAATTGCATTGAAATATTGTGTATGATTTTGAGGTCATCTAACCAATGAAATATTTTGCATGGTTATTCATTCGATAAATCATGTTTGTAAGATTGAAGCAATGAATGGATCACCGACATAAGAGATCTATCTATACAGCATGAGTTAAGAATTAAAAGTGTGTGTGTATGAGTGTAAGAAGACTATTATAGAGACACAGAGGTCACTGAGAAGGTTTTCAGAGAACAGTTGAAGAACAGAGTAAACAGAAGGGTTTACCGAGTTACTATATGGGTTACCGAGGTATTCTATAAGCAAGGTAATCTATTCTAAGCACATAGAATCTGCTATAACATTCTAGATGTAAAGTTGCAGATATTTGTAATGATTTATTGTAATATTTTGAAGTTGTAAGAGAAACCTTTAACAGGGTAAAAGACTTTAAACAAGTCTATAAATTGTAAACCCTCTAACCAGGTGCAACATTTAGTTTAAGTGTTGTAAAATCCTTTAGCAAGGTAGATCTAATAGATCTTGTTACTCCTAACAGGGTAAGCTATTAGAAATAGCTAAACATGTAGCTCTAATCGAGCACTCTTTATTATTGCAGTAGTGAAGTTGTGCGTGCCATCCCCACCGCAGTTTTTCTCTCTAACCAAGAGTTTCTACGTAACCAAAATATATGTGTTATGGAGTAAATCATGTATGATTGTTATCTATTTGTTTTAGCTTTATATTATGTAACTGCACTATTCGGTTTATGCATAACAGTAAAGTTATTATTGAGGAAAAGTTTTGAAGTACTGATTCACCCCTCCCCTCTTAGTACATTAGCTTTCCATATCGAGCCTAACAATTGGTATCAGAGCTTCAATCTTGGAAAAAGGTTTAACTTCCTAAAGAGAAAGATCTTATCAATGGAAGGCCATAAACAATCTCGAAGGATTGTGTATCTGCAAGAAAAGCTGGATCATGCAAATCAAGTGATTGCAGACATGCAAAGACAAATGCAAAAATCTCTGAAAGTAAGAAGAAGATTATCTGATGAATTTTCAGGACTCTCAAGAGTTAGTGGAATAAATTGAGACATCATCTGAGAACAGTATGTCTAAAGAGACTGAAGGATTGATTGAAGTATTGAAAGAAAAGAACAAAACGCTGGCTGATCAACTAAAAGCAATGAAAAGAGAACATGAACATTTTAGCACACAGATGACTGAAAATATTGATGCATTAAGGATAGCCGAGGATAAAGTAAGAGATCTACAAAGAGAGAAACAACAACTTGAAGTCTTAGTATCTGATAAAAATGATGAAATCATAAGGCTGACTGGAATTCAACAAAATCTGTCAAATCAACTAGGTTATGCACATCATGAAGCAATTCTGAAGGATGATGAGAATCAAACATTGAAACTTGAAGTATCAAGGTTGACCAATGAACTTGAATTAGAGAAGAAATCCAAAGAAACAATGAAGAAGAGTTATGAAGCATCAAAGATGCTGCATGAGCAACTGAATACAAGAAGACCCAACAAAGATGTAGGACTCGGTTACAAAGGAAAAGACTCCATCGAGAAGGGAATTCATACTACCGAGAGAGGAGAATCATCAAAGCAAGCTGGAAACAAGAACAACATCAAAAGAAAGAAGCCTATTTGCAACTACTGTGGAAATCAAGGTCATACTGCCAACTTGTGCCAAATCAAACAAGGTAAGCAACCAAATGTCACTAAGTCCAAAGGTTATTGTTACAATTGCAATAAATATGGTCACACATCTAATCAATGTAGGACAAAATCTATAAACAATTATCAGAAGGCAAAATTCAAAGGGTTTTGTAAAAACTGCAATAGATATGGACATAGTACCGAGAAGTGTTGGTTTAAGCAAAATAACTATATGTGGTATGCACACTGAGCAAATGCTAGAGGTTACCTGACTCACACACATTCTTACCGACAATATTTTGCAGTACCATGGCATTACAATACAAGAATCTAGTGTGAATGTTGTGGAAGATATGGACATATAAGTGCTAATTGTTTTATAAGGTTTGGGATGTACAACCGAAGATCATGGAGAAATCCTGGTATGGCATGTTTTCATTGTCACAAAGTTGGACATTTAGCTGGAGATTGCAGAGATCAACCTAGAAAAGACACTGAAGAAATAAAAGATAAATTAAAGATGATTTGGAAAAAGAAGGAAATTGTGTCAAATGAAAAAAGCACCTTACCTACCGAGTTAGGTGCTTCTATTCCAAATTAATCGGTAAAGGTATGAAGGGATTGCATTCTATCAAGGTTAAATCTTAACAGTTCCTATTTTATTATGCACTTAATTCAAATCTGCATAATTAAGATGTATTAATAAGTTTGAAATTATATCAAAGTCTTTTGAAGTACTTTACAGGAAACCTGTCAAGTCGGTGAATACAGAAGCCTGTCAAATCAGTGAATGAAGGAAGTTTGGTTACTCGATTAAAGAAGAAAAAGGAAAGAAAGTTAAGTGGAACCGAGTGCATTTAATGTTTTTGACCTAACCTGCACGGAGCCCGATAAGGCATATTGTGTACTTAAAAGCATTTTCGAGGTCATTTTCAACTCACCAAGTTTTCGAGAGAGCAGAGCAAAGTGAGTCTAAGGCGATCAAACCTCCTACAAAGAAAATTCAAGGTATTTACATCAATCTCAACGCATTGTTAAGCTGGTTTACCGATCTTATCAAGTTGCTATTATTTGCTAAGTGTGAAGCATCTGCCATTTGAAATCCTGAAACCCTAAGGATTCTTTGTTAGCTTTTATCAGAAATCTAAAATGGTGCCTAAGATCCAAGATCCCATTGTTGTCAAGAATGTAGAGAAGCCCTCACTAAAATACTCTTTGACTCCCAAAGTTGCATCTGAACCGAATGACAAAACTGCTTTTTCACTCATCCTGGATAGAGTGTTGTTAGTCGAGGATGTGAGATTCTTCACCAAATGTCGCATTGAAGAACTCGGTCATGTTGAAATTAAAGACATCTATGATGAATTATGCATAGATGGTAAATTAAATAGCAATTATGAGCACATCAAGATCAAGGGATTAACTGAAGCCCTAACCTATCCCCATGTGTTCAAACCCCAGTGGGTCAAGTTTGTTCTAAGTAGAGTTCATGATGATTTCATGTGGCTAGAAGAGCAACCATTTAAGATTACCAAGGAAATCATTCGTCTGATTACCGGTTACCCTATTTATGATCATGCCCGAGCCCAAAAGATGATATCACAGAAGGAATTGATCAGTTTAACCAGAGTGGAATCATATTACAGTGGATTAAAATTGAACAATGTCACAGATAAAGAACTAAAATTTGCCATAAGAGTAATAGGTTACTATTTCTTCCAATCAGCAAGGGAAAACAGTGTACCCTGTGCAGCAGTAGACCTAGCATACAAAATTGTGAAAAAGGGAATGAAAATTGATCTATGTGAGGTGTTGCTGAAGAACCTATTTTAGAATCTGAACACCATCAGGAAGCCGAAGAAGAACAACTCGGCTAATACACTAAAGTTTGGATCATTACTTATATGCATGTTTTTCTATTTTGAAAAATTCTTTCCATCAATCAGTAAAGTTGTTTGGGAACTACACCGACCAATCACCCATCAGATCAATGACTTTATTAAGAAGTTAGGTGATAATTTCAATGATATTATGGATGATTACTTTAGTAAATTTCAAGAGAAAATGCATAACAGGTATATGATTCCACCCCAGCTAGTGGAGAAATACAAAAATGACATATGTTTTGAAGTTGACACTGATTACTGTTATGTGAATGTTGTGGAACCAAGAACTCAATCTTTGTCATCGATGGGTTATGAAATTGATTTTAACATCACACAACAGCAAATTGATGCATTTCTTACATTGCCAAGACATGCTACCAAACTGAGGTATGGAACCTATGAGGAAGTAAAGGAAAAAGTAAAAATGAGCATTGTAGTACCCAAAGCTACAAGAAAGGCAACAAAGATGATAAAGGAATTATCAGAGAAATTCGGAGAAGGCTCTTCCTCTACACTTGTCAAAGGCACCATTGCCATTACCGAAGAGGAATCTGAAGCCCAAGAGGCAACTATAACACTGAGCACTGAATTGCCTAAGGGAAAAGTGTTGAAGAGAAAGAAACAGGACACATCAAATGCCTCACCGACTCCACCTCCAAAGCAACCTAACACTAGAGCATCTGCGGCTTCACCGAGTAAGAAAACAAAGAGTTTTACTATTCCCAAGGTAACAAAGACCTACAAGAGATCTACTTGGAGACTCATTTTGGAAAAAGAGTCTAGTGACACCGAATCAGAGGATGCAAGCAAATTTCAGATTGTCAAAAGCAAGAAGGTAAATGTACATAGTGTTGAAAACTTATGTGCTAATCTGAAAGAATATGGAGGATTTGGATCATTCAGATATGTAAAGTATGAAACCATAAATAATGATGAGAAGAGACAAATTGATGAAGTTGTCATCTGCACACTTCTAAAATTCTAGTTAGCTCCATTGGAAATAGCTAAGTCACTTCCGAATGAACTTTATTTGCATATTGATAATAGGTGGAAGTAGGCAATGGACTCAGAGAAATAGATCAGAGAAAGAAGTCTGGTTCATCTCTTTCCTAACATGTCAGTAGCTGAAATAAAAGAACATTTGACAACTGACAACTCAAAGTTTCTTGTCAAACAAAGAGCCTTAAAACTGATGAATGGGCTATATATTGAAGTGGAAAATGAGACAAAAGCAAAATGGCAAGAAATCTTTAAAATCAAGGATGCCGGTGAGCAAGCTACAGTTGAAATTGTTGATGTCACCGAGCAAGATCCTGATGTTACCAAGCAAGACCCTACTGACACCATTCAAATAGATGAAGATGTCATGGATACAGAGGCACCAGAATAGGAAATGATAGAAGGAAATGCATATGCAAAACATGTATCTAGTGAATCAGTCCTGGAACAAGTTCAGCCTTATCCACTGGTCAAGCAACCTGTCTCAACCGAAACCCCTCATAACATAGAGCAAGGCACCGAAGGCCACAAGTCTACAATAGGAGAAGGTACTACTCAAGAACAAACATCTCAAGCACCTTCTAGTACTGAGAATGTTGCAACTGAGACAGCGAGTACCGAGACACCAAAGGACTCTACAAAGGCTAAAGAAATTGACCAAAGTGTTGCCTCTACTGAGCAACCTATCGAGGGTCATCAAGCCTCACAAGCCATTGTATTAGTTCCATCAGTAAAAGGTAAAGAAAAGAAGATGAAAAAGCATAGTTTTAAAGTTGATTTGTCAAAACCAATAGTGTTGCCCAATATAGATATATCAAAATTAAAGGGGCAAGCACTCATTGATTTCGGTGAACTATGCAAAGCAAAGGCCAAACAAGAGAAACAAATGGCGATTCAAAAGAAAAATAAGGTACTTCAGAAGGTGAAAGCACTCTTAATAGATATGCTACCTGAAGCTACAGTATCAACAGATGCAGCCATCCACATTCAACTGGATGAACTCCTAAAAAAGATAGAGACATCTAGAGTAGATGCATCAGAGTATTTGAGCAAGCTAAAAGACAAAGAGCTCACTGCAAAAATGATAGAAGAGGTACAGAAAGCTCTAGCTATTGGCAAAGTTAAACTTGTCAAATTTATTGCTGAGTTGACTCCTCAACTCAAGCACATTCTTTATTTATTTCAGAAACTCTGCACATTTTCTTTATTCATTAAAGACATTAAGAATAAAATAGAGGCAATTGAGAAAGAGATCACAGATCTCTCAAACAAGTTGACCACAGAGCCAAATTCAGTTCAGAATTTCTATACAAGGTTACAACAGCTCATGGCTCAACAATTGGACCTAAGAAATGACGAACACAAGATCAGGATGGACATAATGACACTTCAGACATTATTCCTTCCTCATCTTTCATCTGTCCAAGAACAAATCAACCAAGCCACCTCCTTATCTACTACACAAGAGGGAAGCACTCTAGATGGCTTAATATCATTATTGGCTGATATTCAAGCATAGAATTCTTTAATGGATAGTGTAAAGAATGCCCTCTCTGTCGCTCTCACTGAAGCACAAACCAAGTAAAAATCCATTTTTGACCAGTTCCCACCCTTGAATGGTAATTAAGTTTTGATGTTTGTCAAAAAGGGGGAGTAATATGATATAGTATTAGGGGATTGATATAGTATTGGGGGAGTGTAGTATTCAAAGTATAAAACAAAAGGAGTATAGTATATAGGGGGAGTATACCGAGTAGAGAAAGCAGAGTATCCAAGAGCAGTGAACCGAGCAGTGAACAAGATAGTAAGAAAAGATCAAGAGCAGCACACAAAACATTGATCATAGAGCATGCAAAATCAGAGTTTTGTACAAGTATATCGATAAGGGGAGTATATCTAGATATATTATTTCATTGACTATTGTATATACTTTTAGTATAGTCAAATTTTGCAAGTATATAGATTATTGAGTTATAACTTTGGAAGTAGTTTTTGTCAAACATCTCAACTAATGTCAAAAGGGGAGATTGTTACTACTTATCAAGTTGCCATTAGTTTTATGTCAAAGTTATTCTATACACTCTAGTCGGTTACTACTACCGAGATATTCAGTCAGTATGCATAGTCCAGTCGGTTATTGAAGAAAGTAGTCTCAAAACATAGTTTACACCGAGCTGTCTATCGAGTATCATTTCATGTCTATCGAGCAGCAAAGATGACACACCGAGTTGTTATACACCGAGTAAAGCGTGTTACCAGATTCATTGAACCTGGACATACATATGAAAACGTGTTACAAGATTGAGGAACATCTAACTGTTATCACATTGGAAATTGCACTTAAAGATTGTGTATGATTTTGAGTTCATCTAACCAATGAAATATTTTGCATGGTTATTCATTCGATAAATCATGTTTGTAAGATCGAAGAAATGAATGGATCACCGACATAAGAGATCTATTTATACAGCATGAGTTAAGAATTAAAAGTGTGTGTGCATGAGTGTAAGAAGACTGTTATAGAGACACAGAGGTCACCAAGAAGGTTTTTCAGAGAACAGTTGAAGAACAGAGTAAACAGAAGGGTTTACCGAGTTACTATATGGGTTACCGAGGTATGCTATAAGCAAGGTAATCTATTATGAGCACATAGAATCTGCTATAACATTCTAGATGTAAAGTTGTAGATATTTGTAATGATTTATTGTAATATTTTGAAGTTGTAAGAGAAACCTTTAACAGGGTAAAAGACTCTAAACAAGTCTATAAATTGTAAAGCCTCTAACCAGGTGCAGCATTTAGTTTAAGTGTTGTAAAATCCTTTAGCAAGATAGATCTAACAGATCTTGTTACTCCTAACAGGGTAAGCTATCAGAAATAGCTAAACATGTAGCTCTAATCGAGCACTCTTTATTATTGCAGTAGTGAAGTTGTGGGTTCCATCCCCACCGCAGTTTTTCTCTCTAACCAAGAGTTTCTACATAACCAAAATATATGTGTTATGGAGTGAATCATGTATGATTGTTATCTATTTGTTTTAGCTTTATATTATGTAACTGCACTATTTGGTTTATGCATAACAGTAAAGTTATTATTGAAGAAAAGTTTTGAAGTATTGATTCACCCCTCCCCTCTCAGTACATTAGCTTTCCATATTGGGCCTAACAGATAGTTGTATGCACGTACAGGAATACAACAGAATCAAAACTAAATTCTAGAAAAGTATGAAAAAGTACAAACTATTACTAACTTATAGTCCAAATTTGAGGCAAAAGTGCAGGGACTCAGTTGCCTATCTTAGCCTGCTCCCATCAATTTTGTCTTTGATGAATCACACATTGTAGATCTATGTCTGGTGATTTTGCACCTCTTTTCGTAGCTTTGTCACCTATTCTTACACATAGAAAAGAGAAAAAAATTTGGCTAGAAAGGGGTTCACCTAAGTCAAACCTCAGTTTAGTAATTAACTATGAAATTGAATTGAAAGTATGTTGTTAAGTAGCATAGGCTAGAACTGAAATTAAAATTTTTCTACCTTCATAGGCCTTCTTTGTGTCGAAATGCTCATGAAGATTCTTGATGTTGACTTGCAATTGACTTAGAAGGAGAAGATCATGGAGGCCATTGCAAATGTATAGATATGCCACAAACTGCTACTCTTCAATGCCTTGATGCTTAATCTCTTGCCCTTGAAATGGAATTGAGGGAATGATTTGTCCTTATAGTTGATAGATAATATATGCTAAAATGAGGGAGGCTGTCTTGCTTATATACCTCTCCAAAATACTTTGAGGTGTAAACACAGAGCAAACCGACATGGAAAAATATTTCCCACTAAATCAAGTTGGTTGTTGTGTCAACCAAATTTGGAGCTATTTTAGGGGGAGTGGGGTGCCCTAGGCACCTTTCTCCCTCCAAGATGGTCCTAAACTATGACTTGAGGTCCTAAATAAGGAGAAGATGTCAGAAATAAATGTTGAATTGGGTTGGATCAAGCATGTCAAGCATGAAAGTTGAAGAACACTAAAATGAGGCCTGAATAAGCATGACTTTGCATAAGGGTTCAATTTTGTGACACTTCACCCTCTACATCATATGGATCATAATCTCCTCCAAGTAAAATATGATATAAAATATAGTATAAGTGTAAGGTCACATTACTAGAACTTGATCGTACTACTCCATGATCATTTTCTAAACCATAAGACTAAGACATTTTCATGTCAATCTTTATAAGGGTATATGCAAGGCTATAAATTATATAGAGAACATACACCTCCATAGTCTCCTTAATGAATAATAACACTATCAAATGATGAATATTTTTTTTGTGTTGGCGGTTTATATTATTGGTTTATTGTTTGATGAGATCCCACTCTATTTTGGCAAGAGCCTCTGTCTTTCCAATAATTTCCTTATATTAAAATAGTTATAAATATTGTGAAGGACAAACTCATGGTAAAGTTTTCTCAAAAATTATAGAGGCATTTTGTTGTTTTTAGAAGGAGGTTGGCCAAAGACTATTCACTACCTTGATCCTAAAAATATTTTTTATATCATCATGATTGCATCAATGGATAGATAATCTCTTCATAGTCATACTAATGGGTGCATTAGTTTTGATATCAATAAAAAAAACACAAATTCAACCTTTTATAATATCTTTTTTTTTCACCCCATCATATAATAATGTTATTGCATAATATTGGTAATATGCATCTCTACGAGTTTTCCATTAATAGATTTGGCTCATCACTAAGTCAAATTAGTATCATTGCTTCCATTGATGAAGCAAGTGATGTATGGATATGGTTTTGTTATGAATGCTTTCAATATTAAAAAAATTCTATAATTTTAATCTTATTTTATTGTAACAAACCTAGTAATTTATCTTGAATTTGTTTAGAGTATTTCAAAATTATTGTCTAGGAGATTATGGAGGGTTATCTTCAAGAGGTGCTTCATACAAATTATGTTTTGGGTTAGGTTTTAGAAGAGTTGGTAAGAAAAAAATAGAGAATCTACACTATAAAATATTGACTTTTATAAAAATTTAAACAATGTAATATTAACTAATTACCTCTACTATGATATAACATTGAAAAAATGGGATAAAATTTAGAAATGCAGTGAAATTTGTAAGGTATGCTCATATTTTGATGGCTATCTAAAATGTGTTATGATCATAATTTTAGTTTTTAGACCCTATAACATGTGTGAGTTATATTTAGGTGAAATAATTAACTTGTACACATTGTGTCCCTTAATTTGGTGCACTCGCCCTCTTTTATTTCGCATATTAGCAAGCAATTAAAAATAATTGTTATCCTCCATTACTAACTCAAGGTCTACATTCATTCCCTCATTATTTACCTCATCAGAATTGATCTCTTATTCCCATATTCACGTCTTTTGTGATCCTTTTCATTCCCCCTTAACTCCATCACGAGAAGCCACCATATGGCATATACTTCCCTCTAGGGATTTGATTATGTGCTCACCATTATAATATACAAACTACCATAATCAAGTTGTGCAAGTACATGTGCACACCCCTTATCCATAATTTAGAGTTATCGTCATATTGAAATACACCACCTAGGGGATTAATTGAGGTAGTCTCCTAGACAATACAATCATTTCCTTATGCCCCCAATCTTGACATTTTTAAAGTCAACATAACTATTTTGCAACCAAGGATAAGATAAGTAGATGAAGGTGTACAAATATGAAAACTACTAGATCTCTTAGAGTAAATGTCACAAACACACACAAAGGGAAACAATGTCCCTCTTCATTATTGTTGTGCCCCATTCCGTTGCTATAATATGCAACTTGTTATAATTTTTCTTAAAAGTTTCTAGAGTCATGACAAAGCATTTTTCAAGCCTTGCAAATGTTATATCCAATTTTAGATTTAACAAATACTAGATTCACATATTCGTTTTATCCTTATTTTTTAATAACTATTTATGGTCTCATGATACATTCTCTATTCCCCGATGTATATATATAATATAGTAGTTTCGTGTAGGTGCCTCATGTTTAAATTTAATTTATGTAACACTCCACCACGAAACCCTAGAGGATTTAACTAACTTTTCCAAATAAGAGTTTTTTTTTTTAAAACATTTAATAAACATTCAAAATATTAAAAGGATGTGATTACTCTATAATGTACAAGAGAAAGATTACCACAACTTCTCCCCTAAGGTTTCTCAATGTGGTCACTTAATCTAACCATACATCAACTAAGGAATTAATTCAAATCAAAGGTAACTTTTAATACATACATGAACTTAAGCATAATAACAGCTAAAGTGCTATATCCATTCATGTAATAGAAGCATTAAACTACATTTCATAAGGTACATCCTCAAAAGATTCATTCATAGAATACTCAAAAAAATAGATAATTACAAAATACAACTAATGAATGATAAACATATTTAAGTTATATAAGACCGATGTTTCTAATATCTGATAATAAATACTACCAAGTCTGATTTCATAAGCATCAAGTTTACATCATGAATACATCATAGATGCATTGTTGTTACATCATAATTACATCATGATTACATCATTGTCATGAAGACATATGCATACATAGGTTACCTCTGATACACATAAGTACAATGGACAGATACATAAAGTCATCAAGTGATACACAAATCTAACCAAATCCAAGAGACCAAGCTGAAACAAGAACAAAGCCAATCCACGCAAGACCGGTACAATATCCCCGATGGAAAAAGGCACTACCACTCGACCATGTGGACCAAAAAGGACCACCCCTTTGTGCTAGGAGCTAGACATAAGGACTTCAGTCATTAAAAAAAAAGGGTGAATAAAACATGGACTAAACACACTTCCACCGAGTAAAGTCACAAACAAGATACACATAGATAAAACTCCAAATAGGAATACTCCAAAGGCTTCAAACACCCGGTAGGACTCTAGTGCTCACAAGGGGAGAGTTTCTTCACATAGCTTGATATGGGTTATCCTGGTAGGTCTCCATAGGTCCCGACCCCCATCATGGGTTATCTTGGCAACCTCTCCCGACCCCCAACCCCCAACCCCCATTCAAGTCTCATGTGAATCCAACATACCTTTCAAGAGGACAAGGTAGTTGATCACACCATTCCAGGCCTTCCACACCCCATCTTGAGCCTAAACGAGCACTCAAGCCATGAGTAGGGAATACTTAATCTTGTTCAATGTGTTAAACTACCCAAGCCCCTAATTCATTAATTAGGTTATCACTTATTAATCTCTACTTCCAATGGGTTATCATGGTAGCCACTTTGGGCCTCGACCCCCACTTGGCACTAGTACATTTGGGCCTAATTTCCGAAAGCTATTTGTTGGAAGTCTGACAACACCATGTCGAACTTTTGACCAACTTAAGTGTCAAAAACTCATCGTCGGTCTTCCCGACGATGCCATTTAAGTCAGACGTCTGACGACGTTGTGAACTCTTCCGACGGCGGCTATATTTTCTCCCCCGGCCAAAATTTTTGACGGATTACGGTCAGAATTCCGATGGATGCTATGTTTGCTCCTTGATGACTGTCCGACATGGAAGTGATGTCGGATATAGAGCATCCTTGTCAGATGCTTATTTAGTTGTCATTGGAATTCCGATGGTATTAGATGATGTGGGTTAGATGGCTTTGTCGTCGGTGCATGAAAGCATTGAACGAGTTCTACTTTTCAAAATTGCATAAAACATTTTTTATTTATTTGATTCAGTGTTATTTGCAAAAAAAGATTATCAATGATGTTTCCTTTCTCCAAGAATTGTCTAGGATCTTTCCATCAGATAATATGTAACATCCATGACTAAATATTTTCTTTACAAATGCTTGTTTTATTTAATTATCATCTAAGCGTGAATTAAAACTTATATTTGTGCGAAAGCAAAACATACAAGCTGAAGACTCATGTGCAAGTAAATTTTGTAAAAGAAAGCAAGCAGACATTATCTTGAATGACATGGAAATAAGCTCATTAGCTGCCTAGAAGAGAGCAATTGGAGAAAAGAAGAGGAAAGTGTTAAAGGGTGATAAATACATAGAGAGTATGCAATACAAACCAACAATGTCTGGAGTGTGTGATGTGATGTCTCTAATTTATGTTCAAAGGGACTAACTAGTTTTGGAGTTCCTGGGAAACCTATTGGGCCACGCTTGGAGGAAATCAATGTGTTCATGCAAGGAGTACCTTTTTTCTATTATGAGAATGATTCTTTTGTACTGAAGGATATTTGGAAGGAAATATCTGAAAATTTTTATAGTGTGCAACCATAGTTGGCGGACTCGAAGTACTTTTCAGCTTCCAGAAGACCAAGAGGTTATGTACACAATCTCCCAATAGAAGGGTGATTTCAATCATTACCTCTCCCCCCCATGACTATTCAGGAAGAACTTCCTTAGACAAAAGACTATTGGCCTCCATGGGATCAAAGAAAAAAATTGAAGCATAGACTCTAGACGATGTGGTAGTGTCCTTTGTGTAGAACTCTGCACTATAATTGAAAATTCATGAGGGAAACTGCAAGATAGTGAATAGAAATACATTCTTGAAAAGTGGGAAGAATGGATCTTGGTTTGGGTGGGGCCAGGTCAGGTGGCTCCTCTAGAGGTTGATGAGATAGAAATCATATTAGGATTTGAAAAAGATCACACTCATGGAACTTCATGTGCAACTGATCGATTGCGTTGTTTGGGTAATGCATTCCAAATAGATACAGTTGCATACCATTTATCTGTCTTGATTAAAGACTTTTATCCTAACGGTATTAAATTAAACTTCTTTCTCTATTTTCTGGTGATCTTTGGAGCAGAGGTTGCTTTGCATTGACCTAGGATACATTTAACTTGTGTTGTATCTATAGAAATATGTATCCTAGGTCGATGCAATGCAACCTCTGCTCCACCAATGCCTGATAGAAGAGAAAGTACTTTAATTTAATGCCATTAGGATATTGTTAGGTCCCGGAGACAACTGAGAGGGGGGGGGTGAATCAGTTGTCTAATGAGTTTAAACCAAAAACCAATTAACCAACTTAATGCTTAATATCGGTCAACTAGTTAAGTGTGCCAGTAGACCGTGTTAATAGTAAATTGCTATACTGGTAGAGATTAATGCATGAAACATAAACATAGAGTCAACCATGACACATAACACCAATATTTGTACATGGAAACCCTGTAAGGGGAAAAACCATGATGGGAAACCTTACCCACAATCAGATGATACTACTGCAAATAGTAAGTGTACATAAATGGGGTCTGCACATGCAAAAAGGCCAACAGCTTAGAGCTCATTGCTCAATCACAAAATGGGAGTCACACTGACTACAGTTGGATGGTTAAATCCAATAAGAATGTACTACACAAAATAGCATCTTCATATGCTAGATTCAATATCGGTGTAATGCTGATATGCTTCTACAAAAACCTAGCTTCACCTTTAAATGATGTCTTCGTGTATACCTCTGCTTAATCTCGCATATACCTTCACACAATTATTTTTCGCATTCCACATTCGATCTTACAATTAAGATCTTAGATTTATACCATAACCTAAGACCAATTTTAGTAGGTCGGCTCTACAAGATATTACAATAAAAACATTTTACATACAATATAATATCCGATGCAATAACTGGTTAAACATGTTCGCTTAATGCATTTACAACAATAATAAATCATCTTCATAGCATGCCATGTTGATCTGGAAAAGATAAACCTACCGGTGTAACCCTAGATAACCCTGGACCTATTTGTCGGTAAAAGCAAATATGCAAATATGAATATACCTAATGACGTCTAAAAATGGTCAATGCTTGTGGAGTCATACTTTAACATGTGCGCATTGCCTTATTTTAGGGTTCTTGCGTCGCATTAACATTTCTTCTATGTTGCGCACTTGGTCGTTATCATTTGCGAGTATCAAGTCCTTCTGCATTCCTCATTTTTATCGCTTTCGAATTAGGTCTTGTCGATAGCAATCTTCAGTCATGATTTTGGTCAATCTTATCATGTCGCATCATGGTGCATGCTCATTGATCATCATTTTGGACATCGTCAATCCTAATCGATGATAGAATTAGGGTTTTGTCCTCTTGTCAATCTTTCAATTATCTTTATCTTGTTAGTAATCATTTGCGATTATCAACTTGTCAATCTCATCATTTTGCGATTGATTCATCATCGATCCTTATCCTTGTCAATCTTGTCATTTTGCAATCGATTCATCATCGATCCTTGTCCTTTTCAATCATGTCAATTTGGATCGATTAGTCATTGTTCCTCGTCAATTGGCACCTATCAATTTGATCTCCTTGTCAATCTTGGTCAATTTGTCATTGATTTTTGTCAGCCAATCTCAATCATTTATCAACATTGGTCCTTTGTCAATCAGAATCATGATCAAACCTACATCAATTTCTTATTGTCTTGACCTAATTCCTTGTCCTCTTATTTCTAGGGTTTTATGATTTGTTCATTTAATCCTTTTCTTCTTCTTTGTGGGTTAAATAAATCTATTTATTTAGTCCTAGGTCTCTTTCATGAATTAATTAATGGATGAAAACCTATTAATTAATTCACCTAATTTCTATTTTTCCTATTTTCTTTAATTTTTCTAATATTTCCCCTAATTTCATTCCCTCATTTTCTCCCATGTTTATGCTTCCATTTGTTGCAATCATGGAGGCTATTTTCTCTCTTCCCTTTTGTCATGGGAATGGCATTTCAATCTTGTCATAATTTGTCATAATTTTGCCATTCTTGATTTGACTTTCCTTTCAAATCTCTTCATGCTAATCTTGTCCTCTCTCCAATTTGTCTATAAATTGGATGATTTTCTTCAATGAAAAAGGAATCAATCACATTTTCGAGTAACCTTATACTGCAAATTTCATCAACAACTTTCTTTCCACTTACATTTTGCACTTGTAGGTGAGATCCACATCAAATTTGAAGGTGAAAGAACAATGGAGCCACATGCAGGAGATATCTGCGTCGGTCTGTTTCGATTTCATTTGATTTGAATATCTTGTCTTTATGTCTTCATTGATTGGATTAGGATTGCTTTCATAGTAGCTTTAGGTTTTGTGGTTGTCCTAATTGCTATTGCTTTGATGATTTTCAATTTCGTGATCTACATTTTCTGGCAAACCCGACGTGAACTAACCCCTTAACCATGTTTTGAGTGCTTTTGAGCTATTTGCAGGTGAAAAACTCAAGAAATAGGGTGACTCAGAGCTTTCTGGACACTTCTGTGCTTGTGTTGACATTTTCTGCACCTGTGTTTGAGTTTTCTACACCTGTGTTTGAGTTTTTTGTGCTTGTGTTGAGGCATTCTACGCCTGTGCAAGGCCAGAAACAGAGGTGAAATCAGTTGTTTTTACTTGCAAATTTGTTTGTTTTCATTCTGTTTCTTGCATTTTGGTTTTTCTTTGGTGCTAATTCATTGTGCAGCATCTTGGCGTTACGTGTGACGAAGACTAAAAATGCAACTACTAACAAATCTTATGCAGGACGCAGTCAAAGGCTCTCATTAAAACATCTTGCTTGTGATTTTTAAAGTAGTTGCACATTTCATTTCTTAAAGGTTAATGAACACCATGCATGCTTTGTCTGTTTTTAATTTGATTGCATGTTTTAACCCTTAGAATTGGGCCTGCCTCCCGATTTGCCTGGCACTTCGCACAGGCATTGGTGAGAGGGAATGACCCAAAGTGGTGATGGGCTAAAGCCAAGCTCTTCCGAACCACTCTAAATAACTGTGGATGCAACGAAAGTTGTAGACAATGGGTGCTGGAATGGTATTGCGATGATTTATTCACTGGATCAATACCCACCAGAACGGATGCCCTTACTAGAATCTCTTATTTTTAGATGCCAAAATCCTTCTATCTGTTGGCTCAGGCGTTGTGATACACGCATGCAGAAGACACCTCTCATGTAATCCTCAGTTAGAGATAGCAAGTTCTTGGGAAGTGATTCCCCTTGAACTCAAAGCTTGGTATGCCCGAGAAGTGAGTGCACTGTAAGAGGGAGCTAGTGCTACCAAGCGTCTAGCTATCCAGCTGAGTGTTGTATTTTATGGTTAGAGGATTCAATAGATATTGCCCTTGCTAGCCATAGGATTTGTTGTGAATGTGCTTGATTGTCTTGAGTCAAAGTCGAACAAACATTTTTTCTTCTGTGATTGTCAAAGGTTAAATCAAAAACAAACTTTCAAAAGTGCTCATAATCAACTTGGGTTTTCAAAATCAACAACCTTCAATTCAAAACAAAATCCAAACAAAAGTCCAAATTTGTCCAAGTATTCATCCAACATTTGAACATGGCTTGTCAAAACAATGAATATCTTTGTTTCAAAATTCATGTCACTTTAGGCTAGGTTTTGCATAGTCCAACTTAGGTCCTAGGGCATATTGTCATCTCCCTTCATTTTAGTCCTTTTCATTGCAAGCGTCCTCATTTTGCACATAGGTTCAAAATCATTTCCCTAATTTTGCATTTCATTGTCATATCCAAGCTAGATTTCCATTTAGGTGACATTCGTGCATTATCCGTGTCATGCTAAAATTAGGTCTTGCATAGGTTGCATTTTGCATATTCCAAGTCATTGGTCTTCGCATATCCTTATCATTGTATTGCCATCTTGTCCTGGCTTCATCTTGTCATATCATATCCTTAGATCATTTTCATGTCATATCCTAAGTCATTGTCATAATCATTTCCTTCTTGCATTTAGTCTCAAAAATTTGGTTTGTCAAACTTGAAAAATCAAAACTTTGGATGATACCCTAAGTTGTTGTTAGGGAGTCTTGACCTTGTCTAAAATTTGTCCTTTCATTAATATCATTTTTGTCAAACCTAGCTTAGTATCCAAGCATATAGGTGAGACATTGTCAATTTGTCCTATTGTCATTTGGTCCTTTGTCCTTTAAGGTCTTGGCTTCATTTCAACTTCCCAAGGTTGAGTCTTTAGGTTTGCATTCTAAAAAGTTTGTCCGAATCTTGAAAAACAACAAAAACATAGGTTGCATTCTTTCCATAGATTGCATTTTCATCTATTTAGGTTGCATTTAGTTGCATATCATACATCATCCTTTTAAAATAAAAAAAATCCCAAAAATATTGTATTTGCATAGTGACATGTTTGTTGAAATGAGGTCTCAACCTTCTTATGAAGCCATGTCATCACAATTGAGCAATCAATCATGTCAATCTAATCTCTACATGTCTCATAACTTGGATCAAACTTATCATGATGATTTAAATGTCCAAATACAAAAACTAGAGGAGAAAATAGCTCAAGAAAAGGAGATATTGGAATGAAAAGTGAAAAACAGTGAGAAGATTAGATCCCAAATGTCCACAACATTTCAAAAAATTCAAGGTCCAAACCCAAACTTTGAGCCAATTGATGTAAGATCTCTTATCAAACAATCAAACATACCATCTCTCCTCTCACAAATAGAGACGATGAAACAATTTCAAGAAAAGAGACAACAACATTGTGCCTCCACAACAAGAACAAGAAGGTGTTTACTATAAATCACATTTTCAACCATCACAACCAATTGTTCAACAGTTCAAACATTTCCAACAGACACAACCAATGGTCCAACATATACAAGCAATGGCCCAATTTCAACAATATGTCCAACCAACTATACAATGTCAACAAATGGTTCAACCAATGGTGGAATATCAATGTCAACAACTACAACCAAACATTCAAAAACAAAGGTTGTAGCACACACCAACCCAAGTTTCAAACATGTTAGAACAATTGAACCAAGTCCAATATCAAAACATGACATCAAACCAAGACCAAATTCTTGCCAAGAAAGTTAAAAATATAAATCCAATTATGTCCAAACCTCGCAAGGATTCAAATGCATCTCCAAAGAAAGGTGGCCTTATTAGACAAATCTTAAAGAGAGTCCTAAGTGATTTTCCTGAGGATGATCAAAATCATACACCAATGTCAAGCAATGGCTCATCCATCCATCAAGAATTTGACCCTCAATTTGCCTCCACTTCCCCTCCCATTCCATCATATTTTTAAGTTTCACTAGAGCAATTTACACCATCACCTCCAAATGATGTATCAAATAATGCATCCTCCCAAGGATTGTTTGCCACAAAAATATATGCTAATCAATTCATTTATACAAATCCCTTGTACTATTTGGAAATGCAAGATTTAATGCCATCAAATGCTTCTCTTTTAGAGAGTCCCATTCAAATTCCATCTCCTTCATGCCAAAACATTGATCCCTTGTCAGAATCCCCCATGCATATCCAAAGTCCAACCCCATGTCAAGAGGATAATTTAGAGCATGAAGAAATGTGTCTTGAAATAGATGAAGATCAAGATCTTGAAACCTTATCATCCCATCCAATTGTTAACCAAGATCCCATTTCCCCAGACACTCACAATGATTCACTTATTCCTGTCAATTCTATCCAAGAACACAATGTCCTTTCAAATCCCATTGACATTCCACTTCCTAAGAAAGATCAAGATATCCCTTCCATCCTTTCCGATGATCCCATTAAAAGTCAAGAGCAAAACACCTTTAAAGAAGATTCCAATGATCTTCCTCCTTGTCAAGATCAAATTATTCCTTTAAATCCTCCACAAGATCCTTTTGTTCCTCCATCTCCTTATCTTAATGCTCCATATACACTCCAAGATCGCATTTCTTTTGATGATCCCATTATATCTCCCATTCCATCTCTTGAAGAGCCTGTCATTGAACCATGTCCACTACACAATCCTAGTCCCCCTCATGATCCTAATCCCCCTCATGATTCTAACGTGTCAATGTTCATGAACCCTTGACATGCATAATGGGTTCTTCCACTTTGGTGCAATCCGATCCACTTCAAGATCTCATTATTTCTCTCATATCATATCCACCTCATAATGGACTCACATCTTCTTCCCAAAGAAAAGAGTATCCTACAAGTCAAGATATTCATAAAGGAAAAGGAGTAGGTCTCCATAAGAAAGAATCCCTTCATGTTAAAGAAAATATTAAGGGTCATTGCCTCAGTGAAACTCCTCAAGACGTGGGTACCCCTACTAAATCCAACATCCCTTCAAAATCCAAACATATCCCTTCCCCATCATACTTTCCATCCATCTTAGGTCCTTATATTCCTTTGTCCTCTATGCAAGGTTAGCAAAGGCACAAATCCTTGAGTAAATTTCATCCATCCAAAAGAACTCCATTTCATTCATATCTATCCATGCATTCCTTTCCCCCTCCAAGCAATTTGGATGCCAAGTATAAAAGTCATAAGTCTAGAAATCCACATGTATTCAAGGATCAACATGTCCAATATAATCAACATGTCAAAAAAAAGAAAAATTTGATCTATAAAGCAAAGGAAAAATCCAAAAGGTCACAAAGGCCCATTGCTCAAAAACAAAAGTTAAAATCTATATGGGTTCCTAAATCCCTTGTGTTGGCAATGCACTCCAAGGAACCACAAAAGCATGAAAAATAAAAAACCATGTGGATCCCTAAGCGGCTCCTTGAAGCACAAAAGCCTAAAGAAACATCCAACTTGGCATCCAAAGTTGCTATTCATCCATCCAAACCTTTAAAATATATTCCTCCATCACCTTCACCTTCTATTTTGGGTTTTGATGTCCCAAAATCACCATCCTTTCCTCCATCCAAATCTCACAATCTGAGATCTATTTTTCCTCCATCAATCCACCACCCCTCAATGTTTGTGCCAATGTTGACCTTGCCTTCATTTCCATCCACTAAAGCCCAGTTTTTCCAATACCCTATCCATTATCCGATGCATATTTTCCATCCTTCCATCCCTTTGGTCCAATCCTTTGCATAAATTTTTGCCTTAATTTCATCTCTTTTTCCATGTCCTTATCCTACCAACATCTTTGAGCATACTTTTAAAGGTCATGGTCCATTTTTTTTCAAGGCTACTATCCAAACAAAAAGATGTTTGAGTCCTTCTTCCATCCCCTATCATGTGTCCATCTTCTATTGAAAAAGTCAAAAAAAAAAAAGTGAGAAAAAAGAAAAAGAAAAAAAAAAGTAAAGCAAAAATAATTCATCCACTGGTGAAAACCTGGCAAATAGGCACCTTGGGCAAGTACCGTGATGAAAACCTGGCAAATAGGCGTCATGCGTAATCTATGAACTTCTTGCATACCGTACTTGGGGATAGGTTTTATCCTATCATATCCTTTTGTCCTTCATTGTTCCATTATCCTATCAAACCCCTGTCATTACCCTTCATATCCTATTGTCCCTCATGTCCAGTTTCCCTTTCCACCTTTGATCTTGACAAGGCTGAGGATCGTCATGAGCATCATGCATCTTGTTTGCAGCTTTTAGTCTATCATAGCTTTTGGTATTTATCCATTTGATTATTACAACCTTTCATCCATATTCCCTGTCTTATTGCAACTTTCTACCACTATCCCTTAGCCAATCCCGACCTTCAGTCCATGTCCCTTATCCATTCTTGGTCTTGCTTATCCTATCCATATCTTATCACTATCCATACAGTCTTTTTCATTCCTTGATCTTGATCTGACATAAGGACACAAAATTTAAACATGGTTTCAAAAACCTCTTGACATGTCCCTCATGCCATGTCACTGCTTTACATTGTCATGTCCAGTCTCTTGTCTCATCACGCAATAGCCCTTGAAAATTGCATCTGTATTGTCTCCATGATAAAAGGCCTTTGTCTTCCCTCTATCCACCAACATTTCAGAAAGCCTATTTATTCACCTGTCATATTCCTTGCCTTGCTAGACACTGGGGGCAAAATCAAAAAATTTGAAAAATGTCTCGAAATAATTCAAAAACATTCAAATAATGTCCTGAAAATAATCCCTAAAAATCAAATAATGTCCTGAAAAAATCCCTAAAAAGTCAAATAAAGTCCTGAAAAACGAACAAAAAAAATTGTAAAAAACTCGAAATTCCTACAAAGTGAAAAACATCAAAATCCAAAAACAATTTCTTTGGCATTTTGTGTTTTGTCAATAAATGGTCCCCTTTGTGCATAGACAAATCGCTGAGCATACATCCAACGACAATCAATCAAACATTGTGCTTTGATGAAATCACACTTAATAGATAAATTGTTCGATAATGCAAGCATTCAACCTGATCACAGTTGTCACATCAATCCAAATAGCATCAATGTTACCATTGGTCCTTGTCAACATTATCATGGGTCTTATACAGGGTGTGGTATACTCGAAACCAGATTGTGTCCTGTCTTTGACAGGGTACCGCATTCCCTAAAACCAGACAGCATGATCATTCTTGTTTTCCACTTTTGACAATGATGATCAGACTGTTTGTTTGACTTGGTTGAATTTGTGCGTCTTATCTTTTTACTGATTTATCTTTGGCTTCAATCATGTTCCTATGTTGCTCGAGGATGTCACTGAGTGATTTAGAGTGACCGGGATGGTTCATGGTCCCTTTCCTTTTTTTGTTGTGTTTGCTATTTGTGGAATGTTTGTCATAAACTGGGGCAACTATATCATTGGGTGTCTGTGATAAGTACGCTCGCTTTGTGAACGCCACACAAACCTAGACCCTTGATGTATGCACCCTAGAATGCTTCACTCATTCCTTGTGTGTGATGTGTCTATCTTTTGCAAAAGGGGTTGCATTTCAGCTCTGGCCTTCAATGCCATGATGCTTTGCATCCACTTTGCTACAATAAATAAAGGTTCTCACCTACTTATGTGCATTTGTGAAAGCAAGTTTTCCTTCATCTCTAGCTATCCTCTTTCTAATTTCTTCTTACTAACATTTCTTCCATCAGTCTTTTCCTTCTCCTTGTCTCTTATATCGATCTTTGTCAATACCTAGATAGATGTGCATGCTCTCCATCTTATGATGGTCGCGGTCTTTTGTACCTTCCACTGCTTGTCCTTTGTGCATCTGACCTTCGATTTTTGATCCGCTCGAACCTATCATCTTCTGTCATTCTTATCGATCACTTGGCCTCTTTTTTGGATTTTTCTGGCCAATTCCTTGAGGGGGCATGCATATGTCATTGCTATTGTCTGGGGCATTTTCATTATTGTTCTTTGAAACAATGCTTAGAATCTCATTGTCTCAAAGAGGGGCAAAATGTAGACGTTTAAAAATGGTCAACGCTTGTGGAGTCATACTTTAACATTTGCGCATTGCCTTATTTTAGGGTTCTTGCATCGCATTAACATTTCTTCTATGTTGCGCACTTGGTCTTTATCATTTGCGAGCATCAAGTCCTTCTTCTGCATTCCTCATTTTTATCGCTTTCGAATTAGGTCTTGTCGATAGCAATCTTCAGTCATGATTTCGGTCGATCTTATCATGTTGCATCATGGTGCGTGCTCATTTATCATCATTTTGGACAACGTCAATCCTAATCGATGATAGAATTAGGGTTTTTTCCTCTTGTCAATCTTTCAATCATCTTTAGCTTGTTAGTAATCATTTGCGATTATCAACTTGTCAATCTCGTCATTTTGTGATCGATTCGTCATCGATCCTTGTCCTTGTCAATCTTGTCATTTTGTGATCGATTCGTCATCGATCCTTGTCCTTTTCAATCATGTTAATTTGGATCGATTAGTCATTGTTCCTCGTCAATTGGCGCCTATCAATTTGATCTCCTTGTCAATCTTGGTCAATTTGTCATTGATTTTTGTCAACCAATCTCAATCATTTATCAACATTGGTCCTTTGTCAATCAGAATCATGATCAAACCTACATTAATTTCTTATTGTCTTGACCTAATTCCTTGTCCTCTTATTTCTAGGGTTTTATGATTTGTTCATTTAATCCTTTTCTTCTTCTTTGTGGGTTAAATAAATCTATTTATTTAGTCCTAGGTCTCTTTCATGAATTAATTAATAGATGAAAACCTATTAATTAATTCACCTAATTTCTATTTTTCCTATTTTCTTTAATTTTTCTAATATTTCCCCTTATTTCATTCCCTCATTTTCTCCTATGTTTATGCTTCCATTTGTTGCAATCATGGAGGCTATTTTCTCTCTTCCCTTTTGTCATGGGAATGGCATTTCAATCTTGTCATAATTTGTCATAATTTTGCCATTCTTGATTTGAATTTCCTTTCAAATCTCTTCATGCTAATCTTGTCCTCTCTCCAATTTGTCTATAAATTGGATGATTTTCTTCAATGAAAAAGGAATCAATCACATTTTCGAGTAACCTTATACTATGAATTTCATCAACAACTTGCTTTCCACTTGCATTTTGCACTTGTAGGTGAGATCCACATCAAATTTGAAGGTGAAAGAAGAACAATGGAGCCACATGAAGATATCTGCATCGGTTTGTTTTGATTTCATTTGATTTGAATATCTTGTCTTTATGTCTTCATTGATTGGATTAGGATTGCTTTCATAGTATCTTTAGGTTTTGTGGTTGTCCTAATTGCTATTGCTTTGATGATTTTCAATTTCCTGATCTATAATACCAATGATCAATTCTTCAAAACAAAGTGTCCATACGATGTCTTCGATATTATCAAGTGTCTTCCATATCATTCCAGGTACTGTTGAACATTATATCATGTCGGTGAACCATATACCAGTAACTGTGCAATAGTTACTTGCTTGCCAATAAATGTTGTTGGATCTCCAAAGTGCTAGTGTTTCAGTAGGTGTTGACATCAATGACAAAACCATACCAAAATACCAACAATCTCCCCCTTTGGCATTGATGGCAATGCAAGATGGAAAAACCATCAAAGTGCCAAAACAAAAATGCCAAATACTGAAAACCAACAATCTCCTTTAAACAATAATTTCTCCCCCTAGGAGCAACATGTTTATCCAAAGATTAATCTTTAATACCAATCTCTCCTCAATCTCCTCAAAAGATAATGTGTTTTTCCATAGATATCTCTCCCCCTTTGACATCAAATGTCAAAGTTACAAAAATCAAGTTCATACAAAATACCAACTACTCCCCCTGAGAAGTAGCTTCCTCATCAAAGACCGGAGTAAAAGATTTGTCTTTCTATTCTGTCGGTTGATGACAATCATCAACTGTCTTAGTCTCTACTAGTGGTGGTATGACTCCAAGTTGATCTCTAAGATATTCAAAGGTCTGCTTAGGCAAAGGTTTTGTGAAAATATTTGCAAGCTATTCTTTAGTATTCACATAAACTAGTTTTATCTCCTTTTCTTCAACTTTTTCCCTTAGAAAATTCAGTTTGATAGAAACATGTTTTGTTTTAGAATGTAATACTAGATTCTTAGATATATCAATTGCTGCAGTGTTATCACAATATATAGTAATGGGTTCCTTGCATTTTACCTTTATGTCTTTCAACATTTTCTTAAGCCATAGTACCTATGTACAGTTGATTGTTGCTACAACATATTCTGATTCTGCTGTTGATAAAGATGTACAACTTTGTTTCTTACTCAACCAAGAAACTAATCTTTTTCCAAGAAAGAATGCTCTTCTAGTGGTGCTTTTTCTATCATCCACATCTATTGCCCAATTTGCGTCTATGTATGCACATAGGTCAAAATTTTCATCTCTAGGATACCATAATCCAAGACTTGTTGTGCCTTGTAAGTACCGGAAAATCCTTTTTACTGCCGATTCATGATTTTCCTTAGGATTACTTTGAAATCTAGAAACAATACATACTGCATTCATAATATCAATCCTGGTTTGTGTTAAATATAGTAAACCTCCTATCATAGATTTGTATCTAGTTGGATTAACAGGTGTAGATTCATCCCTTTGAGATAATTTGTCATTTGTAGTCATAGGTGTACTTATCGGTTTAGAGTTCTCCATCCCAAATTTCTTTAGTAATTCTTTCAAGTACTTGGATTGACTAAAAAAAATACCTTTATTAGTCTGTGAAATCTGCAATCCTAAAAAGAATTTTATGTCTCCAATCATAGACATTTCAAATTCTTGCTGCATTTTAATAGAAAATTCCTTACATAATCCATCTTCTCCTCCAAAGATTATATCATCAACAAATACTTCAATAATCAAGATGTCATCATTAGTTATTTTGTAATATAAATTACTATCTGCATTTCCTTTAGTAAAACCAATCTTTAAAAGATACTTATCCAACCTTGCATACCAAGCTCTTGGGGCTTGTTTTAATCCATACAGAGCTTTTCTTAACCTGCAAACCATATCATTGTCATTTGTCAAAGAAAATCCATCAGGTTGCTCAATATATACTTCCTCTTCAAGATCTCCATTCAAAAATGCACATTTAATATCCATTTGATAAACTTTGTAGTCCTTGTGGGTTGCAAAAGCCAAGAATAATTTGACTACCTCAATTATGGCTACCGGTGCAAAGGTTTCATTGTAATCAACTCCTTCTTTCTAAGAATATCCCTTACACTAGTCTTGCTTTATTTCTAACAACCTTACCATTTTCATTAAGTTTCTTTCTAAATACCCATTTGGTTCCAATTACATTTTTATCTTTAGGCCGGGGAACTAATGTCCAAGTATTATTTTTTTCAATTTGTCCTAATTCTTCTTCCATAGCTTTAATCCAAAATTTATCTTCACATGCCTCATTGATAGATGATGGTTCAATTTGAGAGATAAGACATACCTCTTCATTTACCAATCTTCCTCTTGTCATAACTCCTTTAAATTTGTTTCCAATTATCTGATCTTTAGAATGATTCAATCTTACATACTGGGGTGTCTTAGTTTGCTGTTGTTCTTCAATTACTATGGAATCCTCTGATGATACTAGGGTAACTAGATCTTCATTCTGTATCGGTGGAATTGGTGTAGGTTCATTTGTCACAATTTCTGTTACTGGTTCAGAGTCTATATACCTTGAAGTTCCTCTGAATTGTTCATCAATCTTTACATTTGTACTCTCAACAATTTTCTGCAATCTCTTATTAAAACATCTATATGCCTTGCTCTTAGATGAATAACCAAGAAATATTCCTTCATCACTTCTAGGATCAAATTTGCCAATATACTCATCTCTTCTAATATAACATTTACTTCCAAAAATTCTAAAATACTTAAGGGTAGGAGTATTACCAAACCATAGTTCATGAGGGGTCTTATCGGTTTCACCTTTGATGTGAACTTTGTTGAATGTGTAGACAGCAGTGCTAACTGCTTCTCTCCAATACACATGTGGTAGATTTGCTTCAGATAACATGCTTCTTGCTGCATCCAAGATAGTTCTGTTTTTCCTTTCAACAACTCCATTCTGTTGTGGTGTTTGAGGTGCTGATAACTATCTTCTAATTCCATTCACTTCACATAATGTATTAAAATCCTTAGATGTGAATTCTCCTCCTTGATCTGATCTTAAACATTTGATTTTCTTACCGGTTTCATTCTCAACCATTGCTTTGAATAGTTTGAACTTTACAAGTGCTTCTGATTTTTCTCTGAGAGAAGTAACCCAACACATTCTAGAATAATCATCAATAATTAGCATGAAATATCTATCACCTTGTAAGCTTTTAGTTCTAGCTGGACCACATAAGTCAGTGTGAATCAAATTAAGAACATTATTGGATTTTTCTGGAATACTATTGAAACTAGCTCTAACTTGTTTTCAAAATTGACATTCCTTACAAATTGTATTTTGTTGTTTCACAATTTTAGGTAGATCTCTAACTGCCTTAGAAGTACTGATCTTTACCATGCAATCAAAGTTTACATGACATAGTCTCTTATGCCATAACCAACTTTCATCTATATGTGCAATCAAGCATTCCTTTTCACTGCTATTCAAATGAAAGCTATTACCTCTAGTCTGATTACCTGTTGCAATTTCCAAACCAGTTCTATTCATGATTGTGCATTTTCCATTTTTAAATTGTAACTGAAATCCTTTCTCAACTAATTGACCAACACTTAAAATATTATGCTTTAATCCTTCAACATAGTAGACATTGTCAGTGTTATGCTTACCATCAAGAGATATTGAACCCTTACCTTTGATTGAGCAAGCTTTGTCATCTCCAAATCTTACTAAACCTCCATTGTATTCTTGAAAGTTCAAGAATTTACCTTTGTCTCCTGTCATGTGATGTGAGCATCCTGAGTCAATGATCCATTCATCCTTTGCTTCAACTTTGGCTGCTAGGGCTTGTTCTACCAGTTGAGCAGTAGGTGCTAGTTGATCTTCTGTTATAGCAACAAAAACCCATCCATTGTCTGTTGGGTCCTCATCAGAATCATCAGTCACACCTTCATCAGCAATGTAACAGGATTTGTCTTTGTTCTTCTTAAATCTGTATCTCTGATATTCAAGATTAGGCTTGTATGTTCTTCTAGCTTCTTCTCTTAGTCTAGAATGTCTATCAGGGCATCTTGAAGCCATATGACCAATCTTATTGCAATTAAAACATTTAAAGGGTGCTTTCCCTTCATACTTACTTCCAACTGGACCTTTTGGCATTTTTCTTGCGAATAGTGCTTCAAGTTCTTCAAGCTCTTCATTCTCCTTCCTGGTTTCTTCAGGTTCTCTTGCATAAAAGGCTTTCTAGTCTGATTTGTCAAATGATGGAGCAGATGATGTTGATTCTTTAAAGGCCAAATCAGTTTTTATAGTAGCAACAGGACCAAATTCCTCAATTTCAAAGGCTGAAAGTTTTCCAATCAATGTATCCCTAGTTACTGATGTATTAGGCATTATTCTCAACTCATTTATAGTAGTAACCTTCATTTTATATGCCGGTGGCAATCCTCTTAAGATTTTTGAAACAATTTCATCCTCACTCAAGGTTCCTCCACAACATTTAATACCCAAAATAATTTCATTTACTCTTTCCATAAAAGTAGAAATCCTTTCATCTTATTCCATTTTCAGATGTTCATACCTGACTCAGAAGCTTTCAAGTTTTGCAATCTTGACTGTGGAATCTCCTTCATTTAGTGTTTCCAAATGATCCCAAATAGATTTAGCAGTAGACCTATCTGATAATCCCATGATTTGTTGATCTAATAATGTGCTCAGAAGTGCTTCTCTTGCTTTGCAATCATTCTCTTCATCTTTAGCTAAGGTAGTTGGAGCAGTTTGACTAGCTACAACAGTAGTATAACCATTCTTTGTAACTTCCCAGATGTCTTTACCGATGCAATTTAGATGTGTCTCCATCCCGATCTTCCATATCCCATAGCTGGTTCCATCAAGTTTAGGACTGTCCTTCCTGAAATAATTAGTAGACATTTGATCTCCTCAAGTTGTTAAACTTCTGCAAAAGAGGACTAAGCTCTGATACCAATTGTTAGGTCCGAGAGACAACTGAGAGGGGGGGGGGTGAATTAGTTGTCTAATGAGTTTAAACCAAAAACTAATTAACCAACTTAATGCTTAATACTAGTAAACCAATTAAGTGTGCCGGTAGACAGTGTTAACAGTAAATTGCTATACCGGTAGAGATTAATGCATGAAACATAAACATAGAGTCAACCACAACACATAAAACCAATATTTGTACGTGGAAACCCTGTAAGGGGAAAAACCATGGTGGGAAACCTTACCCACAATTAGATACTACTGCAAATAGTAAGTGTATATAAATGGGGTCTACACATGCAGAAAGGCCAATAGCCTAGAGCTCACTACTCAATCACAAAATGGGAGTCACACTGACTACAGTTGGATGGTTAAATCTAATAAGAATGTTCTGCACAAAATAGCATCTTCATATGTTGGATTCAGTACCAGTGTAATGCTGATATGCTTCTACAAAAACCTAGCTTCACCTTCAAATGATGTCTTTGTGTATACCTCTTCTTAATCTCGCATATACCTTCACACATTTCTTTTTCGCATTCCACATTCGATCTTACAATTAAGATCTTATATTTATACCATAACCTAAGACCCATTTTAGTAGGTCGGCTCTACAAGATATTACATTAAAAACATTTTACATACAATATAATATCTGATGCAATAACCATTTAAACATGTTGACTTAATGCATTTACAACAATAATAAATCATCTTCATAGTGTGCCATGCTGATCTGGAAAAGATAAACCTGCCAGTGTAACCCTAGATAACCCTGGACCTATTTGTCGGTAAAAGAAAATATGCAAATATGAATATACCAATGATCAATTATTCAAAAAAAAGTGTCCATATGATGTCTTCGACATTATCAAGTCTCTTCCATATCATTCCAGGTACCGGTGAACATTATATCTTGCCGGTGAACCATATACCAGTAATTGTGCAGTAGTTACTTGCTTGTCAGTGAATGTTGTTGGATCTCCAAAGTGCTAGTGTTTCAGTAGGTGTTGACATCAATGACAAAACCATACCAAAATACCAACAGATATAAGGCTTTAATCAAGACAAATAAATGGTATGCAACTGTATCTATTTGGAATGCATTACCCAAATAGTGTAATCGATCAGTCGCACACGAAGTTCCACGAGTGTGATCTTTTTCAAATCGTAATATGATTTCTATCTTGTCAACCTCTAGAGGAGCCACCTGACCTGGCCCCACCCAAACCAAGATCCATTCTTCCCACTTTTCAAGAATGTATTTCTATGCACTATATTGTAGTTTCCCTCTTGAATTTTCAATTATAGTGCAAAGTTCTTCACGAAGGACACCACCACATCATCTAGAATCTATGCTTCAATTTTTTTCTTTGATCCCATGGAGGCTAATAGTCCTTTGTCTAAGGAAGTTCTTCCTGAATAATCATGGGGGGGAGAGGTAATTCTTGAAATCGCCCTTCTATTGGGAGATTGTGTACATAACCTCTTGGTCTTCTAGAAGTCGTAAAGTACTTCGAGTCTGCCAACTCTGGTTCCACACTATAGAAATTTTTGGATATTGCCTTCCAAATATCCTTTAGTGCAAAAGCATCATTCTCATAATAGAAAAAAGGTGCTCCTTGCATGAACACATTGATTTCCTCCAAGCTTGGCCCAATAGGTTTCCCAGGAACTCCAAAACCAGTTAGTCCCTCTGGACATATATTAGAGACATCACATCACACACTCCAGACATGTTTGTTTCTATTGCATACTCTCTATGTATTTATCACCCTTTAACACCTTCCTCTACTTTTCTCCAATTGCTCTCTTCTAGGTAGTTGATGAGCTTGTTTCCATGTCATTCAAGATAATGCCTGCTTGCTTTCTTTTATGAAATTTACTTGCACATGAGTCTTCAGCTTGTATGTTCCATTTTCTCATAGATATAAATTTTAATTCATGCTTAGATGATAATTAAATAAAATAAGCATTTTTAAAGAAAATATTTAGTCATTGGATGTTACATATTATCTAATGGAAAGATCCTAGATCCAATTCTTGGAGAAAGGAAACATCATTGATAAACTTTTTTTCAAATAACACTAAATCAAATAAATTAAAAATGTTTCATGTAATTTTTAAAAGTAGAACTCATGCAATGCTTTCATGCACTGATGACAAAGCTGTCTGAACCACACCATTATCCATAATAGAACAAATCACTATAATAGGCTATTATAAAGAATCTATACAAAAATATGAAAGAACATTAAATTACCATTGCAAACCCATAAACCATTAAATAGTGAAAATATATATAAATTTGTAAATGTCTCCCTACAAACACCACAACCATAACAAAAAAAAAACAAATTCTTACCCCCAAAAACTAAATAGTTGGTGAGTTGCAAGTCTACAACATCTCTTAGATGATTGAACCGTTTCTTAATTTTGTTCTTCTGATTAGTCAATGGATTTAGTTGCATGTACAAGTTTTCTATTCGAAGCCTTTTGTTTCCTTCTGCATCATTCTTCATGTCTATAGTATTGGATAGTTGTACAATTTGTGATTCTATAATATCTATGTTACCCTTAATAATATCCTTAGTATATTTAGGCCATTGCCATTAAAACATGTATGCCGCCACTACATCCTTTAAACTTTTCTAAGAAAAAAAATATGCTTTCTTGTAGTTGGATATGTGTTGTTGCACATCTAATCACCAAAACTTCTAGTCTTTTCTCATCCACCTTCTTCTCTACATCCTTCAAAAATTTGGCTTCCAATTTGAAATAATGTTCCTTAAATCCATTAAGCATCAATTGTTTTTTCTCTGCACTTGACAAAGACTCATCCAAAAATACTTCTAGAAGTCCTTCATGAAGGACATTCACTGCATCATTAATAAGTTATGATCCCTATATTTGAGACTTAATAAAATTCTCATGAGTAGAATGGTGAAGTTTATCACCCAAACAATTCATATGCAAGGGAGACAATCACTTAAATGTCCATCTGATCTTGAGACATTGATGCCCAATTTAGCATGTCACATCCTAAAATGACAAGACTCATGATTGGGACCCAAAATATGACCCCTCATTTCTTGCCTCATGTGTGAGAAAAAATTCAAATACTTTATGTATGATTAGGTATAAAAGGAAGCCTACCCTATCATTTGAAGGGGTCTACCTACAACTCAAGTGATCTCTTAATTATAAAATCAATTCAATTCCAAGTGAACAAGCAATCAAACATTCATCAAGCATTGAAGGAGAATTCAAGTTAAAGCACAACATTCATGATCAATAGTCTGCATGACATCCTAAAACCTTGTGTGAGGATTCAAGAAAGATTCATCAAGGTATCATGTTCAATTTTAAGAATTTTTAGATTAGATCTAAAGGGATCATTTTAAAGAGGGAGGAAGAGATCTTTTCCTAAAGATGTCTACCTCCAAAAATAGAGGAGATATTTAATAAAGATATCATCTTTTAAATTAAGAAATGGGCAGGAGATTAAGAATACAAACCTTCCATATTGCACACTTCAAGGTATATTCAAACCTATTTGACCTAGGAAATCCCCCATCGACAAACCTATTTTCGTCATTTTGTGTGTAGGAAATTGATTTGAGGAGTTACATGTGAAGAATTTGGCAAAGTAAATGTGACAATCAAACTCAAATTTTGATGGCGTGAAAAGAAGAAGAGTAGGCCAGTTCACACCTCCTAGTCCCAATATTTTTTGACAACCTTTTGATAGTAGATTTTGTGTACCATTCTAATCCAAAAAGCATTCATTTTGTCTACAACCGATAGTCATTGCTAAAATCAGTTTAAAGTGTATTCATTTAGGGACCTTTCATAAAATATTCTCAGCTTACACATCATAAAAGGATCTTAAAATATTCACTGTTTATAATGATAAGAATTTGGTTGTTCCATACACCTTCCTTTACTATTTTAAAAATATCTTCGACCAAAATATTGTGCAGTAGTAGTATGGAGTGCATTTCATCTATTTTATGCCCAAATATTTCATCATACCACTTTCTTTTCAAAGGTAGCTGATCGATTGCGTTGTTTGGGTAATGCATTCCAAATAGATACAATTGCATACCATTTATTTGTCTTGAAAGGCTTTTATCCTGATGGCATTAAATTAAAGTTCTTTCTCTATTTTCTGGCGATCTTTGGAGCAAAGGTTGCTTTGCATCGACATGGGATACATTTAACTTGTGTTGTATCTGTGGAAATATGTATCCTAGGTCGATGCAATGCAACCTCTACTCCACCAATACCAGGTAGAAGAGAAAGTACTTTAATTTAATGCCATCAGAATAAAATTCTTTCAAGACATATATTAGGTATAAAAGGAAGCCTACCCTGTCATTTGAAGGGGTCTACCTACAATTCAAGTGATCTCTTAATTATAAAATCAATTCAATTCCAAGTGAACAAGCAATCAAGCATTCATCAAGCATTGAAGGAGAATTCAAGTTGGTGCAGGTGCATTTGGAAAACCAAAGGACTAAATGAAGTCATTAAAGACTTTTGAAGGTCTTAGGAGTGAAGAGACAATCAATTATGATGTCTTAAGGTCCATTATGGCCTTTAATGATGAAAATTGTAATAAGTTTGTAATTTGTCCTAAAGGGCCTGGTAAGGACCTTAGGACCAACAAAAAGATGTAATGGGAATTTATGGCTTAGGGAGTCCAGAAGAGTTTAGGAAAGTTCAATAAATCATTTCATGACCTTGTGTGTCAAAAATTAAGAGTTTTTGATTAAATGGTTGATGTAATGCTTTGTACGACAGAGAATGTTGGTGTATGGACTGGGACAAGCAATAACAACAAATTCTTGCTTTCTTGCAATTTTTTGGTGTTTTGGCTTATGGTAACTTTGTCTTGGGTGTGTATTCAAATTCATAATGCATTTAAGAGACCTTGAACATCTTATTTGCAAGGAAGATGCACTAATAATCCATTTGTCTCAGACTTTAGACTAATTGCATTGACTGTTCTAACAGATTTGTGCAATTTGGCATTTGATTTGGTTGATTTAAAATGAGAATGGTCATTCCATGAATGTAAAAGTCCTAATATTCATAGTATGGTACTCTTCTAACATGTACAATAAAGTACTAACAGGTTGATGTGAAGATTGGGTGGAGAACCAGGGTGATCACCAAAATAGTGAATGTAAGAGTGGAGAAATTGCTAGCTAAGGAGCAACAATAGAAAATCTGCCTTAAGGAGGGGCACATTTTATGATTTAAAGTGTTTATAAATGTCAAATGAAAGGTGAATACATTATCATTTGGATGGTATAGTGTTTGGAAGATGGGTATATGAGAAACCCTTCTTTTAAGGGTTTGTGAGAGGCTAAATAAGGGATTTTGCATCTAAGAAGGTTAAAACTTGTAAATAATTTCATTTTCCTTAGTTTTTAATCATATTGGATGACTTTTGAGATTCTGGGAGTCAAGGAGTTAAAACATTATATACTTCCTTTGTAAAATTGCCATTTTTGGAGTCCAAAAACAGTGCATAGTTACAGGATAGTATATACTTTCCAAAGCAACCATATTCAATATTCTGGTATGTTTAAGAGAAGCCAAATGGATGTCTAAATATCAAAATTTTTTGTTTATTTTTTTGGGAAAGCTGAGAGAAAACAATTCATTTTCCTCACTGGAGGGCTAATTGGGCAACTAGGCCTAGAATGCTAAAAAGAGGGCTTTGCACTTAAACAAGTTCTTGGAACCACAAAACCAATTAAAAAAAATTATTTGGAGGTATTAAAAACATTCCATACCTTTGGAATCATCAATGTTCATGATCAACAGTCTGCATGACATCATAAAACCTTGTGTGAGGATTCAAGAAAGATTCATCAAGGTATCATATTCAATTTTAAGAATTTTTAGATTAGATCTATCCTTTCCCTCAAAAGAAAAACATTATACTTCAAGGTTAATTCACAACCCAAGGTTTTACGTAGGAAAGCCCCCATCAACAAACCTATTTTTGGTCATTTTGTGTGTAGGAAATTGATTCAGGAGTTACATGTCAAGAATTTGGCAAAGTAAATGATGACAATCAAACTCAAATTTTGATGGCATGAAAAGCATAAGAGTAGGCCATTTCACACCTCCTAGTCCCAATAATTTTTCACAACCTTTTGATAGTAGATTCTGTGTACCATCCTAATCCAAAAAGCATTCATTTTGTCTACATCCGATAGTCATTGCTAAAATCAGTTTAAAGTGTATTCATTTAGGGACCTTTCATAAAATATTCTCAACTTACACATCATAAAAGGATCTTAAAATATTCATTGTTTATAATGATAAGAATTTGGTTGTTCCATACACCTTCCTTTACTATTTTAAAAATATCATCAACCAAAATATTGTGCAGCAGTAGTATGGAGTGCATTTCATCTATTTTATGCCCAAAGATTTCATCATACCACTTTCTTTTCAAAGGTGACTGATCGATTGTGTTGTTTGGGTAATGCATTCCAAATAGATACAATTGCATACCATTTATCCATCTTGAAAGCTTTTTATCCTGATGGCATTAAATTAAAGTTATTTCTCTATTTTCTGATGATCTCTGGAGAAGAGGTTGCTTTGCATTGACTTGGGATACATTTAACTTGTGTTGTATCTATCGAAATATGTATCCTAGGTCGATGCAATGCAACCTCTACTCCACCAATACCAGATAGAAGAGAAAGTAATTTAATTTAATGACATCAGGATAAAATGCTTTTAAGACATATATTAGGTATAAAAGGAAGCCTACCCTATCATTTGAAGGGGAGACACCTACAATTCAAGTGATCTCTTAATTGCAAAAGAAAGGAAGAGATAGTTGTAAAAGAGATATTATGGAAACATTAAACATAATTTAAATGAAGGCAACCAAAAGAATGCAGAGAGATAAAAAAACTCTATAGAGCAACTATTTTACATACCTCAAATACAAAATTGTAGGGTGGAACAATAAAAAATGGCAAATCAAGGAAAGAATGAAAGATTCACACCAAATTCTTATATAATGCAGTCTAGTTGAAGGATTTTCATTCAACACAAGATAGTGAAGGGGTCATTATGATGATTTATTTGAAGGTTCATAAGTTAAAGGTAGTCACTAACATATAAAGAGTGAATAAAATGAAGAGCCCGATGAATTGCCAGCGTAGCATGAAGATGTATGATGTTAACAATAGCAAAATGATATTATGATGGTGGTGAAACTACAAAAAAAATTGATCATATTTTTATTCAGCATGAAAGCAACCACCTTGAGCTCATGAATGATAGGCATCATTTTGTAGAGTATCAACCCTTGTTGAACAAGGGTTTCACATTTTTTAGGCTCGATCAGTGAAAGGAGATATTTTGTGTATATGAATTGGTTTCAATTAGCCATTTTGTGTATAATTAGATAGGAGAGGTCAATGTCTTTGTTTATTTGCCTATAAAACAATGAAAGAGGTCCTAATCAAGGAACACATATGTCCAAGCAAGGAGAGAATTTGGATTCAGGACAATTCTATGCAAGAAAGGATATCAAGTTATAAAAGATAAAAATCAACAAAGGTAAAGTGGATCCTTAAAAAAGAGAAACAATTGACAACTATTATTCTTGCTCCACAATGTAGAGACAAGAAGAACTAGGCTATTACGTTGCCTCCCAAGTATGATTGCACATGAAATCGTAGTACCATGAATGACAATGAGCCCCTAATAGATAATTAAGCTACCAATGTCATATAGCAAGATAAAAACTTAATAGGCTTTAAATGTCATTTAGAAGGGATATGATGAGTGTATAACTCATTGTCACCTATTATTTAAATGTTACTAGAACTACAATAAGTTGTTGAATTTTAATCTCCAAATCATGACATTCATTAGTGGAATAGTTGATGATGCTTGAAAAAAGGATTGTCCTAATTTTGTTTATGGTTTTTTCTTCAATTTTTCAAGGGGAGAGTAATAAAGTTGGCTTTAAGAAACTCATACAAAATTATCTCTTGTTGTGATATTAAAAGTTGTTGGAAAAGTCATAGATATATTAGACAATGGGGGAGGGGATGTCAACAAAGGAGGAGGATAGAAACCTAAATCTTCTTTAGAAAAATGTAATGTATATTTCTCATGAACCTCCACACTTCATTGCACAAATCCTAAATCATGTCCATTGCATCCATGTGTATAATTAAATGTGGTATTTAAATCATGTCTAAAGGAGTGTATTCATTCATATTTTCAAAGTTTAAAGATCCTCAACCATCATCAAGACATGTGTTGGAAGAAGACGTTGGAATAGATTTAGAAGAAGCTGGAATAATTGACACATACAACTCCCTTGAGACTTCATATTTGGATATGTAAATGTTATTCAATTCTCAATTCAAGATGCAAGTTATATTCAAGGTTATCTTTTCTTTCAAATATATGTTATATCTTTCATATGATAAATCAAATTATAGTCTTGTATGCTGCAGATGATAGGAGCATTTATCAATTTCAATGTCCTTCTCACAAATGTCGATTGATATATATATATATATATATATATATAAGCAAGGAGGATCAAGTAATACCTTGACCGGTCATGTCTATTAGACATGACTGATCAAGATATTACTTGATCACACCTTTTGAATTATCGTGTATTTACCAATTGGTATATATCACTTAACAAACCACCTGATACTTAATCAGTGTGTCTATCATATGCAAGACAACTGATACTAATCGGTATGTATTAGTTAAGCTCGATAACAATCAATGTTCATAGTTAATATATTAAACGATATTAATCAGAGTTCATTGGTTAAGCCCGATAACAATCAATGTTCATAGTTAATATGTTAACCGATATTAATTGGAGTGCATTGGTTTTAATGTAAACCGATACCAATCGGTATTCTGTGCTATGAGATTTACAATCGATGATTATCAGTAGTTAAGCATTGATCAAACTTTGCAAGTATGGTTGAATATATACAAATTTAAGAATGATCATCAAATGAAGGAAAAATAGCTTGAAGTCTTCATCATATTTTATCGATAGAATAGATGATTGAATGAGAGACTTCATTTATCTCTCATTCAATCATTTATCTTACCGAGGCTATCATGCATTAACAGGATAGAGGGACCTTATATCAAATTAAGGAAGGCATAAGAGTGATATATGTATTAGTGTAATTATTATACTTTTTGAATATTTATCCTTAGTATAATATTGAAAAGTATCTTATACTAATTAGGGAGTCGTAATTAGGATATTATTTTCCCATTTTTAATTGTTGATCTCATTATTTAAGACACAAATGATTTTCATCATTTATTTTCTTTATGTAGAATATATATCTAATGTAATTATTTATATTTTTAATAAGAAAATAAATTTATTGTAGTAATCATGTGGTTTTTTAATTTTATCTAGTCTAAGAGAATGTATTGAAGATCATAACTCTAACATGGCTTTATTTTGGATGAGTAACAAAATTCCTCTATTATTTATCCTATGATAGATGTTCATACCTTGTTCAAAAACTTCCAATTTCTATGAGGCAGTCTATCAAACAGTCGGCGTGCTATTTCAAAGATCCCATTTTCGCACAGGCTAGGGGATGTTGATAGAGCTTTACACATGTGCCCACGCCAATGGAGAATCAAAATCTTTGCTCGAGATCACCATTTCAAGGCTCTTTATCTTTCTTTTCTCGGGATCACCATTCATTTCTAGCAGGACTCGAGCATTGATTTTGAATAGATATGATCTCTATTCGACAGACTCTCCAGTTGTAGATCTAGATGCAGAGTCAGTTTCATATCCCCCAGATGTTGATCGATCATATCCATATCCAATGGTGAAGGGGCAAGCGGATCTGCCAGAAGTGGATCGAGTTGGATATTAAAATGTTGTTGATCCTATAGTTATCCACCCAGTAGAACCATTAGCATCTGAATGGTTGATCGGATTGCTATAGCTGGGTAGCAAACCGCCTTCTCTTATGACTAAACTCTGCTATAAATTTGATCTGCTTCAACCCACCTCTACCTATCCCGTGCCTCTGCCCCCATGCCTCTCTCCCCTGTGGGTCCACTTCGAGGCCCAAATGACCTAGAAAAAACCAACCGTGGCATTATGCAAACACAACCTCGATACAGTTTTTGGGGTTTGACAAAGGTCAAACTATGGGTGGGAGTACGCTGCTAGGACGGCACTGTGAGAATGGGAAGAGGCCACGAAAATGATTTGAAATGACTTGGTCTTTTGTTTCATTTTTTAAGTAATGCTCACTTTCATCAGAATTTCGATGAACGCGGGCACTCTTTGTAAAAAACACAAATGTCATTGCCAAATCCTTCTTTGCCAAAAAAATATATTGAATTATCATCAAAATTCCGACGAATGCGGGCAATTTTTCAAAAAAAAATCAAATTTATCCACAATATACCTTCTCCGTCGGAATTTTAAGGCAAATGTATTAGTGTGGAAGCCACTCTCACTTATGACACTAAGTCTACCCAAAACCAATCATCGTCAAATGATCATCATAAACTAATCTCATAAGTATCATAAATGAATAAAAGAACCATCGGCCAAATAACAAGTTCCAACCAAGTCTAGAATTACATTGCATCTCAGCCACATAAACATCAATTTCAAAATCTTTCAAAAGAGCCCAACATGGCTCAATCCCACAAGAAGAGTAAAGCTATAATACCAAGAGATTGTTATGCCACCATATCCATTCATAAATGAAACTCGCACTGAAATAATAACATAGCATTATTGTCAATAAAGACAAAGCTTAAAGACCATCCTCTAGAGTCTCAAAGGCATACGACCAAGACAACAAGAAAGACACAAAACCTTGACACCCATTGGTTTGGTTACAAAATCCTTAAGGATCAAGAGTATGGTTTAAATAAACATCAAAACAAAACCAAAATCTAAAAATATTAACATCAAGGCATAGAGTGAAAATTGTCTAATTACATCACAGAGATAATCAACACAAAACTACCATAGCACTAGGCCACAAAAGTCTCTTACCCAGGAAAATTCACAAAGGGTATCACCGATAACACTTACACATGAACTTACTATCACAAAACCACTCAAAGGGAAATGATGATTATTGACAACAAGATCAAACCATAGCACATAAAACAAGTTCATTCCCTAATGCCATAAACTCAATCAATAACATTGTTGGCAATTTTTGTGCCAATCTTAGCAGAGCTCAGATCCAAGATTTTAGTGTGACTAACATTTTGTGTTAGTCAACACCAATAGCATGTCATGTTATCGGTCTCAATAGAGTTAGTTGCTTCTTCATAGTTTTGGAGAGTCATATAACACTATGGTTATATGATGCGTCAATAACACGAGTGTTATTGACCCCCATGCCTCATGTTACATCAACATCTCATGTCAATAACATGTCGTGTTATTGACCGCCTCAGTTTGCAGCATGTTATTTGGCACCGAGGTGGGCCCTAGTCGATGTCAAAGAGCAACATGAAGACAAAGGTGATCTCACGGGATAAGGTCATGCAGGATAAGGAAGTCAAAGAGAGGTCCTTTCTCTTATCTCGCAAGGTGAAAAAGATGCAACAAAGGTCTTGCAGGATAAGAAATAATGATAAGCCTTTTATTATCTAGCAGAGTTACAAGGTCATCAGCAGCAAGCTACAAGATAAGGATAACTAAGGTGTGGCAGGCCTCAGTCATTGAGGTAAAGATGGACAAAAGGGATGTCTTGCGAGATAAGATCCTGTGGGATAAGAAATAAAGAATAAACAAGAAGAGACCCTTATCCCGCGAAGTAAAGTGAAGGCCCAATATGGCTCGCGGGGATAGGAGATGATTGAAGAACAAAGAAAGCCTTATCCCATAGGGTAGAATGAAGGCACAAATGAAGCTGTGGGATAAGAAAATAACTAAGGCAGTTGTTTCCCCTGATCCCGTGGGGTAAAAATATCAACATCATGGATGCCACGGGACAAGGAAATAAGAGTAAATAAAAGAAACTCTTATAAGAATAAGAAAGGAAATAAGAGTAAAGAAAGATAAAGAAGGGCCACGGGATAAGCATAAGCAAGGAAAAAACAAAGGATCACTTATCCCATCAGATTGAAGAGATAGTGAAGAAAGGCCGCGGGATAAGCAAAGAGAGGTAGAAACAAGGAAAAAGCTTATCCCACAAGGTAAAGATAGACCCGTACTGATGCCACAGGATAAGAACTCAAGGTCATTTAGCGGTCAAACTTAGCCAAGGAAACATGGACCCGAGTGGTGCAGGAGCACCACCTATGGAGGAATGAACCAAGAACAAGATGATCTTCTATTAGCCTAGAATGAATGTATTAAGACCCTATGGGTCCTTTGTTAGGAATCAGAAGGCAACTGAGAGGGGGGGTGAATCAGTTGTCTATGAATTTCAATTCAATTATAACTTAATTAAACTTGATACTTAATATCGGTAAACCAAACTTAATGTCAATTAACAGATTAACAGTTAATATCAATACTGGTGAAACTTAATGCATGAAACAGAAAGAGAAACAACATCCACAACACATAACACAAAGATTTTAATGTGGAAACCCTATAAGGGGAAAAACCACAGTGGGAAATCTTACCCATAGTCAGATGATACTACTTTAGATAGTATGTGTATACAAATGGGGTTTGCACATGCAAAAAGGCCACCCACCTAGAGCACACTACTAAAATGGGAGTCACAATGACTACAATAGGATGGCTAAATCCTAGAATTATGTATTGCTCAAAATAGCATCTCCAATGCTAGATTCAATACCGGTTAAGCTCTGATAATCACCTTCAAACCTTCCTTGAACCTTCTCTATGATTTTCTCATATGATATTCAATATTCGCACATACCATACCATAACCTTACATGTCATATCCCATCTCTCATCTCACAAATGAGATCTTACATATATACAAAACCTAAGACCAAATGTGTAGGTTGGCTCACTATGAATATTACAATAAAATCAATTACAAATAAGTCTTGATGTGATACATCATGTCAAATCAATACATTTACAACAATATCCAATCAATAAATCATCTCCATAACGTGTCATGCTGATCTGGAATAGATAACGCATATCGGTCCATAACCTAGACCAATTTGTCGGTAACAACAAATATGTCAACCCGATTAGACCAATAACCAAAATACCAAAACCAAGTATCCAAACAATGTCTTCGACATAATCAAGTGATTTCTAGATGATAACAAGTCATCATCAGTGTCGGTGAACCATATAACATGTCGGTAAACAATATACTAGTGACTGTGCATAAGTCACTGACCTTGCCGGTGAACACAATGTCTTGGTTCAACATAACCAAAGATCTCTAGAAGGATAAGTGTTGACATCAATGACAAAACTAATGCAACACATCCATAATACCAACAATCTCCCCCTTTGGCATTGATGGCAATACTAGATGGAAAAACATCTAAGTGCCAAAACAAAATGCCAAAAACCAAAAACCAACAATCTCCAAAATAGATCAATACCAAAAATCAAAATCAAGATGCAGAGAATATATATCTCTCCCTCAATGAATAATGTCTCCAAAGAATAATCTCTCCTCAGGATAATGTTTTTCCATAGATATCTCTCCCCCTTTGACATCAAATGCCAAAGAAATTAAAAAATATCAGAACATATAACCAACTAATTCAACCAACTACTCCCCCTGAGAAGTAGCTCTCCTCCATCAAAGTTGAAAAAAAGATTTCTTTGTTAGTTTCTGCTAGTTTAGTGTCAATCTTCAACTGTCTAAGTTTCTACTGGTGGGGGTATTACCCCAAGCTTCTCTCTAAGATATTCAAAAGTTTCCTTAGGCAAAGGCTTAGTAAATATATTTGCAATTTGCTCTATAGTATTCACATAAACCAATCTTACTTCTTTTGCTTCAACATTCTCTTTCAGAAAGTTATATTTGATAGAAACATGCTTAGTCTTAGAGTGAAATACTAGATTCTTTGATATATCAATTACTGCTGAATTATCACAATAAATGATTATAGGTTCTTTGCATTTTACCTTTATATCCTTCAACATTTTCTTAATCCATAATACCTGAGTACAATTAGTTGTTGCTGCAACACATTCTGATTCTGCTGTTGATAATGATGTACAACTCTGCTTCTTTCTTATCCATGAAATCAAACTGCTACCAAGAAAGAATGCACTGCCAGTGGTACTCTTTTTGTCATCTACATCTGCTGCCCAATTTGCATCGGTGTATTCACATAAATCAAAATTTTCATATTTAGGATACTATAAACTAAGTTTTGTTGTGCCTTGTAGATACTGAAAAATCCTTTTTACTGTTGATTCATGATTTTCTTTAGGATTACTCTGAAATATTGAAACGACACATACTACATTCATTATATCAGGTCTTGTTTGTGTCAAATACAGTAAATCTCTAATCATAGATTTGTATCTTGTTGGATTAACAAGAGCTGAATCATCCTTCAATGTCAATTTATCAGTTGTAGTCATAGGAGTACTTACCGGTTTAGAGTTTTCCATACCAAATTTCTTCAGTAGTTCCTTCAAGTATTTTGTTTGACATATGAATATACCTTTATCAGTTTGTGAAATCTGCAATCCTAAAAATAATTTTATCTCCCCAATCATAGACATTTCAAATTCTTCCTGCATCTTGTTAGCAAAGTCTTTACACAATCCATCTTCTCCTCTAAAAATGATATCATCAACAAAAACTTCAATAACTAAGATGTCATCATTAGTCACTTTATAATATAAGTTGTTGTTAGCATTACCTTTAGTGTAACCAAGTTTCAAAAGATATTTGTCCAATCTAGCATACCAAGCTCTAGGAGCTTGCTTCAATCCATACAAATCTTTCCTTAATCTACAAACCATATCCTTAATATTTTTCAATGAAAATCCATCAGGTTATTCAATTTAAACTTCTTCTTCAAGATCACTATTTAGAAATGCACATTTTACATCCATCTGATATACTTTATAGTTCTTGTGAGCTACAAATGCAAGAAATAATTTGACTACCTCAATTATAGCTACCAGTGCAAAGGTTTTATTATAACCAATTCCCTCTTTCTGTGAATATTCTTTACACGCTAATATTGCCTTGTTCCTGATTACCTTACCATTTTCATTAAGTTTATTTTTGAATACCCATTTAGTTCCAATTACTTTTTTGTCTTTAGGTCGGGGAATTAATGTCCATGTATTATTCTTTTCAATTTTTTCTAGTTCATCTTCCATTGATTTAATCCAATGTTCATCTTGAGAAGATTCAATAACAGATGTTGGTTCAATTTGAGAAATTAAGCATACCTCTTCATTTTCCATTCTTCCTCTTGTCATAACACCTTGATACTTATTCCCAATTATCTGATTTTCTGAGTGATTCAGTCTTACATACCTAGGTTTATTCACATGTTGTTGTTCTTCAGTCACTATGGAATTCTCTAATGTTGTTGGTGTGACTGGATCCACATTCTATACCGGTGCACTCTATATAGGTTCATTTATGATCATCTCAACTGCCGGTTCTGAATCTACAGACCTTAAATTTCCTCTAAATTGTTCATCTATCTTCACATTAGCACTCTCAATGATCTTCTGAAATTTTTTATTAAAACATCTATATGCCTTGCTCTTAGATGAATAACCAAGAAATATTCCTTCATCACTTCTAGTATCAAATTTACCAACATACTCATCTCTCCTAATATAGCATTTGCTTCCAAAAATTATAAAGTATTTAAGAGTAGGAGTATTATCAAACCATAGTTCATAAGGGGTCTTACCGGTTTCACCTTTTATGTGAACTCTGTTGAAAGTGTAAACCGTTGTATTAAGTGCTTCTCTCCAATACACATGAGCTAGATTTACTTCCAATATCATGCTTCTTGCTGAATTTGGAATAGTTATGTTTTTCCTTTCCACAATTCCATTTTGTTGAGGTGTCTGGGGTGTTGATAGTTGTCTTTTAATTCCATTTACTTCACAGAATGTATTAAACTCCTTGGATGTAAATTCTCCTCCTTGATCAGATCTCAAACATTTGATTTTCTTACCAGTTTCATTCTCTACCATTGCCTTGAATAGTTTGAATTTTCTAAAAGCTTCTGATTTGTCCCTGAGAAAAGTAACCCAACACATTCTAGAATAATGATCAATAATTAGCATAAAGTATCTATCTCCCTAAAGACTTATTGTTCTTGTCGGACCACACAAAGTCAATATGGATTAAATCAAGAACATTATTAGATTTCTCATAAATACTCTTAAAATTTGTTCTAACTTGCTTTCCCATTTGACATTCCTTACATATCAGATTATGATGTTTCACAATATTAGGTAAATACCTTACTGCTTTAGTTGAACTGATCTTTAGAATGCAATCAAAATTCACATGAAAAAGTCTCTTATGCCATAACCAACTTTCATCAATATGTGCAATCAAGCATATCTTATCACTCTTGTTCAAATAAAAGATATTATCTTTAATCTGATCATTGGTTGCAATCTCTATTCTAGTTATGTTCATGATCTTGCATTTACCATTCTTGAATTGTAACTAAAGTCCCTTTTCAACTAATTGACCAACACTCAAAAGATTATGCTTCAAACCATCAACACAATAAACATTATCAGTATTGTGCTTACCATCCAAAGATATAGTGCCTTTTCCTTTGATCAAACAAGCTTTATCATCCCTAAATCTTACTAGACCTTCACTATATTCTTGAAAAGATAAGAATTTACTTTTATCACTAGTCATATGATGTGAACATCTGGAATCTATGATCCATTCATCCTTTTCTTCAATTTTAGCTACCAGGGCCTACTCTACTGGTGGAGCAATAGGTGTCGATTGATCTTCTTTTATTGCAACAAAAGCCCATCCATTATCTATCGATTCTTCATCAGAATCATCAATAACTCCTTCATCAGCATAGTAACAAGATTTATCTCTATTCTTCTTAAATCTGTATCTCTGATATTTAGGGTTAGGCTTATTTTAGCTTCCTCTCTAAGTCTTGCATATCTGTCGAGACATCTAGATGCTATATGATCAACTTTGTTGTAGTTAAAATATTTAAATGATGCTTTACCTTCATACATACTTCCAACTAGACCTTTAGGCATTTTCCTTGCAAATAGTGCTTCAAGTTATTCTAGTTCTTCATTTTCCCTTCTGATATCTTCAAGTTCTTTTGCATATAGTGCTTTCCAATGAGATTTGTCAAAGACTCTGAAGGCTAAATCTGTCTTAATTGTAGCAACATGACCAAATTCCTCAAGCTCAAATGCTGAAAGTTTTCCAACCAAGGTATCTCTAGATACTGATGTATTAGGCATTGTTCTCAACTCATTAATAGCAATTAATTTCATTTTGTATACCAGTGGAAATGCTCTTAAGACTTTAGAAACAATTTCATCTTCACTTAAGGATCCTCTACAACATTGTATTCCTAAAATAATTTCCTTAACTCTTTCCATAAAAGTAGAAATTCTTTCATCTTCTTCCATTTTCAAATTTTCATACCTGACCTGGTAACATTCCAGTTTTGCAATTTTGATAGTGGTATCTCATTCATTCAATGTCTCCAATTTATCCCAAATAGCTTTAGCAGTAGATTGGTCTTATAATCCCATGATTTATTGATTTGATAATATGCTCAAAAGTGCTTCTCTTGCTTTGCAATCATTTTCTTGACCTTTACCCAATGTTGGTGGACTAGGTTGATTCGGTGTAGGACCAACATAGCCATTATTTGTAACTTCCCATATGTCTCTTCCAATGCAATTCATATGTGCCTCCATTCTGATCTTCCATATACCATAGTTAGTTACATCAAGTTTACGAATGTCCTTCTTGAAAATGTTTGTTGCCATAGGATCTCCTCAAGCTATTAGGCTTCTGCCAAAAGAGGACTTGGCTCTGATACCAATTGTTAGGAACTGGAAGGCAACTGAGAGGGGGGGTGTGTCATGCCCAAACTTTTGGGCACGAGCGGAAATTTTTTTATTTTTTTTTAAAATACTTAACTTAGAACGACTACTTAATTAAAATAATGCAAACTAGTTTGGTCTTAACTATGTTTGGAGTAAAACAACAATTAAATTAATTGGGCAATAACTAATCTAAGTTATAAGCGAGCTAATATTTCCCAAAATAGTTATCGCTAATCTTCCATTAATAAATAATTAGACTCCCTTAGCAATTAATCTCAAATTTAATATATAATCTCTAAAATTAATGATCAATATTTATCTTATAGTTCTTAAATTACAGTGGGTCTAAAATTTATTTACCCTAACTCTTTGATTAATAAATCTATTAAATAAAATATCCATTAATGAAAAAGTGTCTAATAAATTTTAAAATAAATGGACCAACAGGGCACTACATAAATCATTATGTTTTCCCAAAGGTTTATCCCACCCAACGTTTTAAATTCTTCTCACTAAATGCTCCTACATTCATTTATTAATTGAAAGAACATTCCTTATTTTACAAATAACTATTTGATCCCAAATAAATATAGGAATTAAACTACTTATATATATATATATATACATATATATATATACATATATATATGTATATATATATGTATATATATATATATATATGTATATATGTATATGTATATATGTATATATATATATATATATATATATATATATATATATATATATTTACTTACAAATTTATGCATAAGCTTATGAATATATTATAAAGAGAGGGGGGGGGGGTTTCTATTTTATTTTATTAATATACCTCCATCTATATATATATATTCTTTTTTTTTTATATACAAGCTACAATATTGAATACATCTTTTTTTTTTTTAACTTTTCTGCAACACAAAACAGCAACTAAGCTCTTTATTCTTTCTTTTCCCATCCCAAGCAACCTGCAATAAAAAAACACAACTTGACCATGGAGAGCTCACCTCCCAACCTAGGCTTACTAGAAGCCACCCCCAAGCTTGGAGAACCAAGCACTAGACGGGTTACAAACAAACAAACAACACAACAACAAAGACAGAACACTCAACATGCATTTTCCCATCCCAAGCTACACTTTCACCACATTTTGTGATGATCATTCCAAGGGTGGAAGTGGACCAAGTACCATTGGGGAGATTGCAAGCCAAATTACAACACAAGCCACCTCATGGCAATACAAAATACAACAAAATATACACCTCCACACCTTATGCCCCCAAAAGGCTCAAAGGCCATATTTTCTCCCCTTATGACCCCCAAATGCATACACAAGGCTATGCAGAAAGGGTCACAAAGGACACCCTTGAGATCACTCTCCTTAAGGAGAGCCTCTCACCCAATGCTGTCAAACTTCTTCCACCCCAAGACCATCCTACTCTCCCAAGAGTAGGAGATCTTGGACACTCCCAAAACAAGAACACATAAACAAAAACATAGAAATGAAAATTTAAAATTTTTCTTCTACAACAATTTACATATATACATCTCTTTCAACAAGCATTTCTTTCTTTCAAAAAAATCAACTTAAACAACATAAACAAAAGGGAATATAACCAACCTTAATCTGCCAATAGGTATGTTAGACTTAGTTGGGGATGAGTTGCCCAAATCCACACAAACTTTCCACCAATCTTTCCCAAAAATTCTATTCTACAACTAATTTTCAAAACAAGTGCATAATCTCCAACCATGGAGAGTGGGTGATTACTCACTAAGTCTCTAATTCTTGCCTAAGAAGGCCTCTCACACACTTCCCAACCCCTTGGGTGAGGTGAGAGTTCCCATTGGTTGCTCTTCCCAAACTCTTACACATTACTAAAACTTGAAAGGAAAAAGGTGAGAGAAGATGGGGAAGAGAGTTTGACATCAAAAGGGAAGGTTGTTTATCCTAGGAGGAACCTTCTAAGTTGAATTTTCGCTCACCTTGGAAAAACCACTTTTTGAGGTGACTAAACAGCCACATGGGAGTAGTCACATGTTTCAAAATGCCCCTAACCCATAGGTATACCCTTTGGACCTTTGGAAAAGCCTTAAAACTGACCCTAGGAGTCCATTTAACCCCTTAGAAGCCCAACTGAAGTTAACCTACGGGTCAAACCTGAGTTGACCACTCCCAAGACTCCCTACCCAAGGCAAATTTGGGACCACACTCATGTGTTTGAATGGCTTTGGTAGAAACAAAACTCCCTCCAAGAGACAAGTCAAAATCAATGACACTAATCATCACGTGTCAAGTGACACAATAAAATACAATATAAAAATCACACATGGAATTTGTCTCTTGTAGGATTACACATATATGGAAAAATCAATTTTAACACTCAAGCATCATTCACTTCACAAATAAAATACATTACAAATGGGGTGTTGTCTCTCCAAATAGACAACCCCTAGCTTAACAAATGTACATTGGTCTAGGTTTGGTTCTCCATATAAATTCCATGGTCACATGGATAATTTTCCTACGCATCTCAATAGCACATTAGTAGTTCCAAATACTCACAATTATACATAATTAAATACATGGATTTCATTGTACATCAAACACTCATACATTTGGCAACAATAATTCAATATCTCATTCATTCAAATTTGATTTCACATAAGCAATTAACATAATTCTCAAAATTGAACCATTCATAAAATAAGCATCATTTTTCTATCATGCAAAATGAAGTCCTGCAATTCTAATAATGCCAGTCACCATTTCAAGGTAATTCTATCCTAGCAACATATAAAGTTTCATAATCATCGAGCATAAAATAAAGCATCAACATATGTCAATGTGATCCAAATCATGGAATCATATATGTTCTAAATCCATAGAGCATAAAATAAAGCATCCATAATAGTCTGAATATGCAAATAACTGAAAATGTCAAATTGAGTCAGGGTAGGGCCTCACACCCTCCCCCTCTAGGCATGAAATTCCTCCTGGAGTTCATAAAAAAGGTGGGGGTACTGAGATCTCATACGTGCTGCATCTTCCCATGAGGCTGTGACCTCATCATAGCAATCCCACTGGACCCTAACCTGGTCCAGCTCTCGACCTCGAAGGCCCAGCGTCTGGAATGCCAAAATGCGAATGGGCTCCAAGGCTAGCTGCCCGTCTGACTCCACCTGCAAGGCATCCCAATCTAGAATATGAGACTCATCATAGATATACTTCCTCAAAACTGAAACATGAAACACATCGTGGATGCGCGACAGGCTAGGTGGCAATGCTAAACGGTAAGCAACTGGTCCTATCCTCTCAAGGATCTTGAATGGTCCTACAAATCGAGGTGCAAGCTTAGAACCCTTTCCATATCGGATTGGACTCTTATGTGGTCGCACTCTCAAGAAGACTCTGTCTCCAACCAAGTAGCTACGATCTATCCTCTTCGCATCTGCATATTTCTTCTGTCTATCCTGTGCGTCTCTAAGACGCTGCCTAATCAAATCCACCTGCTGCTCCATATCCCGAACTATCTCAGGACCAATAGCAACTCTGTCCTCTATGCGGTCCCAACTCAATGGTGTCCTACAAGGTCTGCCATATAATGCTTGATAGGGTGGCATCCCCAAGGACGTGTGATGCCCATTGTTATAGGAAAACTTCACTAAAGGAAGGTACTCTTCCCATCTGGTCTGGTGATCCATGGCATACATGCGAAGCATATCCTCTAACACCTGATTAACCCTCTATGTCTGGCCATCCGTTTTTGGATGATAAGCTGTACTGAAATTGAGCTTGGTACCCATAGCTGCCTGTAATGCCTTCCAAAAGGAAGAGGTGAAGAGGGAATCCCTGTCGGAAATGATCTTGCGTGGAACACCATGAATTCTGACAATGTCTGCAAAAACACCTGTGCTACTGCTAGTGCTGTGAACGTGGTATGAACTAGTGAAAAGTGAGCCACTTTGGTCAACTTGTCAACCGTCACCAAGATGGCATCATGGCGGCGAGATGACATAGGGAGACCAATGATGAAGTCCATGGATATAGTATTCCACTTCCACTCTGGTATAGCATGAGATTGGAGCAACCCACCTGGATGGCAGTGCTCCACCTTGACCCTCTGACACTCAAGGCATCAGGCTACCAACTCAGCAATGAGTTGTCGCATACCTAGCCAATGGTATAATTCCCTCAAGTCTGCATGCATCTTCTTGACCCCGAGATGTGTTGCATAAGGAGCTCTATGAGCCTCTGTGATAATGAACTCCTGCAATCCCCCAAAAGAAGGTACATAGATGCATCCTCTATGGCATAATAAACCATTGGACTCTAAGGAATAATCCACATATTTCCCTTCTAAAGTTTCCTGAGATCGTATAGCCTGACAAACCTCTAAATACCATCTGTCCTCTGGCAACTGTTGCATGATCTGATCTCTCAAATCTGTGCTCATAGATATGGTGTATACCTCATGACGTCTCCAACTCAAAGCATCTGCAACTATGTTTTCCTTCCCTTTGATGTAGTGAACGTCAAAATCATACTCACACAGGAATTCCATCCATCTCCTCTGACGTGCATTAAGATTCAGCTAAGTGAATATGTACTGAAGGCTCTGATGGTCTGAGTGCAACTCAAAATGATGACCCAAAAGGAAATGTCTCCATCTCACAAGTGCATGCACTACTGCTGCAAGCTCAAGGTCATGAGTAGGGTAATTAAGCTCGTGAGTCTTGAGTTTCCTAGACTCAAAAGCTATAGCTCTACCACTCTGCATAAGTACTACTCCTAAACCCTCTAGGGAAGCATCTATGCAAACCATGAAATCAGCTGAAGGATCTGGTACTACAAGGATAGGTGCAGTAGTAAGTGCCTTTTTAAGTTCCTGAAAGGCCTTCTCGCACTTCTCCATCCACTCAAATTTCTTCCCTTTGCGCTGAAGAGAAGTAATAGGATGAGCAACTCTAGAGAATCCCTCAACAAAACATTGGTAATAACCTGCTAAGCCCATGAAGCTCCTAACCTCTGTCACACTGGTAGGCACTGGCCAATCCATAATGGCTCTGATCTTCAACAGGTCTACTGAGATCCCATCACCGGATATAACATGACCAAGGTACCTAACCTTTGTTCTAAAGAAAGCACACTTCAACAAACTGTCGTACAACTGATTATCCCTCAAACACTGCAAAACCTGTCTCAGGTGCTCCTCATGTTCCTCCTCATTCCGTGAATATATCAATATGTCATCGAGAAACACAATCACAAAATGGTCAAGGAATGTGCGGAATACTCCATTCATGAGACTCATGAAAATTGTTGGGGCATTCGTAAGACTGAATGGGACCACAGTGAACTCATAGTGGCCATATCTAGTGTGAAATGCGGTCTTGTGGATATCGCTATCCACTATCCTCAACTGATGGTACCCTGACTTTAGATCAATCTTCGAAAATACTTTGGCACCCTGAAGTTGGTCAAATAACTCGTCGATCCTGGGCAACGGATATTGGTTCTTGATGGTTACTTTTTTCAACTGATGATAATCCATGCATAATCGGAGAGATCCATCCTTCTTCTTCATGAAGATGACTAGTGCACCCCAAGGGGATACACTAGGGTGAATGTGGCCCTTCTCTAGGAGTTCCTCAAGCTGCATCTTGAGCTCATTAAGCTCATTTGTGGTCATCCTATATGGTGCTCGAGATACTGGTTCGGCTTCTAGAACAAGGTCTATATGAAAATCAATCTCTCTACGGGGTGGCATACCAGGTAACTCTGAAGGATAAACGTCTGAAAATCCCTTAAGGATAGGGTGGTCGTCAATAGATGGTTCCTTTTCTTCTCCTTCCTCTCTATCACTAATGGTGATGGCAAATAACTGACATCCCTTTCGCATGCTCTGCTTAAGCTGCATGGCAGAGATCATACGAAGAGACATGGGTCTCTGAATTCCAGTGATCACTATGGGAGAACCATGATCATCCTCACACTCAATCCTTTTCAGGCGACAATCCATCTTGGCTCTGTGGGCATAAAGCCAATCCATGCCAAGTACGATGCCATATGATCCAAGTGGTGTAACTCTAAGGTCTACTAAGGTAGTGGTATTACCAATCTGAAGTTGACAACCCTTAACCTCTGACTCCACAGACACTCTAGCCCCTGAAGCTAATTCCACTTCCCTACCGACCTCTTGTCTAATTGCCACTAGCCCGCAACGCTCCACAACTAATGGAGATATAAAAGAGTCAGTAGCTCCTGAATCAAATAATATAGATACACTGCTACCTCTGATCATACCTGCTACCTCAATAACCATGGCCTGATGCTCTGCCTGGCGGTTGTCAACTACTACGAAGACCCTATAGGACTTGCCCATATCCCCAACTGTCGGCTCTGATGCTGCCATCCTCTGATTTCTTGCCATCTGACCCTGAGGACACTCTCTCGCCATGTGTCCCATGGCTCCACATGTGAAGCAAGCGCCACGTGCCTGAAACTGCACTCCCTGTGGTCTGGAGAAAGACTATCCCCCTGTCCTGCTAGAACCACTATACCCACCTCTGGAGGACCGCTGAGTCCTCACCGGAGGTGTGTAAGGAGCCTGAGATCTCTGATCTCGCCTCTGACCCTGTGACTGCCACTGCTTGGGCTTCGCACCCTGCTGACTCTGCAAAGGCCTTTGCCTCTGGTTTTGCTGTGACTGTTGCGGAGGAGGGGGTTTGGAGAGCCCCAATGTGTGTCTGTTGTTACCTTTCCAATGGGGTTTCTGAAACCCATAAGTCTGTGGTGTAGGGTTACGGTTCTAGAACTGATCCTTCAAGTCTTGGGGTCTGACCTGAATCTCCTCGGCTATCAAAGTCTTTTCCATGGCAACCCAAAGGCTCCCTGGAGCGGCCATTCTCACTGGTCCTGCTATGCTGGAATTCAATCCTCTGATAAATTGGTTGATGAGAAGCTTCTCATCTTTCAGGTAATCTACGTATGGTAAGATTTCAAAGAACTTGTTCTCGTACTGGGTCACTGAAAGACCCTTCTGCTGGAGGTCATGAAACTCATCCACCCTATGCTATTTGAAATGCTCTGATAAGTACCTCTCCCTGAATCTCTCTGTGAAAATCTCCCAAGTGAGGGTCTCTATCTCTAAGCCACACTTATATTCTTCTTGTCTCCACCATGTGGAGGTTGTTCCTCACAATAGGTGAACCGCTGCATGTGCTTTTAGATTGCTCTCATAAGAGCGCAATGCAAAGCACCTATCTAGGCTCAAAAGCCATGCCTCTGCTTCTACCCCGTCGGTAGATCCCCCAAAAGATGGTGGCTGAAGATGCATAACCTCTCTGATTAGATCCCCTGGATCCCGACGTGGCCTCTCAATATACACTGGTGCTACGATTGGAGGTGGTGTTGGTAGGTGAACAGACTCGGGCTCATGCCCAGCCTGACTCTCTACGGGATTAGGAGGTGGACTCCTACTCCGTTCCCGTTCTACTATTCTATGGCTTCCTGAGTTCTAGTTCTCAACATTATGATCTACTGTTGGAAGCTTATCCTGAACTATGCCAATCAGGTTCTGTAGAGCTACCAAGATATCTCAATTCGGGTCAACTGATCATTCGGGAAGGACTTCTGGGTTCACTTTCGGAACCAATTCCTCCCTATTGACCTCTTCGTGTGCCATGCGCTCATGCCTAGGGCCTCTACTACGTTTGTGAGTTTGTCGCGTAGTTGGAGGCATCCTTTTTAAGAGAATAAAATAAAATGAAATAAATAAATATTTTAGGAGAAATATTTTAGCTAGTTTAAAAATAAACATAATAAAAATAGATATAATTTAATTAACTTAAATAATTATAGCGAAACGTAATGGAGTAAGGTTCCTAGTGTTGGCAACCTTGCTCTGATACCAAAATGTCATGCCCAAACTTTTGGGCACGAGTGGAAATTTTTATTTTTTTTTAAAATACTTAACTTAGAACGACTACTTAATTAAAATAATGCAAACTAGTTTGGTCTTAACTATGTTTGGAGTAAAACAACAATTAAATTAATTGGGCGATAACTAATCCAAGTTATAAGCGAGCTAATATTTCCCAAAATAGTTATCGCTAATCTTCCATTAATAAATAATTAGACTCCCTTAGCAATTAATCTCAAACTTTCTATATAATCTCTAAAATTAATGATCAATATTTATCTTATAGTTCTTAAATTACAGTGGGTCTAAAATTTATTTACCCTAACTCTTTGATTAATAAATCTATTAAATAAAATATCCATTAATGAAAAAGTGTCTAATAAATTTTAAAATAAATGGACCAATAGGGCACTAGATAAATCATTATGTTTTCCCAAAGGTTTATCCCACCCAACATTTTAAATTCTTCTCACTAAATGCTCCTACATTCATTTATTAATTGAATGGAAACATTCCTTATTTTACAAATAACTATTTGATCCCAAATGAATATAGGAATTAAACTACTTATATATTTATATATATACATATAGATATATATATATATATACATATACATATGTATGTATGTATATATATATATATATATATATATATATATATATATATATATATATATATATATATATATATTTATATATATATATGTATATGTATATATATGTATATATATATATAAATTTATGCATAAGCTTATGAATATATTATAAAGAGAAGGGGGGGGTTTCTATTTTATTTTATTAATTTACCTCCATCTATATGTATATATATATATTCTTTTTTTTATATATACAAGCTACAATATTGAATACATCTTTTTTTTTTTAAACTTTTCTGCAACACAAAACAGCAACAAAGCTCTTTATTCTTTCTTTTCCCATCCCAAGCAACCTGCAATAAAAAAAACACAACTTGACCATGGAGAGCTCACCTCCCAGCCTAGGCTTACTAGAAGCCACCCCCGAGCTTGGAGAACCAAGCACTAGATGGGTTACAAACAAACAAACAACACAACAACAAAGACAAAACACTCAACATGCATTTTCCCATCCCAAGCTACACTTTCACCACATTTTGTGATGATCATTCCAAGGGTGGAAGTGGACCAAGTACCATTAGGGAGATTGCAAGACAAATTACAACACAAGCCACCTCATGGCAATACAAAATACAACAAAATATACACCTCCACACCTTATGCCCCCCAAAGGCTCAAAGGCCATATTTTCTCCCCTTATGACCCCCAAATGCATACACAAGGCTATGCAGCAAGGGTCACAAAGGACACCCTTGATATCACTCTCCTTAAGGAGAGTCTCTCACCCAAGGCTGTCAAACTTCTTCCACCCCAAGACCATCCTACTCTCCCAAGAGTAGGAGATCTTGGACACTCCCAAAACAGGAACACATAAACAAAAAAATAGAAATGAAAATTTACATTTTTCTTCTACAACAATTTACATATATACATCTCTTTCAACAAGCATTTCTTTCTTTCAAAAAAAATCAACTTGAACAACATAAACAAAAGGGAATATAACCAACCTTAATCTGCCAATAGGTATGTTAGACTTAGTTGGGGATGAGCTGCCCAAATCCACACAAACTTTCCACCAATCTTTCCCAAAAATTCTATTCTACAACTAATTTTCAAAACAAGTGCATAATCTCCAACCATGGAGAGTGGGTGATTACTCACTAAGTCTCTAATTCTTGCCTAAGAAGGCCTCTCACACACTTCCCAACCCCTTGGATGAGGTGAGAGTTCCCATTGGTTGCTCTTCCCAAACTCTTACACATTACTAAAACTGGAAAGGAAAAAGGTGAGAGAAGATGGGGAAGAGAGTTTGACATCAAAAGGGAAGGTTGTCTATCCTAGGAGGAACCTTCTAAGTTGAATTTTCGCTCACCTTGGAAAAACCACTTTTTGAGGTGACTAAACAGCCACATGGGAGTAGTCACATGTTTCAAAATACCCCTAACCCATAGGTATACCCTTTGGACCTTTGGAAAAGCCTTAAAATTGACCCTAGGAGTCCATTTAACCCCTTAGAAGCCCAACTGAAGTTAACCTACGGGTCAAACCTGAGTTGACCACTCCCAAGACTCCCTACCCAAGGCAAATTTGGGACCACACTCATGTGTTGGAATGGCTTTGGTAGAAACAAAACTCCCTCCAAGAGACAAGTCAAAATCAATGACACTAATCATCACATGTGTCAAGTGACACAATAAAATACAATATAAAAACCACACATGGAATTTGTCTCTTGTAGGATTACACATATACATAAAAATCAATTTTAACACTCAAGCATCATTCACTTCACAAATAAAATACATTACAAACGGGGTGTTGTCTCCCCAAATAGACAACCCCTAGCTTAACAAACGTACATTGGTCTAGGTTTGGTTCGCCATATAAATTTCATGGTCACATGGATAATTTTCCTGCGCATCTCAATAGCACATTAGTAGTTCCAAATAATCACAATTATACATAATTAAATACATGGATTTCATTGTACATCAAACACTCATACATTTGGCAACAATAATTCAATATCTCATTCATTCAAATTCGATTTCACATAAGCAATTAACATAATTCTCAAAATCGAACCATTCATAAAATAAGCATCATTTTTCTATCATCCAAAATGAAGTCCTGCAATTCCAATAATGCCATTCACCATTTCAAGGTAATTCTATCCTAGCAACATATAAAGTTTCATAATCATCAAGCATAAAATAAAGCATCAACATATGTCAATGTGATCCAAATCATGGAATCATATAGGTTCTAAATCCATAAAGCATAAAATAAAGCATCCATAATAGTCTCAATATGCAAATAACTGAAAATGTCAAACTGAGTCGGGGTAGGGTCTCATAGGGTGAATCAGTTGTCTATGAATTTCAATCCAATTATAACTTAATTAAACTATATACTTAATACTGGTAAACCAAACTTAACGCCAGTTAATAGATTAACAATTAATATCAATACTGGTAAAACTTAATGCATGAAATAGAAAGAGAAACAACATCCATGATACATAACACAAAGATTTTAACATGGAAACCTTGTAAGGGGAAAAACCATGGTGGAAGAACTTACCCACAATCAGATGATATTATTGCAAATAGTATGTGTATACAAATGGGGTCTGCACATGCAGAAAGGCCAACCGCCTAGAGCACACTTCTCAAATGGGAGTTGCAATGACTACAATAGCATGGTTAAATCCTAGAATTATTTACTGCTCAAAATAGCATCTCCAATGCTAGATTCAATATTAGTTAAGCTTTGATAATCACCTTCAAACCTTCCTTTTGAACCTTCTCTATAGTATGCTCATATGATATTCAATATTCGCACATACCATGTTACAATACCATACCATAACCTTACATGTCATATCCCATCTCTCATCTCACAAATAAGATCTTACATATATACAAAACCTAAGACCAAATGTGTAGGTCGGCTCAATACATTTACTACAATATCCAATCAATAAATCATCTCTATAATGTGTCGTGCTGATTTGGAATAGATAACACATATCGGTCCATAACCTAGACCAATCTACTGGTAACATCAAATATGTTAACCCGATTAGACCAATAACCAAAATACTAAAACCAAGTATTTAAACCATGTCTTTGACATAATCAAGTGATATCTAGATGATAACAAGTCATCATCAGTGTTGGTGAACCATATAACCTGTCGGTAAACAATATACCGGTGACTATGCATAAGTCACTGACCTTGCTGGTGAACACAATGTATCGGTTCAACATAACCAAAGATCTCCAGAAGGATAAGTGTTGACATAAATTAAAAAAATAATGCAACACATCCATAATACCAACATCCTTTTTGTAATTCAATGTCCTAGGAGTGTGACAAGTTTGTCCATGTTTGGGTCAAATTGTCACCTAGGGTCTTGCTTAGCAAATTTAGTCAATAAGGGTCACAGTGGTTTAAATTGAGGGATCAAGTGACCAAAAAGTTTATTTGAGTCATTTTTGATGTTTTAGGATCAAATGTAATTATTTTGAGTAACTATGATAGTCAGGAGTCTAAGTTGGTTGAATAATACAAAAGCTGTCATATTGTCAATTTGTTGTCATGACAATTTTGCATTTTTTGTAAGTTTTGATTCTCCAATGGTCAATTCAGTTTGATAAATAGTTGGAGGAGGTTGTAGTCATTTGGGAGACACCTTTAAAGGCCCCAAAAATCAAAGGATGTAACTTGGTTGATTTTGAAAGGAGTTTGAATCATCAAGAATGTTTAGAAACTCAGAAAACTGTCTAATTTATGTTGATTGCATAATGCAGGTGGATTGGCAAGAGTGCTCGTGACATAGAACCTAAAAGTAGATTCTTTTACCTTTGGTGTGTGTTGGCATGATGATGATTTTTGTATTTGATGACTTTGTGTGTTCTCATTGATGGAACACATATATTTTTATTTTCATGGTCATCTTAGTTAAAGTTAAACTGGTACTACTATTGAGTTATTTTATTGTTAACCAGTATCATATGTATAGAGTAGGTGTAATCAGTATGAAGAAGTCTAAACCAATATATGTAGAAAACCATTATATGTAGTTAAGACAATCAGTTTTGGTCAATTCCACTATTACCAATTTCGAGATGCAGCAGAGAGAGACAAGGAGGTGCATGGAGAAAATCACTCAGTATGATTTGAAGTGAATTGGTCTGTGATTTTGATGTGGTCAACACTCAACCAGTATCGGTGTTCCAACTAGTTTTCCTAGGTTGTGTGATGATTTATCACTGGTTGTGATGTGTTACCACCAACCGATACTATGGTGGTGATTTGTGTCACATTATGGAAGATTGTCTAGATTCATTGAACCTAGGAAATTGTGTCAAGGTTCAGGAGCTGACATGACATCTAATGTCTATAAAAAGACATTGTGATGAGTTATTTTGTAATAGAAGATACAAGTGATGTTATGAGTTGAAGTAGATGCAATTTGTTGGAGTTGTAGAGTATGTCGATGATGCAATCATGTGTAAGCAGAAAAGGATTCAAACAAGCAAAATATGCTATTCTTAGATCATACCACTTGTTGTTTTCTAATCACTACAACAGTTAAATCCTCTAACAAGGTGATTCATTAACTTGGATCTAAATCCTCCACTGAGGTTACCTTTAACCAGGTATATCTCCTAACAGGGCTTGGGATCTCTAATAGGATTTTCTCCTAACAGAGAATTTGTAGACCTTAACTGGTCAATTACCTATTATGCAGATAGTGAACTTGTGCGTTCCATCTCATTGTGGTTTTCCCAGTTGGGTTTTCCACATATAAAAATTAGTGTTATGGTGAATATTTTGATTATGGTGAATTCTTTTATAACACTTTGGATTATATGCAAAGTCATTGGTAAATTGGTAAATTGGTTAATTGTTTTTACCGATATGTATTTAAAGTGTTATTATTTTTGCTATCACTGGTTCACCCTCCCCCCCCCAGTGCTTTATAAGTTTATCAATTGGTATTAGAGCCTAACTTTCTTAAGGATTAACCACATGGAAGGAAACCCTAAATCCACTATGGGGGCTATGAGTTATAGAGAGATGGCTAGAGAACTTGTTGAAACTAGGGATGAGCTAGAAACCTCGAGAGGTAGATTCAAGGCTTCACAAGAAAAAAGGAAAGAACCAACTGAGCAATTATTGGAGATCTCTGAAAACAACTCTTTAGATGAGGCGAACATTGATGCACTAGTTGAAGAAGTGGAGAAACTTAATGGTAAGAAACTTAACCTAAGGAGAGAACTTGAAGCCCTTACAATCCGTATGAGTCAAGAACTTGAAGCTAGGAGGGAAGATGAAGACCTGATCAAAGAGAAAGATCATGAAATACTTAAGGTCAAGTAGGATAAGGAAACTTTGTATGAACACTGGCATGAGGAGAAAGAAGAAAAAGAAGCATTATAAGTAGATCTTGAAATAGCAATGTCTCTTAGAGAGACTCTTATGAAGCACAATGAAGATCTTAATAAAGAGCTTATAGAAGCCAATGAGAAGATTGATAAATTCAACAAGAGTTCTTCTATGTTAGATGAACATATCCAATCTCAAAGGATGAAAGGTGATACATCTAGGTTAGGATACAATACATCTAAGAAGGGTGAATCTTTTGGTACCAAGAGCGACATGCATAAAGGTAAAAATGATCATAAGGCTCAGAAGCTACCAGTAAGAAAGCTTACAAACTTGTTTTCTTTAACTATCATAGACTGGGACATACTGCTAGTGTTTGTAGAAGTAGATCCAATGGTAATACTAGTTATAGACCTAATACTAGTTATATGCCTAAAAGATTTGAAGGTTATTGTTATACATGCAACATGTATGATCATAGACCAGTTGAATGTAGATATGGAGCAAACAATCTTGCATCTCACATGAATCCAAGACCTATTGGTGACTAGAGAAGGAATTTCATTGACTGGAAGAACACAAATTGGCAAAGACCTATGTTAATCGGTCTATTCCTTATGAGATGGAAAAGAGAGTCAATGTGATTTGCTCAGTTTGCAAAAACTATGGACATGTGGCTATGAACTGCAAAAGAAGTACTAGAAGGGGCAATGTAGGACCATGGAGAGCATATGGAATGGCCTACTATCATTGTCACAAACTAGGAGACATGGACAAGTTTTGTAGAACAAAGAAGAATCAACCGGTAAGTCACAATGCAGATCAGAAAGGAAACTAGAAGGTTGATATTAAAGAAACCAGAGCCGAGATGAATAGGATTTGGAATAAGAAAAGTGAGGACAAGCCATCAGAAGAATCGAATACTTCACCTAGTGTGGAGAATCCTTCACCAGCAAACAAAGCTTTTCAATAAGATTAGGGGGAGCATATTGGTAAATCTATTTCTGGACCCCTTGAAGAATGTATAGTAAGTATATTCTGCATTTTGAATTGGGATATGAGAATTTTTTATACTGTTATCTATCGGTTTTCTAAAGGATTATCAATCGGTTAGTATTCCTACCAGTAAAGGTAAGATATGTGAAGTGCTAATTAGGTTTTTTCACCCTAGCGGTAGTGTAATAAATGCAGTAGGTAATTTAATAAAAAGAAATTTCACTAAGTCATTTTTACCCTATTTGCATTCGAAAAGCATTTTGTGAGCATTTGTAGAGCGAAATAGAGCATTCCTTGCATATTGTGAATGGATTTTGAACAATGGAGTGAGAAGTTGGATTGGGCTTCAAGATAAGAAAGGCCAATCGAGTGTGGAAGTGAGAGAGAAATCAACAACCCTAGCAGTGTAGAGGAAACAAGGTATTTGGTCAATCTTCTCTCTTGAATCAAAGTTATTTGGAATGGCATTTGTTGGCAGTTGACACTCATTAGATTCATTTTGTTGTCATTGATGTCAACAAGATTTGATGGAAGTCACAAAATGACACTAGGAGGCATATACCGACAAATATTGGCATTGGAAGCATTCAGGCCTACACCGGCACCGACAACACTGGCATCAACACTTGAAGGAAGCCAACATCAAGGAAGATTTATTTAGTAAATAATTTTGTAATTATTGTTGAGCCTGACATTGAATATATTTTGTAAATGCATTGTAAGCTGACATAAGACATATCATGTGTAATAGGTATATAAGTCAGTCTGCTAGGTTAATTTAATATATGATGGTATTGTGATGGAATAGAGATAGACATATATAGGTATAGAAGAACTGTGAGATGTGAAATATATATATGGAGATCATTTTTGTATGCGAACATTATATCATGCAATGATCTATGGATAGCTTGGAAACAATTCTTGGAGGAGAAGTAATATCGGTAATATTTCAAGTTTGTGAACCGGTACAGAGCAGAACCAAAATTAGAACTCTATCTAGCATAGCAGATGCATTCTTGAGTTCATTTTCAATAATTTACTTTGGCAGAAAGCTTGTAGTCACAAAGGCTCTTTAGTGATAAGCAGTATGCTCTAGGTAGTGTGCCTTCCTGAAAGTGCAAGCCTTGTTAGGATTCCCAAAGATATTGAAAGGGGGGGGGGGTGAATCAGTATCTTGTTTGTTTACAGATTTTCTAATCTTATTAAACAAATTGCATTCCAAAACAGTGTACCAGTAAACAAGAATTAATGCAGTAAATAAGAAAAATAACCACAACATAGAAAGAACACCATAACACAATATTTTTAACAAGGAAACCCAGTGTGGGAAAAACCTTGGTGGGATTTGTGACCCACAATATTCACTCACTAGCCAATAAATGAATATTACTTACAATAGGGGCCTACACATGCAGGAAGGCCAACTGTCTAAATCTCACTGCTTAATTACAAAAAGGGAAGTCTCACTGACTTACAAAGTGGATTATAGAAATCCAAAGTGATGTACTACTACAAAAGGCATCTGCTATGCCAGGTTTAGTACCGGTTTAAGCTCACAAAAATAACCAGAAAGCTTACTCCCAAATCTGCCTTAATATTTGCATGTTCTTATCACTACATGCCCAAATGATCTATAAGATCTCATACTTATATGTGAGTCCTATTACAATTCACCTTGTCAGCTTACAAAATGATATTATAATTAAATACATTATGCAATAAATAAAGTCATGTCGGTTGGGGTGTCGGTAATCATCTTTGTCACTGTCGGTAAACTATATGTCAATGTCGGTGCTTGTCGGTGCCATAGGATTGCAAGGTTGCCATGAATGAAAATACCTTCGATCACCTACAGTTTCTCATTGGAGTGTGCATTTTCCAACAATCTCCCCCTTTGGCATTGATGGCAACACTCATGAGAAAAAGTCAAAATTGTATCCAAAATGTGTTGTCCAAAAATCTTACCAAAACTGTGTGTTCCAAAATTGTTTGCTCCCCCTAAGCAGATGATCTCTTATGTCATTTATTTTTATCATCTCCAATACTCCCCCTTTTACATCAATGACAAAGGTTGTAAAAAATGTCAACTGAGTGTAGTTCTCAGTTGGATCCTTGTAACCGGTGGGTTACAATCTGATATAGATCTGCTAGTGCAAAATTTAGACTGTTAGTGAAACTTTCACTATCCTTCAATGTTGCTTCTATCATTTGGATGGTATCGGCGAGTATGTTCATTTTCTCTTCCGATTTCTTAAGTCCTAGAATAAGTGCCTCAGAAATCTCTTTTCTCAAAGAGATGAGGATGTCTAGTTTTGGACCTAATCTACATTTGAGTTCCTTAGCCTTAAACTTTAATCTCTCCTTATCTTTTTCAAATTTTTCAATTTTCTCTTCCAAGCCTACAATTTCTTGTTGTATTACCGATATGGGTTCTGATGAACCTATGAGATTATCAGAAATATCATTTATTTCCTTTTGTGATCTATTGATCTCTTTACCTATGTCCTCTGTTAAAATGCTTGTCTTGCATGAATCCTTGTACAAATTTGTAAAGTCCATTATTGTTTTTCCTAGTGCCGATAATAATGTATCAATGTGTTCCTTGTATCTCTTTATTGACTCTTCAAAGAATTTTTCTTTCTCTTTATTCATTTTCTCACTAAAAGTCTCCTCATTAATTTGATCAACTGTTAGTAGGTTATCAGTTATGTACTTAGACAATGTGTCTAATTGGCTCAAAGAATCTTTATTTTCCACATTGCACTTGGGTGCAATCAATTTCAAAATTGGGATGGTGTCATCAATTGCCTTATATGCAAGTGCATTGCAATCTGTGATTTTCTTGATGGAATCCAGTAATACCTCTGTTACATTTGTCAGTCTGAATTTTGTTAAGGAGGAACCAGATGACTATCCAACTGCCTTAACAATTTGCAATCCACCAGTGTGAGTAACCTCTTTGCTTATGTTGACCTCTGGTAGCTCATTTTGAGTTTGCATCTCAACTAGAAAAGGTTTGGTTTTCTCAACTGTTGTCAGTGGCATTGTCTCTGTTTGAACCTTTTTCTCTTCATGCTTCTCAGAATGTACCTCTGTCGGTTTCCCTGAGCTTTCCACTGGTGGTTTTACTGATTGTGTCTCAATGTTATCTACCAGTTTCTCTGTATGTACCTCTGAACTGTTTACTGTCGGTATCTCAACAAATTTTATCATATTATCAGTAGCCAGTTGCTCTAACTCAGTAGGTTTTTCAGTGTGTACATTAGTGGTATCTGTCTTTCTAGTATCCAGGGGATTAGTTGATTGTTCGGTGTGTGTTTCAATCCCAATCCCAACATTTCCAACTTTATCCTCAACATGTGTCTCAACTATAATGTTCTCGGTCGGTGGCTCAGTTGCCATATCATTCTTCTCAGCAATTTCCTTATCAACCACAATGTTTACTTCATCTGTGTCAATATTCATAGTATATAACACCTCTGAATCAGGATTGGTGTCTTCATGCATTGTCTCCATGCTCTCAACATTATCTGTTATCAGTGGTGTATCAACAGTTTCAATCAGTGGAGTATTAGAAGGAGGTGGGGGCAAGTTATCTGTTACTTTTATGCTCAGAGGACCACCTACCTTGCCTTTACCTTTATCCTTTTCCATTTGATAGACTCTAAAAGTCTTTGGTCGTTTAAGTTCTTCTTTCTTTTCCTTTTCCACAAAGAAAATATCTCATTTGTCTGTTGTTTCTTCAATGATCTCATTCACTCTGCCAGCCATTAAAGCTACATGCTGGTGACCAGTGGAAAATACAGTCCTGTTTGCCTCACTTATTAGTTCATCAATTTCTTCTGCTGATTTTACTTGGTGAACTGCAAGTAGTTTTTCTACCTTAATCTTCTTATCCAGTTCCACAATTGCTAACCTTTTTGCATATAATCTTCTGTACAAGTCACTTGGTAGATCATCTATAACTTCTATCAATAATTTCTTGCAAATGTCTAAGTGTAAAATAACATTGTTTTCTATACTTTCCTTTTCCTCATTTGTAAAAGTACTATACAACTTGCTAACATTTGACAAGTTTCCATCTTCATTTATTTCATTCAAAAGATTGTCAAGTGGAGGGATAAATTGTTTTTCCTTCTTCTTCCTTGGTGTTATTTCATTCAAAACATTTGAGAGCATGGAGTGATCTGAAGCAATTTTGGTTATCCTAGAGATGAACATTATTGATACTATGGAAGAGTTTGTTGCACAAATTTTGACACATGTTGAGATCACTGAGACATTGTTAGAAACATGGGATAATGACCTTAAGCAATTAAAGTTTCCTTTCAATGATATTTTCTTGAGAATTGCATTGTAAAGACTTCAAAACTCTTATATCTATATATATACAATTTTTTATGACAAATTTTGATGCAATGTATGTATTTTACTTTTATGTTTGGCATTGTTGTCAAAGGGGGAGTAGAATTAGTTTAAGAGTCAAAATTTTGTATGTATTGTTAAGTGGGAGTCTGTACATTTTTGTAAGCACACTTAGTTGTCAAAATTTTCCTAAGTGTTGCCACCAATGTCAAAGGGGGAAATGTTGGCATGATGATGATTTTTGTATTTGATGACTTTTATGTGTTGTCATTAATGGCACACATATGTTTTGATTGTCATAGTCATCTTAGTTAAGGTTAAACCGGTACTACTATTGAGTTATTGTATTGTTAACCGGTATCATATGTATAGAGTAAGTGTAATCGGTATGAAGAAGTCTAAACTGGTATATGTAGACAACCGGTATATGAAGTTAAGACAATTGGTTTTGGTTAGTTCCACTATTACCAATTTTGAGATGCAACAAAGAGAGACAACGAGGCACATGGAGACAATTACTCAGTATGATTTGAAGTGAATCAGTTTGTGAGTTTGATGCGGTCAACACTCAACTGGTATTGATGTTCCAACCATTTTTCCCATTTTGTGTGATGTGTTATCACTGTTGGCAATATGGCATTAAGTTTTCATTGATGTCAACCGGTTTGGCAAGCTCACCGGTTAGTAAGAAGTGGTGACCAGTATGATGACAATACACATAAGAGTGAGTAGAAAGAAGGAAGGCTACCAGTGCACATGACTTGGTTCATCTACTGGGAAAGAAGGGAGACCGGTAAAGCATAAACTAGGATGAAGGTTTTTTGTGTATTATGAAGGCACAACAACTGGTAAACAAGAAAAGAGGGGATGTTTGATGGTAATACCTATAATATAAACTAAACTAGTAATAAACCTTGGTCGACAAAGTGTGTCAAACTAACATAGGAATCCAAGAAAAGGTGGATATCGACAATCATGACAGCTGGATGCCAGGTGGAGGTATTACATAGGTTGGTAGAGCATGCATTGATGTAACAAATCTGCAAGCAGGTCGGCTTTTATGAGGAACCCACAAGTCATGGAGGATGACAGAGAATTGCAGCTTGAGGAAGGCAAGCTGGAAAAGCAACTACATTGATCTTGCAAGAAGATTTGATCTTCATACCTATTAGGTGAAGGAAATAGCAAAGCCATTAATTGCGAATGATAGAGAAAAGAAGAAACGCATGGTGTAGACCTCTTGATTTAGAAAATGTACATTGGAATGCACAACTTTTCTAGTGATTGATCAATGTCATGAAGATCTTGTTTCTGGAAAAGCAAATCAAATCAAATCATATTCGGATCGAGTTGGAGAAGGAAAACCTAGCACGATAGTGTTTCAATGCATTCTTGATGGGAATCCACAATTATAAATACATGAGCTCAAAATAGAAAAGGATGATGCTTGTGGAGAAGAAGAAGAAGAAGAGTGAAGAGAGCTTGAGTGCAGAGAAGAATCATCTCCCTTAGAATTTATTCTAAGTAAGTTGTAGAGTGAGTCAACAAGAAAACCAATGAAAGGGTTTAACCTGTAGTGATAGAGTACCGATATAACTATAGTAGGTTCAACAATTGAGCAAACCAGTGTAGTGTGATTGATCAAGAAGGGATACAAGTGTGACATAGTGGGTTGTGAGGCTATCAGTTACCCGACAGTGTGAGATCCATTAAAGAAGAGAAGACTGATAATCGGTAGAGATCTATTTGATCAAAGAGTTGTAGAATTCATTTGCAACAAGAAGCCATAATTGTATCTAAATTATATTTCAATATACATCACCAAGTTGGATCTTGGTGCAGGGGTTGGTGCTCCTTGGGTTGGTGCCCTAAATATTTGTAATTCAGTGTTTCACTTGTGAGGCTAGATTGGAGTAGTAGTCTCCAGCAACATTTCTCACCTAGGTTTTTCCCATATTGGGTTTTCTTTGTACATCTTGTGTTGTGGGTTGCATTTGTGTGATTGTCTTCTTTGGTCTCATCATTTTCTTTATTGGTTTGATTTTTTAGTACTTAAGATAACAACTGGTATTCTAAAGTTTCCTTAAAATAGAAAAGAGTTTAGGAACCACTGATTCACCCCCCTCTTAGTGGTACTTTATGTTCAACAATTGGTATCAAAGCATAGGTTCCCGATTATTTATAAACCTTGGGTAGATTCTGGACTTAGAACACAATGGCAAGAAATGAATCTGCTTCCTCAAAAGCCCCCATGTTTGATGGTTCCAACTATGCCTTTTGGAGTAGAAGAATGGAGACCTATATTTTCTCCCTTGGTTTTGATGTGTGGATGTCTGTCAAGAGTGGGTATGTTGTCCCTAGTGTTGCTCCCACTGATCTAGATGCCAAGGAGTATGAGAATGCAAAGGCCAAATATGCTATTTTGAGAAAACTATTTGATAATGAGTTTGTCAAGGTCATGCAGTGTGCATCTGCCAAGGAGACCTAGGATAAAATGTAGAGGTTATTTAAAGGAGATGCAAAAGTCAAAGCGGTCAAGATTAAATCACTAAGGGGGCAACTTGAAGGCATCAAGATGAAGGATGATGAAAAGATTGTAGACTACATTCACAGATTTGATGAAACTATGAATACCATCAAAGGACTTGGAGAAGATATTGCAGATGAGATCCTTGTCAAGAAGGTACTTAGGTCTCTTACACCTAAGTATGATACAAAGGTGTTTTCCATAGAAGAAGCCAAGGATCTAAAGATCTTTAAAATGGATGAGCTATTTGGCTCAATAATAGCCTATGAAATAAGAACAATTGGTGATGCTTCCTTAAGGAAAGAGGCAACATTCAATACCACCCAGAATGGCAAAGAAGTAGCTACTCATAAAGGATCTAGTGAAGACTTTGATGCAGAGGTAGCAAATTTTTTTAGAAAGCTCAAAAGAGGATCCGACAAGTATAAAGGAAAGATACCACTAAAATGTTTTAATCGTGGTAAAGTTGGACACTTTGCTGCAAAATGTCCTTATAATGAAACTCGTGGAGATGAGTCAAGAGGTCTTAGTAGATCTGTTGGAAAAGATAAATAAATAAATGTCTACCAAAAAGGAAGGAGAGGCTGCCGGAAGCAGAATAGCCTATATACTATTGAGGATGATGTCATAGATGAAGAAGTTAATCTCTTTATGTCACTTGATGAACTACTTGGTGAAGATGAGGAAGAGGAGGATATTGAGGTTGAAGTGGATTTATAAGGAGAGCTTATAAGTGCTCTTGAGGAACCGAGTAAAACAAGAAGAGAAATCAAGAAGGTCAAGCATGCTGCAGTAGATGAACAAGGTCTCTTGAAGCAATCCTTGGATGACTCTAGTCAAATCATATCTGACTTGAAACTGCAGCTAGAAGAAACCAAGATAATATGTGAAGTTACATCCTCTGATCTAATGAAGAAGGAAAAGGAGCATCAAGATCTAGAAGTAGAAATAGTGAAGCTCAGAAAGGAGCTTGAAGAAAGTAAAGAAGAAATAAAAGTAAGGAGCAAATATGAAGGGAGCATCAAAGCCTTAGACAAGATGTTGAACAAACAGAAGTAGTCCAAAGATACTGGTGGCTTAGGCTTTGAAGAAGGTCAAAGTTCAAATAAAAAAGACACATCTAGTAAAGAAATAAAGTTCACCTCTTCAAATGAAGGTGAAGAAAAGAAGACATTCACTATAGGTAAGGATACCGGTAAAAAGACATATGCAAATGATGTTGGAAATCGCCACACAAACTGGTATACACAAGCAATGAACCAGAGGCCACACTCATCGTATCGATATATAGATCCAAAGAGAAATGCAAGAGCTAATGATAAAGGATTCACCAGAGTCAACAACATGAAGGGAAGACCCTGATGAGGCAGTCCTTTGCAGGACCAAGGCAACCTAACTGGCATGTTTCTAACTTCCGTGGTCACTGTTATCGGTGTAACAAATTTGGGCATAGAATAGTTGACTGTAGATTAACCAATAAGCCCTGTATGAGTTATGAAAGTAGAAATCCATTTAATTCACTCTGGGATATGAATGTTGTTTGTTATCAGTGCAATGAATATGGTCATAGGAGTTTTGAATGTAGGAAGAATAAATCGGTGCCCCACAATAATTTTAAGGATTTATCTTTAAATTAAAATGTGAAATGCTATAACTATCAAGAGTTTGGACACATGGCAAGGTTTTATAAAAATAGGAAGATTAAGCAAAAGAAGACAAATCCTGATAAAAAACCAGTAGTTGAACCTAAGCAAAAAATAGCAGCTGACAAGAAGAAGGAAACCAAACCGGTATGGGTTGAAAAAGAAAAAGAAAAGGTAGAATCAAGTCTGATAGTGCAGACTGCCTTACATGCTGAAAGGAAAAATTTGTGGGTTGTAGATAGTGGTTGTTCCAACCACATGATTGGTGATAAAAATAAATTTATCAAACTTGAAGACTGGAATGGTGGTTTAGTAAGATTTGGAGATAACTCTTCCATCAAAATAAAAGGAAAAGGCACTCTAAGTATTGATGGAAAATTGAAGGCACACAATGTATATTATGTAGAATGCCTAAAGCACAGTCTATTGAGTGTGACTCAGATGTGTGACAAAGGTTATAAATTCACCTTTGACTCAACTGGTTGTTAGATAAAGAAAGACAGTACCGGTCAGGTTGTGGCAGAAGGAAAGAGAACAGATGGCAATGTTTATAATCTAAAGGAATGCTATGAGTCCCAATGCATGATAGGACAAGTTGATGAAATTTGGTTGTGGCACCAAAGATTAGGCCACATAAAATTTGATAACTTAGTTTCTGTAAGAAGAAAGGGGTGTGTGAGGAATATTCCACTCATCAAACCGGTAAGCATATTTTGTGATGAATGTGTGAAAGGAAAGAAAACTAAAGTGAGTTTCAGGACAAAAGAGCACAACACCTCCAAACCACTTGAGATTGTGCATACAGATCTATGTGGTCCAACTAGGACAAGAGCTCTAGCTGATGAAATATATTTTATGCTCTTTATTGATGATTACTTAAGAATGACATGGGTCACCTTCCTACAAGATAAGTCACAAGAATTAGATAGATTCAAGATCTTTAGGAAGATGGTGGAGAAAGAAAGTGGGTGCAAGCTAAAATGTCTAAGATTAGACCAGGGTGGAGAGCTCACATCAAATGAATTTGAAGATTATTATGAAAAACATGGACTTAGAAGGCAATATTCATCCCCTAGGACATCACAACAAAATAGTATGGTAGAAAGGGAGAATGAGACTGTTAAGGAGATGGCCAGAACCATGTTAAATGAGGTTAGTCTTCCAGACACATATTTGAAAGAAATTGTTCATACTGGTGCATATATCTTGAACCGGGTTCAATTAAGAACAAACAACAAAATGACACCTTATAAGTTGTGGTATAATCGAAAGCCATCAGTCAAATACTTCAAAGTATTTGGAAGTAAATTCTTTATCAAGAGAGATATGGATGGTCTAGGAAGCTTTGAATCTAGGAGTGATGAAGGAATCTTCCTTGGTTACTCATCTAACAACAAGGTCTACAAATGCTACAAGAAGAGAATAAGAAGAGTCATTGAGAGTGTGCATATAAAAATTGACGAGGATGTGCACAAAGGAAGTCAACCATAGGTGAATCGGTATGATGATTTCGGTGATGAAGGTGAGGAAGCTCAGTCAGACAATGAACCAGAAGAAGTATCCAAGAAGGCTCCCAATCGGTATGTGCAGTTGAATCACCCAGAAGAGAAAATTCTAGGAAATAAGAGTGATGGTGTGTAGATTGGAAGAAGACTTTCCCGGAATGATGAACACATCAACTTCTACCTCATGATTGAAGTAGAACCTAAAACATTCAATGAGGCCAGCAAAAGACAAGAATGGATGGATTCCATGGAAGAAGAACTAAAATAGATTGAGAAGAAAAAGACTTGGGAATTAGTCCCTAGATCGGAAGATAAGAACATCATTGGCACTAAATGGGTCTACCAGAATAAGATGAATGAAGAAGGAAAAATTGTTAGACATAAAGCTAGACTAGTGTGTAAAGGATACTCTTAGGTAGAGGGAATTGAATTTAAAGAAACATTTGCATCAGTAGCTATATTAAAAGTAATTAGAATGTTTCTAGTTTTCTCTACCTACAAGGGATTATAAAGTATATCATATGGATGTAAAATCTGCCTTCCTGAATGGAAATTTGGAAGAAGAAGTGTACATGGAGAAACCGGAAGGGTTTTTGCTACATGATGATGAAACATCTATGTGTTAGTTGAAGAAGGCCCTATATGGGTTAAAGAAAGATCCTAGAGCATGGTATTCAAGATTTGATCAATACCTGAAGGAGCAAGGATTCAAAAAGGGGAGTGCTGACAGCAATTTGTACATAAAGAAAGATGGAAACCACATGATCATTGTGGTTGTGTATGTAGATGGCATTATATTTGGAGGTAATAAGGACACCCTCTGCAAAGTATTTTCTGATCATATGCAATTAGAATTTGAGATGTCAATGCTTGGTGAATTGACATACTTCCTTGGTTTGCAGATATTACAGCAAGATAAGGGAATCTTTATCTCACAAACCAAGTATGCAAAGGATATGTTGAAAAAATTTCAACTAGAGGATTGCAAACTGATAAGTACCCCCATGGTAACCAGAAGTAAATTAAGAAACAATGATGAATCACCGGTGGTGGATCAGACATTGTGTAGATCCATGATAGGCATTCTATTGTATCTAACTACTTCTAGATCGAATATAGTACAAACACTATGCATGGTGGCCATATTTCAAGCTACACCTAAGCAGTCACATATGAATGTTGTAAGAAAAACATTTAGGTACTTACAAGGGACACTCATGTATGGATTGTGGTACCTTAAACAAGGGGAATTCATCTTGGAAGCATATATTGATGTTGATTGGGTAGGTTGCATTGATGACTGGAAGAACACAAGTGGTAGTGCATTCTTCTTAGGTGACCAATTGGTCTCATGGCATAGCAAGAAGCATGACTCGGTGTCTTTATCAACTGCTGAAGCAGAATACAATGTTCTTTCTCTTAGGTGCTTTGGATGAAGAAAACCCTCAAATACATACAGGTGGACATCACTTATCCTATTCTCATCCAGTTTGATAACTCAAGTGCAATCAACATAGCAAAGAATCTAGTGATGCATTCCAGGACAAAGCATATAGCCATCAAGTATCATTTTCTTAGACAGAAGGTTGAAGGACAAGAAGTAAAGATGGACTATGTCCCCACTGGAGAACAAGTAGAAGATATTTTCACCAAACCATTACCGGTAAGCACTTTTGAGTATCTACGACATAAGTTGGGAGTTATGTCATCTACCTTATGCACTTGAGAAAGGAAGGATTTATATGGCTCACATGGATTTTCCAGCAGTCAAAGGGGGAGCTCGATATGGATCAAAGGGGGACTGTACAGTACCCTTTGTCATTGTGTCAAAGGGGGAGAAATGTATCGGTATGAAGTGTCTTGCAGTAAGTTGACATCAATGCCAAAGGGGGAGATTGTTGGCAATATGGCATTAAGTTGTCATTGATGTCAACCGGTTTGGCAAGGTCATCGGTAAGTAAGAAGTGGTGATTGGTATGATGACAATACACATAAGAGTGAGCAGAAAGAAGGAAGGCACATGACTTGGGTCATCTACTAGTAAAGAAGGCTTATTGGTAAGGCATAAATTGGGATGAAGGTTGTTTGTGTGTTATGAAGGCATTTGATGGTCATATCGATAACATAAAATAAACCGGTAATCAACCTTGGTCGACAAAGTATGTCAAACTGACATAGGAATCCAAGAAAAGGTGGATGTCAACAAGCATGACAATTGGATGTCAGGTGGAGGTATTGTATAGGTCGGTGGAGTGTGCATCGATGTAACAAATCTGCAAGCAAGTCGACATTTATGAGGAACCCGCAAGTCACGGAGGATGACAGAGGATTGTGGCTCAAGGAAGGAAAGATGGAAAAGCAACTGCACTGATCTTGCAAGAAAATTTGATCTTCATACCTGTTAGGTGAAGGAAACAACAAAGACATTAATGGTGAATGATAGAGAAAAACATAAATGCATGGTGCAGACCTCCCAATTTAGAAAATGCACATTGAAATGCCCACCTTTTCTAGTGATTGATCGATGTCATGAAGATCTTGTCCCTAGAAAAGAAGATCAAATTAAACTGTGTTTGGATCATGTTGGAGAAGGAAAACCTAGCATGACAGTGTTTGAATGCATTCTTGGCGGGAATCCACAATTATAAATACATGAGATCGAAACAGAAAAGGATGATGCTTGTGGAGAAGAATAAGGGTGAAGAGAGCTTGAGTGTAGAGAAGAATCATCTCCCTTAGAATTTATTCTAAGTTGCAGAGTGAGTCAACACACAAACTGGTGAGAGGGTTTAACCGATAGTGATAGAGTACCAGTATAATTATAGAAGGTTCAACGGTTGAGAAAACTAGTGTAGTGTGATTGATCAAGAAGGCATCCAAGTGTGACATAGTGGGTTGTGAGGTTGTGTGTGTGTGTGTGTGTGTGTGTGTGTGTGAGAGAGAGAGAGAGAGAGAGAGACAGAGAGACAGAGAAGAGAGATAAAGACTCATAGAGAGCTATCAATTACCCATCAATGTGAGATCCATTAAAGAAGAGAAGACTAATAACTGGTAGAGATCTATTTGATCAAAGAGTTGCAAAATTCATTTATTACAAGAAGCCATAACTGTATCTAAATTGTATTTCAATATACATCACCAAGTTGGAGCTTGGTGCTCCCTAGGTTGGTTCCCTAAATCAGTAGGGCTTGGTGCTCCTTGGTTTGGTGCCCTAAATCTTTGTAATTTAGTGTTTCACTTGTGAGGCTAGATTGGAGCAGTAGTCTCCAGTAGCATTTCTCACCGAGGTTTTTCCCATATTGATTTTTCCTCGTACATCTGGTGTTGTGGGTTGCAATTGTGTGATTGTCTTCTTTGGTCTCATCATTTGCTTTATTGTTTTGATTGTTTAGTACCTAAGATAACATATGATATTCTGAAGTTGCCTTAAAAGATAAAAGAGTTTAGGAACCACTGATTCACCCCCCTCTCAATGGTACTCTATGTTCAATAATCATCGGTTGTGATGTGTTACCTATTGAACACAATGTACCATCGAGAGGGGGGTAAATCAATGGTTCCTAATCTTTTCCCTTCTTAAAGGAACCTCAGAATATCGATTGTTATCCTAATCTCTAAACAATCAAACCGATAAGACAAAAGAGAATATCAAAAGGGACAATCACATAAATGCAACCCACAACACCAGATATTTGAGGAAAAACCAATATCAAAAAAACCTTGGTAAGAAATGTTGCTGGAGACTACTGCTCCAATCCATCCTCGCAAATGAGACACTGAATTACAAATATTTAGGGCACCAACCCAAGCAGCATCAACCCCTTCTAATTTAGGTCACCAACCCAAAGAGCTCCAACTTGGTGATGCATGTAGACACTTAAATTAATTATTTTAATATTTTTAAGTTCCTCACATAATTAATTTATTAATTGTGTCAATTCCTATTCCTTCTCAATGTTAATTAAATATAATTAATGTTGTCACTATAGTCTTTTGATTGATTTATTTAATAAATCAATCTACCTTTATTCTTCTAAAATCCCTAATATTAATTCTCTCCAAATTCCTCCTTTTAATTAATTAATTTCAATTAATTAATTAATCTAGGTGATCCCTACAAATCACCTTTTTCCTAATCCATCATTAACCTAATGAATTCTTCTAGAAGCCCCCTAATCTCAGTTATCATTATTCATCTAATTTTTAATTCCCTTCACTCATTCTCTCTCCTAGTCAAATCCTTCTAAAAATCTCATCTACCCTAATCTCACCTATTCATTCTTCTAATCCCTCTCCTAATGAGTTTCTAGTGGCCAATCCTCATGATTAGTGTTGGTGTAAATAAATATTCATTTTGGATATTATTACACTTTACTTAAGTTAACTTAGGATAATGCATCTCTTCATAGTTTGGATTTGAGACACTTAGGGAAGTGTGCACATAGGGATAGAGCTTGTAGGAGAAATTCCAGCTTTTGTGGTCTTATTTTGTTGTTACACTCCACATTTGGTGGGTCATCCACATCTTGTGGAATATTATATTATTTCTCCTACCTACCCCTAGTATTTCTTACCTACCCTTGTTTCTCATTGAGCCACATGTCATAACGGTGTGCTTGTACATCCATATGGCCTTGCCTATATAAGTAGGCCTATATTCATTGTATTGGTTAATCCAGTTGATCATTTGCATATTGATGAGAATATAGTTTGTTCTTATCATTTTATTGTCTCTCTTTTATGCTTTTCATTGTGCCCTTGATCTTGGCAAAATCCTACATGGTATCAGAGCCATTGGGGCTTCATTGATTAGTTTTTTGGAGACATTTTGGAGGCTTCTATTTTTGGATTTGGGGATCTTCATTTTTTGGGGGCATCGTACAGCGATTTGGACATCACCGTTGAATCCGAGAGGCCGTTTCCATAAATTTCAACTATAAAGTCGACCTATTTTGGTGAGAAATTTTTTTTCCCCATTTTGGCTATTATTGTACGGATTTCGAAATTTTTTTCATATTTTCTGGAAAAAAAATTTAAAAAAAGGGCGATCAAAATTTTAAAAAAAATTAAAAATAAAATAAAATAAAATATATATATATATATATATATATATTATTATTTTTTTTGGGGGGGGGGTCCGCAGACCCCCCCCCCCCCCATGCCCTTTGTACCTGCGTGTTATAGGTTGCAGGTCATACTTGCGCTGTCAGAGCCGTCGACGTGTACCCGCCACCACCGTGACCCATGCCACCGAGACCTGCACCATCGGGACCTCGCCGACTGCTGCCCACACTCTCCAGCAGCTCCCTCCACCTCCGACTCTCCAACAGCTTCCTCCACCTCCGATGACACCTTCTCTCCGTCGGCAACTACAAAATCGATGAAATTCGCGCCTGCCACATGGTAGGCGGCCACTAGCCCACGGTCTGTAGTCCATACACACAGTCACCGTGCCACGTAATCTAGTCGTACACCACATCACCCGCCATGCAAAGCTGATGCAAACTGCCACAGTCAGCCTGTCTGTACAGTACGGACGCCCAATCAACAGGGAGGCGAAGTTTTTGCGATAGTCATACAGCCATCAAATTTAAGATAGTAAATTGCTGATGTCAGTGCCACATCAGCAGACTTTTGAAATTTTATCAACCCCTCTCCATTGAGCTTTTCAGTTTTGCAGTCCAACTTTGAAAGGCCATATCTTGCTCATTTTTGCTCCTTTTTTTGTGCAATTTTTTTTGAAATGGGCTAAAATTTTGTGATCTTCGCACTGGTGTGGTTATTTTCTAATTTTGGTACATAGGTTTTTCAGAATTTTTAGATTCTCTCAGCTATACCTGTCCAATCCTCAATTTTGCAACTTCAAAGGCCTCGTTTGAGCTCATACGACCTCCTTTTCAGGTGCCATTTTTTTTGAAAGTGCATGTTTTTTTGTCTAATTTCATAATCTATGATCAGATTTTAGAGATTTTGAGTGGAAATTGTACTTTCAGACATTGGTCTTATTTGGCCTATTAGGTGCTTGTAATGTGCTTGGATCTTAGTTTAGATCTCTTGCATTATCAGTTTGAGTCTCTTTTGGCCTTATTGAGGTAGTTGTAAAATTGTAATTAGAAGTCCACTTTGCCATCTTTTGCAAGTGGCCCATTGTATACGCACTAATTATAAAGTGTCAAATCATCACTTTTGGGGGGGGTTCTTTGATTGAGTGAATTTTGGGGGGGTTTCTTGTGTGATTGTGCCTCTCTTTCCTTGTGCTCTTTCATTTTTGTTGCAATGAGTCCTCATAAATTTCCACCTTTAACTCCACATAATTATGCATCATGGAAAATTAAAGTATGGAGTAAATTAATGGAAAAGGGTCTCACACATTACATAGATGGAACAATAACAGCACCACCTGATTCTAAGGCTGATCCAAATGCTCAATTAGAATGGCTCACAAATAATTGCATGGCTCTCGGAACTTTGTGCAAGTATGTATTAGATGACCTCATTTTTCACATTGAGAAGTGTAAAACAATCAAAGAGGCTTGGGATATGTTTCAGAAATTGTATGGTCAAGTTGATGAAATCAGAGGCTATTAGATTGACAATGAACTCACCAACTTGGATCCCAAGAGTTTTGATACAATCCAAGATTATGTCACCAAAGCAAATGAGCTAAGAGCAAAGCTTAAGGATTGTGGAATTGACAAAAAGGATGCTCAGTTGATATTCAACTTGTTGGACAAGCTTGCACTAGAATATGCAGCATTTGTGTCTAGCTTCCAAACTCATCGTTTGACAGTGGGGAGTTCCTATGTTATGCCTTCATTTGATGCTTTCATAGAAATGTTGATATTGGAACAATCTAAGTTGTTGAACATGGGGCTTCTCAAGTCTTAAAAGTCCAAGGCTTTGGTGGCAAATCAAGGGAATCAAGGAAGTCAAGGCAAAGATTCCAACAAGAAGAAGAAGCACTCTAAGTCTAAGCCACACCAGGAAAAAGGACAATCATCCTCTCCATCACAAGGTGATTTTTCATCCTCTTCCAAGAAGGGGACACCACCTAAGAAGGATAAACCAACTTGTGCATATTGCAAGAAGTATGGTCATGATGAGCATCGATGCCACGTAAAGCAAGTTGATGAGTTAACTAATCTTCTTAAGAAAAACAACATCAACTTGCCATTTGCCTACACAAAGAAGGATTCATCTCCTTCCTCTTCCTCACAGTCTAAGGGAAAAGGGCAAGCATTTGTGGCTACAACAGGTTCTTCATAGCAATGGATACTTGACTCAGGTGCCTCATATCACATGGATTCTACAAAGGAGCAGTTTTCTTCATTGGAGCCATCTAAGGTACCTCACATTTACATAGGTGATGATACACAAGTAGAGGTTGAAGGGAAAGGTTCAGTTGACATGGATGATGGAACATTTGAGAATGTTCTCTATGTTCCTAACTTGTCTACCAACCTTCTCTCTATCTACCAAATCACTCACTATTGGAATGGGAAAAAGGTTGAGTTTACACCAGATTCAGTTGTGGTAAAGGAACTTGATGATGATGCCTTGGTAGTAGTGGGACAAGTCAATGACAACTCAAGGCTTTATTCATTCTCCCATTTTGTGCCAATTTCACCTTTTAGGGCCTTGCTTACTCATTCAAATTCAAAAAGTAAGCTATGGCATGAGCGGTTTGGTGACCTCAACTACCGCTATCTTCAGTAGCTCAGCACTAAAGACATGGTCACAGGTCTACCTCGAATCAGTTTTTTCAGAGGGTGTATGTTCAAGTTGTTCCATGGGCAAGCATCCTGAAGAGAAGTTTGACAAGGGGAAAGCTTGGAGAGCTTTGGAAGTTCTTCAACTTGTTCACAGCGATGTAGCAGGTCCATTTCCAGCACCTTCATTTAGTAAGGCCCACTATGTTCTCACTTTCATTGATGACTACTCCCGCTTCACCTAGGTCTACTTTCTTATTCATAAGAGTGAAGTATTTGATAGATTTCAGGACTTCAAGACTTCTGTGGAGAAGCAATCAAGGAAAGTGGTCAAGATTCTTCGCACAGATAATGGAAGGGAATATATGAACAAAATACTTGAGGATTTTTGTACATTTGAGGGGATTGATCTTCAGCATTCTTTTTCTTACACTCCACAACAGAACGGGGTTGCAGAACACAAGAATAGATCTCTCAAAGAAATGGCTAGTTGTATGATACATGCACGTTCTCTTGATCCCGCCTTTTGGGCAGAGGCTATCAGTTGTGCCACACACATCTATAATTGGGTTCCTCACAAAGCTTTGCAAGGTATTACTCCTTTTGAGGCTTGGGCTGGTAGGAAACTGATTACGAGACATTTCAGAGTCTTTGGGTGTCCAGCATGGGCTTGCATACCTCCACAGAAACACAAGGCATTGGAACCTCAGAGTCAGCCTTGCATATTTGTTGGATATCCTGAGGGTGTTAAGGCATACAGATTGATGGATCCAAAGACACATGAGGTGTTCATTGAGAGGAGTGTTCACTTTGAGGAAAGCTCTCCTAGCTTAGCCTCTCTACCTCCTCCACCTTCCTCCATTGTGGATAGTGATGTTAGTGATTCAGATGATGAGACTCCTTCAACTTCGACTCGCAGGGTTACATCTTTGCAGGGTCCACTTGCAGTTGAGGAGCCTCATTCTCCACCTCCACCTAGACCTCATTGGGCTCGACAGACACTTGAGTCTGTGAGTTCTCTTGTTGGGGATCCTTCAGATAAATGGAGAACTCAATCACAACATCAGGATCTTCCACATGCATTCATTGCTACCGCTTCGGATCCATAGACATTTAGGGAAGCATCAGGGGTTCCTGAGTGGGACCAAGCTATGGAGGAAGAGTATAGTTCCTTGATGAGGAACAACACATGGGATCTAGTCCATCTCCCTAAGGGGAGAAAGATGGTTCGATGTAAGTGGATCTATCGAACCAATTTTGCAGCGGATGGTAGTGTGGATAAGTATAAGGCTCGGCTTGTTGCGAAAGGTTTCTCGCAGGTTGCAAGTGTTGACTATACTGAGACCTTTGCACCTGTAGCTAAGATGAACTCCATTCATTTGACACTTGCTATTGTTGCATCTCATGGATGGGATGTACATCAAATGGATGTGAAGAGTGTTTTTCTTCATGGTGATCTTGATGAGGAGATTTATATGGAGCAGCCACAGGGCTTCATCCAGGATACTTCCTTGGTTTGCAAACTAAGGAAATCTCTCTATGGCCTTAAGTAGGCCCCCAAGGGCTTGGTACGCCAAGATGGATTCCTTTCTTCTCTCCGCAGGGTTCACCAGGTGTCATTCTAATCTGAATGTCTACATTTTGCGACAGGATGACTCTCACTTGATACTTGTGCTCTATGTTGATGACTTGATCATTATAGGGAGTACCACATCCATCATTAGTAGGGTCAAATCTGCTTTGCATGACAAATTTGCTATGACTGACTTGGGTCTTTTGCACTACTTTCTCTAGATAGAGATTTCACAGTCACCTTCCGGGATTACACTATCGCAGCCCAAGTATGCTCTTGATCTACTTGCACACTTTCATATGGCTGATTGTAAACCTACCCCAACTCCCTTTCTTTCAGGAGTCAAGCTTGAGGCTCAGTGTTCTTCTCCACCAGTTGATGCCACTTTGTATCGTCAACTTGTGGGTAGTCTCATCTACTTGACACATACACACCCTGATATTTCATTTGCAGTTGGCATGGTTTCCTGCTTCATGCAGGAACCACATGAGCTTCATTGGAAAGCCACCAAATGCATCCTTCATTACATCCAGGGTACACATCACTATGGGATTCACTATGCAGCAGGCACAGGACTTCGCTTGGTTGGTTACACAGACTCCGATTGGGCTAGCGATCTTGATGATCGTAAGTCTACTTCTGGTTACAGTTTTCACCTTGGTTTGGGCCCCATTTGTTGGCAGAGCAAGAAGCAACATGCTATTTCTCTCTCTTCAACTGAGGCTGAGTATCGAGGTGCTATTAACGCAGTGACTGAGACCATTTGGCTCCAGCAGATTCTCATAGAGTTTGGATTCACCACTCCACGATCGACAGTTCTACATTGTGACAATCAGAGTGCTATTGCAATCTCGAAGAACCCAGTCCAGCACCAGTGGACCAAACACATCGAGATTCATATGCACTATATCTGAGAGCTCATCCAGGAGCAGGTCATTGATTTGCAGTACTATCCTACAGCAGAGCAGGTTGCTGACATATTCACCAAACCTTTCACCGAGAGTATGTTCCAGCAGTTGCGAGCTCTCTTGGGGGTGTGGGATGTGTCATTAGGGGGGGTCAGCTGACTTCTCCTTCCTCTCTTATGGGGGTGGGACTTTTTCCTCTTTGAGGTTTTGTCCTTCTTCTTTGGGAGTCTTTTGTACATTCATCTCTCTTTTGGGGGGGAGTTTTTTTCCCACTGGGTTTTCTCCCTTTCTCCATTTGTGAGAGATTGCATTGCATGGTTTTGCTTGCATTTGCATATTGTACATGGGTACCTATCATGGCCTAGTAGCCGGGACCCATCTTGCATTGTTGACTTGAGTCGTCATTCCCCTAAGTTGCACTTAAGGGGGGGTGTTGGTGTAAATAAATATTCATTTTGGATATTATTACACTTTACTTAAGTTAACTTAGGATAATGCATCTCTTCGTAGTTTGGATTTGAGACACTTAGGGAAGTGTGCACATAGGGATAGAGCTTGTAGGAGAAATTCCACCTTTTGTGGTCTTATTTTGCTGTTACACTCCACATTCGGTGGGTCATCCACCTCTTGTGGAATATTATATTATTTCTCTTACCTACCCCTAGTATTTCTTACCTACCCTTGTTTCTCATTGAGCCACATGTCATAATGGTGTGCTCGTACATCCATATGGCCTTGCCTATATAAGCAGGCCTATATTCATTGTATTGGTTAATCCAGTTGATCATTTGCATATTGATGAGAATACAGTTTGTTCTTATCATTTTATTGTCTCTCTTTCATGCTTTTCATTGTGCCCTTGATCTTGGCAAAATCCTACAATTAGCCACAAAGTCAACTCCTTGTCCCTTCCATCCAACCACATTCCTCTAGACATCCCATCCTCCAAGGAAATTTTAATTCCTTCTTATTCCTCCAATCCCTATGATCATCCCTTTTGAATAATTTTTAATTCCTTACCCCCATCCCTCAAGGAATATTTTATTCCTTTCCCTTCCCTAGGCACATTGGGAAGTCTTCCCAATGAGCCTTGAGGGGTGTGGAGACAAGAAATGCCTTTAAGGAATATCTCTTGGTCTCCACACTTGTCTTGTCACCTCCTCTTGGGCCATGTGTGGGCTCACAGGAAATTGTGACCCTTCATCTTGGGTCAATCCTAGCCCTCCATTTCTTCTCCTCTCCTATAAATTGAGGACTCCATCCCCTTGTATCTCACCTCCAAATCTTGTAAGTGTGTGCTGCTAATTTTCTTAGTGAAATCCATCTAGGTACCCAAACTATAGTCAAATCATCTTTATTCTCATACTTAGCCATTTAGATCAATCATCCACAACTTCACTCTTTCATCCATCTATCCATCTCCATCCTAATTTATGCACACATTGGAGAGCCAACCACATATCTACATTGGACCAATCAAACCAAGCTAAGGAGTGGTGCATTCTTGGCTTCATCAAGAGTCCAAATCGAAGGAACAAGAGAGCCCTCTTGTCAAAGTATAATAGATTGTTATTTATGTCTTTTATTTGTGTGTTTTGTGCTTTTGATTTGAATTGGCAATCTAACCTTACATTAGGATATTTCCCTTGGTTCAATGTATATTGAAATAAAATTTTGATACATTTATAGCTTCTTGTTGCAAATGAGTTATGCAACTCTTGACCAACTAGGTCTCTATCAGTTAATAGTCTTCTTCTTCTTTACTGGATCTCACACTATCGGTTAACAGATTGCTCTCTCTACTTCTTGGCCTCTTTTCTCTCTTTCTCACAACCTCTCAACACACTGTGTCACACTTGGATGTATTCTTGATCAACCACACCTCACTGGTTAGCTCAACTATTAGACCTGCTACAATTTGTCGGTACTCAATCACAACTAGTGAAACCCTCTCATTGGTTTTCTTGCACACTCACTCTGCAACTTTCTTAGAATAAATTCTAAGGGGGATGATCCTTCTCTGCACTCAATTTCTTTTCACTCTTCTTCTTCTCCTCAAGAATCAATAATGTTTGTTTCGATCTCATATATTTATCATCATGGATTGCCTCCAAGAACACATTCAATCACTGTCGTGTTAGGTTTTACCTTCTCCAAATCGATCTGAATCCGATTTGATTTTATATGCTTTTCCAGGGATAAGATCTTCATGACATTGATAAATCACCAGCAAAGATTTTCTTTCCAATGTGCATTTTCTAAATCTAAAGGTCTGCAACATGGCTTTCTATTTTCTTTGTCATTCACCATTAATGGCTTTAATGTTTCCTTCACCAAACAAGTACGAAGATCAAATCTTCTTGCAGGATCAGTTCAGTCACTTTTCCAACTTGCCTTCCTCGAGCCGCAATCCTTTGGCATCCTTTGTGACTTGCGGGCTCCTAATAAAAGCTAACCTACTTGCAGATTTGTTACATCGATGCACACTCCACCAACCTGTGCAATCCCTCCACTTGCAATATAGTTGTCATGTTTGTCGACATCCACCTCTTCTTGGATTCCTATGTCGGTTTGACATTCTTTGTCAACTAAGATAGACTACTATTTTAGTTCATCTTACCGGTTATGACCATCAAACATCCTCTCTATTTTGCTCACTAGCTGTTGTGCCTTCATAACACACAAAGTACCTTCATTCCGATTTATGCCTTATCAGTAAACCTACTTTATTGGTAGATGACACAATTCATGTTTTATCCTTCCTTTTGTCTTTCTCTTCATAACACACAAACAATCTTCATTCCGGTTTATGCCCTACTGGTAAGCCTTCTTTATCGATGGATAACACAAGTCATGTGTTAGCCTTCCTTTTGTCTTTCTCTTCTTATACCGGTCACCACTTCTTACTTATCAGTGACCTTACCAACCCGATTCACATCAATGACAACTTAATGCCAATAATGCCCACCAATACCACCATTTGATACTATGGCGGTGATTTGTGTTGTGTTAAGGAAGATTGTATAGATTCACTAAACCTAGGAAATTGTGTCAAGGTTCAAGAGCCGACATGAGATCTAATGTCTAAAAAATGACATTGTGATGAGTTATTTCATAATAGAAGATATAAGTGATGTTATGATTTGAAGTAGATGTGATTTGTTGAAGGAGTTGCAGAGTATGTCCGTGATGCAGTAATGTGTGAGAAGAAAAGGATCTAAACAAGCAGAATTTGCTATTCTTATATCATACCACCTATTGTTTTCTAATCACTACAACAGTTAAATCCCCTAACCGGGTAAGTTGTAACAAGCTTCATTGTAGAAATCCTCTAACAAGGTGATTCATTATTCTTCTAGTTTTTAATTCCCTTCACTCATTCTCTCTCCTAGTCAAATCCTCCTACAAATCCCATCTACTCTAATCTCACCTAATCATTCTTCTAGTCCCTCTTCTAATGTGTTTCTAGTGGCTAATCCTCATGATTAGCCACAAAGTCAACTCCTTGTCCCTTCCATCCAACCACATTCCTCTAGACATCCCATCCTCCAAGGAATTTTTAATTCCTTCTTATTCTTCTAATCCCTATGATCATCCCTTTTGAAGAATTTTTAATTCCTCATCCCCATCCCTCAAGGAATATTTTATTCCTTTCTCTTCCCTAGACACATTGGGAAGTCTTCCCAATGAGCCTTGAGGAGTGTGGAGATAGGAAATTCCTTTAAGGATATCTCTTGGTCTCCACACTAGTCTTGTCACCTCCTCTTGGGCAATGTGTGGGCTCATAGGAAATACTAACCCTTCATCTTGGGTCAATCCTAGCCCTCCATTTCTTCCCCTCTCCTATAAATTGAGGACTCCATCCCCTTGTATCTCACCTCCAAATCTTGTAAGTGCATGCTACTAATTTGCTTAGTGAAATCCATCTAGGTACCCAAAATACAGTCAAACCATCTTCATTTGCATACTTATCCATTTTGACCAATCATCCACAACTTCACTCTTTCATCCATCTATCCATCTCCATCCTCATTTGTGCACACATTGGAGAAACAACCACATATCTACATTGAACCAATCCAATCAAGTTAAGCAGTAGTGCATTCTTGGATTCATCAAGAGTCCAAATCGGAGGAACAAGAGAGCCCTCTTGTCAAGGTATAATAGATTTTTATTTATGTCTTTTATTTTGTGTTTTGTTCTTTTGATTTGAATTAATAATCTAACATTTTATTAATATATTTCCTTTGGTTCATTTTGGCACGCTTGGTGGGACCCACATCCCTAGAATTTAATTTTTTTCAAGTTTTTTGCAAGTTTTTTATCGCAAGTATCGGAAAAACATGAGCATCTGCAAATCGACGCGACCGATTTGGGTTCAGCACAAAGGACAAAGTTTTTCAGCGCGTGTGCACGCGCTGAAAATTTGATTTTTTTCCGCTTCTCTGCAGGCCTGCACATTAGTGCAAGCATTGCAGGAACAACGCGTCCATTCTCAGGACTTTCTTATGTAGTTTTAAAAAAATCCCTCTTTCTTCTTCTTCTTTCTATTTCATCATTAAAACCTTAAGAATACTAAAAAGGTAAAAAATCTAGAAAAATAAAAAACAAATAGTTAATTTTGCTATAACTAGTATTCTTTTTTGGCATTCTCGTTTCAGCACAAGCGCCCTACAAATAGTGCAGGTGCTCTGCTGGGTTTCCTGCTTAATTTCAAATTTTTAAAATTTAAATCTCTGTTGTATGTACTAACCTGCTTTAGTGCATACACTCACGCTTCAACACGATCGACATTATATTAGCGTGATCATTTTTGAAAAAATCCCGTTCGTTTTTTAATTTGAAAATTTAAAATTCTAACCACTAACTTGTTTTGGATTTCTTTTTATTTTAGCGTGAGTGCACATGCTTCAATGTGACTGAATCTGAATAGCACGACCGCTCAGTTATAAATTGACATTTCTTTTGGTTTTTGTATTTTTTCCTGAATTTCCTTTTTGCTTTATTTTTGGCCCACTTTAGCGTGTACGTAGGCGTTTTAGCTCCATCGTAGGCACTTCAACGCGATTGTCTGCAGATCAGCATGAGCATTGTTTCTGCAGACCTGTATCTACTAATCACATTTTTGTGAGTTTTGCAGCTTTATTCGATTGTCCAAGACATAGAAACAAAAGTGTTGATCTGATTTTTTTCAGGTTGCCTTGGAGATTCATCTAAACCTTGTGTTTTCATTTTTTTTAGGCGCTTAGACTTAATTAGGGGGTAAATGAACCATTTTTTTCTATGTTTGTGAAAAGTGTAAAGGTAGGAGAGTATGCTCTCATCTATCTAGATGATCAAAAATCCAAACCCTCCAGGGTTTTCATGTTTATTGCATGTTTACCCTTAGTGAGCCTGCCTTCCCGAGTTGCTCTTAGAGATGATGAGAGGGGAACAACCCAAGTGAGTAAACCTAGACTTGGGGTTCCCAACTCACTATAATAAATAGGCCATTGGGAATGAAAGACTCAATGATTGGGGCTATTTGAGAGTTCACTCTCACACTGGGTGCTTAGTAGGATCCTAGAGATCTCAATCATGCTTGTGTGACTACTAAGTTCTTGGTGCTTCGTTGGGCTATAGGCCTCAATTGCGCTTGCACAACTATGAAGGGTGGTTCCTAACGGTAAGCCATACTAAACACCTTGTGCATAGTGGCAAAAAACCTTTTAGTCATTGGTGTAGGAGGTCAAACCTCTGAAGCTGCCCATATTTTTATGACCCTTGGTAGAGACACAAAGTTTGCCATGAGGAGTTTTCATGGGAATTGGTGCTTGGCTGCCCTGGAGTAGTGAGTGTCGTGGAGGGGAGCCAGTGGGGTCAAGCATCTAAGTGTCCACTCTACATAAGCGTAGCTAGGAAACCAATTGGGATCCATTGACTATTGTCCTTGCTAGCCCTAGGAATGTTGTATATGAGCATGAGTGTCTTTGAGTTCAAATTCATTTGATTATTGTGTTTTCTTTGCTTGACAGTTGCTTGCCAAGAGTAGACTAAACACATCATTATCCCTAAACACTTTGCAAAACACTTTTCTAAAAACAAACAACCATTCAAGTCAAAGTCCTAGTCACAATTCCAATCATAGTCATACCCAAGTCACATCCTAGTAGTCTTCCACACAAAGTCCCAATTGCGTCAAAATTTCGTCTCTCATGTTTCATAAACCCAAGTTGTATAAGCATCCCAAGAAGTCAATCCATTGACCTATCAAGAAGAAGAAGCTCACACAAGCACAACTTATTAGATGTCAGAAGTTTTGGTACACAAACCGCAAATTCTTGCTTAAACATAGGACCTTCTTGCATCATTACCACGATTACATCCATGGTCAGAGAAATGAGTTTGATGCTAGTGATGAATTCAAAGTTTGTGCCCACCATCAAGGTTTAGGTTTATCTTTTAACACCAACTATCATCAGATTCAGGGTGGTTGCATCCCTTCATACAACTTCCAATTCGAACCAATCATCTATTGAGTCATGTTCATGCCAAGGATAGCCTAGTCATCAAATTTCTTCTAATCATCACTATCATCTCTCTTTGATCAATCATCCTCAATATTTTCCTAAGGACTTAACAAATCAATTGACCACAAATCAATCACCTTCAATTATCAAATCAATTCTCAAATCGAAATAAAATCATCCTTTAATCCAATTTAACCTCACGTTAAGGTTTTATGCCTTCTGAAGTTTTATTTAGACCTTATCCTCAATCAATCAGTCACTTGGCTTTGTGCTTGAAGAATAATCCTCTCCAAGTATCTTTTCTCTATCCTTTGAGTTGATCAATACTCTTACCTCGCATCTTTATTTTTCTTAGGGTCATTAGTCAACCCTTAGTAGAAGAAAGACTTTGATCATCATCCCAAGGTCTAAATTTTACCCAACATGGTCATTACCTTGCTTGTGGTTTCATCAACATTTCCCACCTAAAATCCTTATCCAAAGACTAAGGTGCAATCCTAATCAAACCTGTGTCCTAATCCAAGGACTTTACCAATCAATCAAATCCAATTTCATAAAATTAAAATTAAATCCCAAAACCCAAGATCCTTGCTTAGTCCTTTCATCAAATTTCTTCCTCCTCCAATCAATATTTTCTAAGGTTATTCATGTATGGTCACAACTCGATCTCAAAAGAAAAAGATGGCCAAACAACAATATGGTATGCTGGACATTAGTGTCCTATATGAAGACCCTACAAAAGATCCTACACAAAGTGTGAAACCCAACATTCAAAATCAACCACAATATCCTAATATGGTTGATCAAGATGAACTCTCTCTGGAAGTGCAAACTTTCTTAGAAGACACTTATAATCAAGAAATATTGGAGAAATTTATCTGACACAATCCTAGTGCTCTTCTAAAGATCTCCTTGAAAATGGAGCTCAAATCCCCCCCCCCCCCCATTTTGATAGATCCACTCTTGGTCAACAACCACAAGGAGACCTTGCTTCTACTCATACTCTCGCACCCGTTATTTAAACTCAATCAATTGTGCCCCCACCCATCATTCAAGCCCAATCAATAGCACCCACGACATTTGTCCGCATGGTCTCCATTCCACCTTCTTCCTTCTTAGTATCTATGCCACTATCAAATCCGATCTCGTCTATTCTCCAACATGATTCTATGCCATCTTCTTCTACCCGACCATACATTTCTATTCCACAATCCTCCATTCCTCTCAACAATGTCGCTAACTTCATTTGAGCCTCACTTCCTCCTATCAAAACAGTTTGTGGGTCGCAATCGACTCTCACTCAAGTCCCTATGACATCGGTCATCACATCTCACATCAATGCTTCTTGATCATATCAATACATTAGTGGTGGTGGACCTTCCATAACTCATCTGATTCTAGGGGTGAACACAATTCATGATGTCCAAAATCCACAACAAGACCTCATTAAAGAAATACAGGGCATGAAAAACATTATCAAAGACATGAAGGAAGGTACTAACAAAAGGAAACCTTACTTGTTTGAGGAATTTTGTCCTTGTCCTTATGACCCATCTATATCAGTCGCACCATACCCAGCAAGGTTTGAAATGCCTAAGTTCACAAATTATGAGGGCAAAGGGGACCCCCGAGACCATGTTCATGAATTTCACATCTTATGTCAAGAGATCTCCTATAGTGACTTATACCTTCGAAGGCTCTTCCCTAAGAGTTTCATGGGAGATTCTCTTGTATGGTTCTCATCCTTACCTCAAGGTTCTATCACCTCCTTCCTAGACTTAGCAGAGAAGTTCAGGGCTCATTATGCCTATAACATTTCTAATTATGTTTCCATGATGGACCTTTGTAGCACGAAACAAAGGATTGGAGAGACTTTTGCTAACTTCTTGAAAAGATGGTGACATCTTATCAAGAAATTTCAATGTGACATGCCAGAACAACACCAAATTGAATTATTTCAAAAGAATCTAGTGCTTGAACTATCAAGACCTTTAACATCTCAATGTATTAAATCTTTCCAAAAATTGACTGACATGGGCCTAGCCCTCGAACTTGTCTTGTTAGAGGAAGGAACCTTGAAACATTACCAAAAGTCAAGTCAAAATTATTCCTCTTATCACAATGATAAACCAAAATTTTGGTCCAAAAACAAGAATGTAGTCAATGATGGTGTGACTGATGCCAAATGGGTGCAGACTATGGCCTCTCCTCCAAATCCCACCACCACCAATCGCCAATTCAACAATCAAAATAATCAAAATCAATCTCAAAATCCTCATAACAATGTCTCAGTCTAGGGGTGACCATCCTGATCTAATAACAAGACTCCAAGAGATTTAATTCCTCTTATCGAGCCCTTTAAAGTGGTGTTTCAAAATCTTGTCCAAGCATGCGCAATGGTCTTCTCAATAACTTGCCCATTCGACCCCAATCAACCCAAACCTAAGTGGTATAATGAGAATGATTATTGTGAGTATCATCGTATCAATGGGCATGATACATGAAAGTGCATGAAGCTTAAAATATACATACAAGATCTCATTGATAGAGGTGAGATTGAAGTAGAAAATTCAAAACCTGATAACAACAATGACAAACTCAAAATGTACCAAGAACCCTTCCAAAACATGATAAAGGAAAAGGCTCATCATCTAACACTATGAACTATGACTACAATAATCATATAATAGGATTTGAATTTTTAGTAGATCGCATTGAGATTGCAGACAACCATGTCAATATCATAACTATCCAAGGAGCTAACCCTCCCCCTTCCCAAAGTAGACCTAACCCTACTAAGATGAAAATTCAAGGCACTACATCTTCTGCTTCCCACTCTAAGAATGACTGCAATGTAACCACTCGTTGAGCCAAAGTCACTGTCCAAGGAGCCCCTCCCCCACCAAACCCTCCCCCATGTCTTCCACCCACCGATATGACCTCCTTGACCAACTTGGGAAGACCCCTGCACAGATCTCCATCCTAGAAATTCTCAAGACTTTCCCTGTCCATAAAGAAATTTTGGAACAAGCCCTCCTTAATTCTTGCATTCCCGATAATATCAATGCCACCCAATTTCAAGCTCTCATTGGAAAATTTTCTACCCAACAACACCTTGTGTTCACTTCCAATGATTCTCCTGCAAATGAAGACCATTATAAACCTTTGCACATTGAAGCCCTTATCTAGAAGCACAAAGTCAAATGTATCTTGATAGATAGTGGATCCAAACTCAATTTGTGTACATACAAGTTAATAACACAATTGGGACTTTCTGAGGACATGGTAGATACATTAGGAAGAATCACAATAAAAGCATATGATGATGCAGAAAGAGTTTCTAAAGCCATGATCACCTTGCCTCTTCAAGTGGGACCTATTACAATTGAGACCCCTTACCAAGTCCTAGATCTTGATCTCCCTTACAATATTCTCCTCGCTTGCCCATGGATTCATTCCTTGTAGGTCATACCCTCCACTTATCATCAATGCATCAAATTCCCCTTCAATGGAAGAGAGATCACCATCAAAGGTGATCCACAACCCTTTCAATATTTCAAGCTCTTAGAGGGGAAGCATCCATATCATTGCCCACTTAATAGACCCTCTCAAACTCCTCCATCTGACACATCAAACATTGCCTCCACCTCATCCCAAGCAGACCCAAAAATCAAGATCCTGGATAATGGCTGAGGAGAATACAAATTGGAGGATGTCTTATTAATAGGCCATCTCCCCTTATCCCCCAAGTCATTCGACAAACCAAGAGAAATAAAAAAAGATCAAAAACTTGTTATACAATGCAAAGATACCACCTTTTAGCAATAGGGTCCACTTGATGAGGAGAGCCTTGACACAGATGTCTCTTTATGGTTGTACCGGGAAGAAGATGAAGACCCAACAAAATACCTAAAAAAATGTATCCAAAAGCATCAGCTATAGTAGAAAAAATGGGTTACAAAGGACACGGCTTGGGACCAAAGGAGAAAGGAAGAAAAGAACCAATAAACCCTATCTCTTGCAAGTATAACAGGGGCTTGGGGTACACTCCAGTGCCTAAGATCACTATTGTTGGTGCTCCTTCAAGTCCTTGTTTGGATATGACGAAGGGGAGTTCCATGAAATGCCTTTTGAATATAAAGACGACATCTTCTTTGGCATCCACATCAACATTGTCACTCCTATAACCCCTCCCATTCCACATGAGTTGCATCTTGTCCATCCCAAACTCATAGATTGGGGTCAATGAGATAGACCCACTTCAGACATCTGTACCGATGATAACACTCGCATTACTCTCTTAACTATACAAAATTTGGAAGACTGCAACAGAGTACATGAGATTCAATTGCATGAAAAGGTATACTTTGGTAGTCAAGTCAATGCCCTTAGTCACAAAAAAGATAATAAAAAGAAAAAACATGATTCCCTAGGTGAAAACCTCTCCGAGGCACCTTTGGATGAGGAAAAAGTAAAAACAAAGGGCGTATCTGAAAGTGAAAACCTAGAAAAGGCACTTGAGGATGAGGGAGTTGACCTCCCTACCATTGGTCATCTTCGATAGGATAGGTCAAATTTGTTAATAGAAGAAACAAACAGTATCAATATGGGCATCGAAGAGATTCCAAAAAATGTGCTCTTTGCCAAGTCCCTCACAGATCGAGAGAAACAAGACTTCATCAATTTCCTCACAAAGACAAAAATAAACTTTGCTTGGTCCTATGCTAACATGTCAAGTTTAGATCCTAACTTGGTGGTTCATAATCTTGTTGGCTAGCTAGATGTAAAACCCATAAAATAGAAGTTGTGCAAGATGCATCCACATATTGCACTCCTAGTCAAAGTGGAACTCCAAAAGATGTTGGATGTAGGATTCATCAAACCAATAGACTACCCTAAATGGGTATCCAACATTGTACCTATCAGAAAACCCACTGGGGGCATCGACATCTATACTGATTTCTAAGATCTAAACAGGGCTTGCCCTAAAGATGATTTCTCACTCCCCAACATAGACATGATTGTGGAATTCACAGTAAGACATGAGATGCTATCACTTATGGATGGATTTTCGAGATATAATCAGATCAGGATCATAGAGGAAGATCAACACAAAACTGTGTTCACAACACCATGGGGGACTTTTTGATACCAGGTCATGCCTTTTGGCCTAAAAAATGCCAGAGCTAAAAATCAACGTGCAATGACAATAATTTTCCATGACCTCTTGCACAAAATCATGAAGGACTATATGGATGATCTTCTAGGAAAATCAAAGACAACACATGATCCCTATCTTAAGACAGATCTTTGAAAGATTGAAAAAATACAAACTGCGCCTCAATCCTAAGAAGTGTGTCTTTGGTGTCACATCGAGAAAACTACTAGGTTTCATTGTTTCCCATAGAGGCATCGAGGTTGATCTTGCAAAGGTGAAAGCCATCATGGAAATGCCTCCCCCAAAGACCCTCAGGGAGCTATGCAGCCTCCAAGGGAAACTCCAATCTATTTGGTGCTTCATCTCACAGCTTGTAGATAAATGCCATCCACTTGCACACCTGTTGCGTAAAGACACAAAATTAAAATGGGACTGCCCGTGTCAAAATCCTTTTGAAAAACTCAAAGAATATCTGGCATCACCTCCAATTCTTATACCTCCTACTCCTGGAAAGCCTCTTATTTTGTACATATGTGGTACTACAATGGCATTGGGGGAATTATTGGCACAAATAGATGATCAGGGAAAGATTCATGCCATATACTACATCAGTCGAACACTAGTGGGCTATGAACTCAATTATACCCCCATTGAAAGAACATGCTTAGCATTGGCATTTAGTATACAGAAACTCTGGCACTACATGCTAAACAACAAAACAAAACTGAGTGCTAAGATTGACCCTCTTAAATATCTCTTGTTAAAAGCTACCCTCACTGGCAGAACCGCTAAATGGGTCATGTTGTTAAGAAAGTTTGACATTGAATATGTAGACAAGAAATCAATCAAGGGATAGGTAATCGCAAACCAACTGGTTGACACTCCACTTCCAGGTGACTATCTGATCCTTATAGAATTGCCAGATGAATTCATAATGTTTGTCACCACATCCTCCGCATGGCAGTTGTACTTTGATGGCTCTTGCACCCAAAATGGATCAGGGGCAGGAATACTATTGATCACACCTCAAGGATATTGCATCCCAAAGTCATACAAGATAGCCTTTTCATGTACCAACAACATCATAGAATATGAGGCACTGATTATCGGACTATGCTTGGTTATCCAATGGAAGATAGTGGAATTACAAGTCTATGGTGATTCCAACTTGTCATAAAACAAGTCAATGAAGAATATCAAACAAAAGATGACAAACTTCTTCCCTATCATAATATGGTTGAAGATCTTGAGCATCATTTCACAACAATCAAGTTTGATCAAACCCCACAAACAAACAATAGAGTTGCAAATGCAATGGCCACCATTGGCTCCCTCCTTCAGATGCTAGCACATAGTCAAAAGTGTGAGTTCTTGGTCGAGCAATTATTCATATCAGCATATGATTTACCAAAATCTGAAATGGTGTGCGTACTCATTGGTCCCAAATCCCCCTGATATCAAGAGACCTTCGCGTTCCTAAAAGATAACACCATTCCCCCACACCTTACCAAAATCCAACAACAAACCTTCATCCACCGATGTGCTTGTTAAACTATCCTTGGAGACACCTTATTCAAAAGGCATTTCAATGGTTCCCTCCTAAGGTGTTTAGATAAACAAGAGGCTAAATGGGCACTACATGAAGTGCATGAAGGCATCTGTGGGGCACATTCATGTGGGCTCACCTTGGCTAAAAATATCTTGAGAACAGGATATTACTGGCCTAAAATGGAAGTAGATGCATATAATTATGTGAATAAATGCATCCCTTGCCAGCAACATGGCAACAAGATCCATGCACCATCACAAGAATTGTAGTCGTTCATTACACCCTGGCCCTTCTCACAATGGGGGATTGATCTCATTGGGAAAATACACCCTACATCCTCCAATGGTCATAAATTCATTATTACCACCACCGAATATTTCACCAAGTGGGTAGAGGCCATCCCTCTTACCTTCACAACTGGTAAGAAAATATCCAAATTCATTCCATAAAGTCCTAATCTTACCAGTCTAATAATCCAATGGAGTCTTCAATTTGTGGATTAATGATGAATAGTTAGTACTAGACCGGTACTGAGAGGGGGGGTGAATCAGTACAGTCAAAAACACTTTCCTAAAACCAGTTAGACAACAAACACTACAAATGACTGGCAAACATTAACACCGATCTGAAACAGAGTACAATCAGTAAAGCTAAGAATGACTGTGACAAGCATTAATCAGTTAATCACTTAGCTTTCCACCCAACTTAATACTACACTTCCATTTCACCCTTATGCATGAACAGGTAATCTATCATCAGAAATATAATAACAGCTAGTTCAGCATGATTTACCTTCAGACACAAATCACTTAAACCATCACATGAAAAACACCACACATGACACACGGATTTTTCACATGGAAACCCAACTGGGAAAACCCACATTGGGGATGAATACCCACAAGTTGTTTTTGAACTCTTTATAAGTCTGCTCTGTTAGGAGCCTAGTCCGGTTAAAGACTTATTACAACAGGTTATGTTAGCAACCGATCCTACTAGGGATCACCTGGTGAAGGGATGGCTAAATACCCGGTTAAGGTTTAAACCCTATTAGAGGTTACCTTGTTAGAGGATTTCAAGAACTCAATGAATTTGAATCACCCTGTTAAAGGATTTACAGCAAGCTGGTTGAAGTTACCCTGTTAAAGGATTTTGCAACTATTGAGGTGGTTAGAGATCAACAGGTATTACAATGATCTGGTAACAACACTCAATGCCAATGCAGATCCACTTTAGTTCCCCTTCTCCTTTTGAACTCACACTCTGCAAGTATCAATCCTCTTATCCAATCTGGCAAGAATCACGTATCTCTGCACTTAGATACACACACAACATTTTCCAACAACCTCAGAAAGAAACACAACATCGACCTTATAGGAAATAGATAGGTCGGTAGCATAAGCCCTAAACCCTAAAAATTTTAGATTAAGAAATTCAAACAGTTCAATCCTAACCGTTGAACATATTGCATTAAATGCAACAATCTTGAACCAATCTCAAGACATTCTCTATCATTCGTTCTCCACCGCATTCATGGCGGTTGATAATGCATCACATGTTTTCACCATTTACAAACTTCACACGTTCTCGAGGTAGGTAGGAGAAATCTCCTTCATGCAAGATCCTTCACGTGCACAAGGATGATGTGGCAACAAGTTCTGTTCTTCATTACAATGCTAACTCATCACACAATTTCATCGGTTGAGTCACATAGGCTTGGAACAAATCAATCGGAAACCCTGAAGTTGAGACTACCAACCGCTAGTCATACAAAGCTTCATGTATCGGTTCCCATACCAACATACTAATTCACCATCATACCGCTTCACTTTAGCACATATACCAGTTCACTCTTCAGCATATTGACATCAATGACAACATACAATGTCATCATGTCTTCATACTACCGATTCACATAATGCCAACAATCTCCCCCTTTGGCATTGATGGTAAGATACAAAGATATCTCTTTGCTTCACATCTTCTTCCCCAATTTTGGCAGATATCTTATCCACTTCACATCTTCTCCCCCTTTGACAACAATGCCAAATTGGAGGCACAAGCTTCCCTGATCCATTATGCTGCTCCCTCTGAGGAGTAGCATCCTTCAACACATCAATCCTAAAGAGATTTGACAATGCAATACCTGATTGAAGTGGAGTACATAGCTTAGTTCACCTCCTGAAGGGGCAGCACCCCTAATTCACCTCTTAAGTAGGTAAATGTAGCCTTTGGGAGAGGCTTGGTGAATATGTCTGCTAACTACTCCTTGTTGGAAACATGTTCCAGTTCAATCTCTTTGTTTTGAGCCTTTTCCCTCAAGAAATGATACTTAATCTCAAAGTCCTTGATTCTAGAATGCAAAACCGGATTCTTGGAAATATTGATAGCACTTGTGTTATCACAAAATATGCTTACCGGTTCAGATACAGGAACTTTGAAGTCATTTAGTACATGCTTCATCTAGATTGTCTGAGTGCAGTTTGTGAAAGCTGCAACATACTTTGCTTCTGTTGTAGACTAAGAGATACAACTCTGCTTCTTACTCATCCATGAGACTAGTTTACCACTGAGAAAGAATGCACCACCAGTTGTGCTCTTCCGGTCATCCACATTACCTACCCAATCAGCATCTATGAATACTTTCAAGTTGAAATCATTGCTATAAGGATACCACAATCCATAGTCAACAGTTCCCTTTAGATATCTAAGAATCCGCTTGACTACAACCAAGTGGGATTCTCTTGGGCTTTTCTAGAACCTTGCAGTAATGCCAACTGCATGTGCAATATCTAGTCTGTTGTGCACTACATAATGCAACTTACCAATAATTGATCAGTATTCCTTTTCATCAACCAAAGCTGAGTCATCCTCTTTGGATAATTTACAACCGGTCACCATTGGTGTACCAACTGGTTTGTTGTCTTCCATGCCAAAGGTCTTCAACACCTCTTTGACATACTTGGACTGAGTAATGAAGATTCCATCTTTCATTTGTTGAATATTTAGTCCAATGAAGAACTTAATCTCCCCTATGAGTGACATTTCAAATTCCTTCTTCATCTCATCTGAAAACTCATGACTCATCTTGTCATCTCCACCAAAGATTATGTCATCAACAAATACTTCACAGATCAAAATTTGATCTCCTTCTGATTTCAAGTAGATATTGTTATCTTCACTTGTTCTCTCAAATCCAATCTTCACAAGATGGGAGTGCAGGCATTCATACCATGCTCTAGGTGCCTGCTTTAGACCATACAAGGCTTTATGTAGCCTACACACCATGTCACTATCTTCAGATAGGGCAAACCCATCTAGTTTCTCTATATACACCTCCTCTTTAAGTACTCCATTTAGGAATGCAGATTTTACATCCATTTGGTATACTTTGAATCCTTTAAAAGCTGCATATGCAAGAAGCATATGAACTCCTTCCAATCTTGCTACTGGACCAAAGGTTTCTCCATAGTCTTCTCCTTCTTCATGGGCATATCCTTTACATACTAGTTTGGCTTTGTTCCTTACCACTGTGCCATCCTCATTCAGCTTATTTTTGAAGACCCATTTGGTTCCAATGACATTTTTATGCTCCGATCTAGGTACCAAGGACCATGTAGCATTCTTTTCTATCTAATCAAGTTCCTCTTCCATTGCCTTGATCCAATCTTCATCTTTATGTGCCTCTCTGAATGATTTAGGCTCAAATTCAGAGATCATACATGAGTTTTCTCTGATCTTTCTTCTTGTAAGAATTCCTGCATCCTTGTCTCCTATGATTTGCTTTGGATCATGATTGAGTTTGACATACCTGGGTATGTTCTTAACAACTTCCTGTTGCTTTTTTTCATCATCCTCATCTTCATCATCATCAGCATCTACCAGTCTAGGAGCACTATTACTGGTGCTGAGCTGATTTGCAACCGGTTCCCAGAAGGTTACTACTGGTTCATCTCTCACTTGCTCACTTTCGGTTTCCTTCGGTTTCTTAGATTTTTCATCAACCCTAACATTTATGCTTTCAACGATTCTCTGAGTCCTATTATTGAAACATTCTAGTGCTTTACTTTTGGTGGAATATCCTAGAAATATTACTTCATCACATTTTTCATCAAACTTGCTCTGATGTTCACTCCTCTTGATATAGCATTTACTATCAAATACTTTTAATTAGCTTACCACTGGTGTCTTACCGGTCCAGTACTCATAAGGAGTCTTATTCTTTCCTTTCTTGATGAGTACTCGGTTCATTGTGTAGACTGCAGTGCTCACCGCTTCTCTCCCAAAGGTGTGAGCAACCTTTCCTTGGATTAACATAGTTCTAACCACTTCAACCACAGTCCAGTTGTTCCTCTCTACTAAGCCATTCTGCTGAGGAGTCTGGGGGGCAGACAATTGCCTCTTGATGCCATTCTCTTCACAATATTTGTTGAATTCACCGGAAGTGAATTCCCCTCCTTGATCAGTTCTAAGGCATTTGATTCTTCTACTGCTTTCCTTTTCTACCAGTGCTCTAAAAGCTTTGAACTTTCCAAAGGCTTGAGACTTGTCCTTCAACAATGTGACCCACATCATTCTTGAGTAATCATCTCTAAGTATCATAAAATACATATCTCCCTACACACTCCTAGTTTTCATAGGACCACACAAATCAGTATGCACAAGATCAAGTAAATTGTCTGTAGTGAAAGATTTACCTTTGAAAGTTGAGGAAGACATTTTCCCCAGTTGACATTCTCTGCACAAAGGATTTTCCAATTTGCTTAGCACTAGCAATCCTTTAACTGCCTTGATCTTACTGGCCTTCACAATTTTATCAAAGTTTACATGGAAGATTCTCCTATGCCATATCCAACTATCATCAAACTTAGCCATAAGACAAGTACTGATATTTGCATTCAGCTAAAACAGGTTACCTTTGGTCTGCATACCGGTGGCCACCAATTCACCATTCTTTCCTTTGATTTTGCACACTCCATTCTTGAATTCCAGAGTGAGTCCACTATCATTTAGCTAGGCAACACTCAAAAGGTTGTGTCTGAGACCATCAACCCAATACACATTGTCAGCACTGCTCTTTCTATTCAGAGATATGGAAACTCTGCCTTTGACCATACATGGTGCATCACTACCAAAGCAAACCACACCACCATCATACTCTTCCAAAGATAGAAACTTGCTCTGGTCACCAGTCATATGGTGAGAACAACCACTATCAATAATCCACTCATTGGAATTATCAAAGCGGGAGACAAGAGCCTTCTTCTTTGACATATCTTCCTTGACAACAACAAACACAATATCTTCATTTTCTTCATCTTCTGATTCCTCATCAGTGACACCTTCATCAACTGCCACAAACAGTTTCTCCAGTTTCCTCCTTTGAACTTCTTGAACTTTTCCGGTTTGTCCTTGCTATCACCATTTGGACAGTTTACAGCAATGTGTCCTATCCAGATACAAGAAAAACATTTCAAAGGAAGTTTACCTCTGTATTTATCAGTTCCCTTAGGAAGTCTCTTGGCAAGAAGAGTTTCAAATTCCATCAAAATCTCCTCATCATCCATTTCTCTTCTCTATCTTGGTTTACCACTAGTTCTTACTTCTTTGCCTTTTCTAGATGGTGCATATGATGCTCTAAAGGCTAATTCAGTCTTCTACACACTACCATCAAAACTGTTTAACTCATAAGCAATCAACTTTGCAATGATGGAGTCTAGGGATACCTTCGTCTTGTCTATTAACCTCAACTCCTGAATAGATGCAACCCTTATTGCATAGACTAGTAATAAGGATCTCAAGACTTTGCTTACAACAGTGGAGTCTTCAATTTTGCCTCCTGCACTCTTGATGTCTCCAACAATGGTTTTGATTCTTATTCTATATTGTTGAATGGTCTCTCCTTCAACCATCCGCATGTCTTCAAACTTACCCCTAAGGCTTTCTTATTTAGCCTGTTTTACATGCTCATCTCCGCCATAGATATTTTCAAGAGTATCCCATACTTCTTTGGGATTTACTTTATCATGGACATCAATAAACTCAATGTCAGATAAACTACTAATTAGGGCTTCCATGACTTGCCCATTCTCCTACATCTCTCTCTTTTGGTCATCGGTGAGAGTACCGGTAGGGGCAACATAAGCATTCTCAACATAGCTCCAGTGTTGAGCACCTATGCTTCTGAAGTATATCTTCATTATGTCTTTCCATATTTTGAAATTATCTCTATTGAACTTTGGGCCTTCCCTCTTCATCATTAGAAATAGGATCTTTTCCCCAAGCAGTTAAGCTTATAACACAGAGGACTTGGAGGATTTCTCTGATACCAATTGTTGATTAATGATGAACAGTTAGTGCCAGACCGATACTGGGAGGGAGGATGAATCAATACAATCAAAAACACTTTCCTAAAACCGATTAGACAACATACACTACAAATGACTGGCAAATAGTAACACTGGTTTGAAACATAGTACAACCAGTAAAGCTAAGAATGACTGTGACAAGAATTAACTGGTTAATCACTTAGCTTTCCACTCAACTTAATACTACACTTCCATTTCACCCTTATGCATGAATAGGTAATCTATCATCAGAAATATAATAACAGCTAGTTCAACATGATTTTGATGAATACTAAGAGGGGGGGTGAATTAGTATGCCAAAAATCACGGTACTTAAACGCTTTACTAGACTACCAGTAAATCGGTAAAATAGTTTAGCAGACAAACCGGTTAGCACATATGCAAACCAAATAGAAAATAATGCATTTACCCACAGAAGCATAAACACCATAACACAAGAGATTTTGACGTGGAAACCCAAATGGGAAAAAAAAACCACGGTGAGATGGAACTCACAAGTAACTATCTACAGAATAGGAACTAGACTGGTTAAGGTCATACAATGTTCTTTAACAGAACAGATCTTGTTAGGAATCTCAATCTCTGTTAGGAGATAAGTCTAGTTAAAGACTACCTTGCTAGAGGATTTTAGATCCACAGATGTGAACCACCTTGTTAGAGGATTTTACAAAGGCTTCTCTGAGCCTACCCAGTTAAGGGCTTCAAACTTGTCAAAGATGTGAGTAATCAACAAGTGAATGATCTAGAAAATGGCACAAGTTGCTTGATTAGATCCACTATGGCTCATAGATAATGCATTTCAGCATTGCTTCAGTCTTCAGTAACTCTTGCTCTGTTACAACTCACAAACTTGATCTTCTCAGTTAAGATCGTACTTATAGAAACTCATCAACCACCTAAAACCCTAGCAACAACATAAAACCCTAGACATGATGTCCTTATAAAGGAATCTGATTTCATGTCAGTCCAATAGGATTACATTACAATTTCCTAGGTTCAATGGATCTAGACATACTTGGTAACACGACACAAAAAGCACCGTTAAAGTGTCAGCACCACCAAACAATCGATGGATGGTAACTCATTACAAAATGTCGGTTGGTAACTCATCACAGAGTATTACCGGTTTATACAAAATACTAGTTAAAGAAAAATACCTGTTGCCGGTTTGACAAAATGAAGACTGGGAAATATGAGATGTGTCACTTCATTCCTTCATACCACTTGAGATCCTCAAACCGCTTGGGGTCTTCATACCACTTCAGATCGGTAAACACTTTCTACAAAACACTGATAGTCTAAAGACTATAATACATCATACCTGTTGGAACAAATACCGATTGAGCTTTAACTTATACATACAAAAGGTGATCTCAAATGCCAACAATCTCCCCCTTTGGCATTGATGGCAACACTTAGGCACAATTTTGACTTCTAAGTGTTTTACAACAAAAATATGCCATAATCAAAATTACTCCCCCTAAGCATATACACTATCCCTTTTGTAGAAAATACAATTTATACTACTCCTTAATAGAAATACCATGATAGTATATAGCAAAACATTCAAAATTTATACTTCTCCCCCTTTGCCAACAATGGAAAAAAAACATTACAGATCAACCCCTATTTCATTAGAATTAAAAGAATAAGTATTTATGACAGTAAAGAGTAAAACTTGTCAAAAACAAATTTGAAGTCTTGCAAAAATTGCTTCATGGATAAGGACCATGAGTCAAGTAGGGATGTAGCCACCTCTTTCTCTGTCTGCATCTAGGAGACTTGTTCTTCCATGGCATCTATCGTGCTCATCTCTTGAGTGACCGTTAGGACATCAAGATTTAGATAGCACTTCTGGAGAATTTGCAGTCTTAGCAATAGGACCAGTTGAAGCTCCTACAAATTTCATGTCCAGTTGCTTATCTCTACCTCTAGTCTTGTAGACTGTAGTTGAAGCCGATGAACAGTTTGACCATATGTGGAAAAGCAATCATATGGTATCTTGAAGGTGCTAATAAATGACTGCATATCAAATTGCAGTTTGTTCTTTTGAATGAGCACATCAACATAGAATAAATAAGGTTGGCAAATCTTGCTGAGTAGAAGATTGCCCTCATTCATTGAATCTCTAATGGCCTTTTGTGCCTTCTGGAGATCAGATCTGAGCTTTGTTAGCTTTTTCACTAGGGCAGTGTCCAGAGCCTTTTGATGTACCTTCTTGGCATTTGCTTCTGCAACCTCTTCCAGGCTTTGTACCTAATCTTCTACAACTAAGCATAGGAGCTTCAATTGTGCAAGCGAGGAATCGGTACTGGGAAGGTTCGTACCGGGTATCAAACTGGTAAGTGTTTCCACCATAGTTTGGATAACATCTTCCTCCTTTTTCCTCCTTAGAGCATCCAATCACTCTTGAGTGAGTTTAATGCTCTGCAATAGCTCCGATTCATTTGCAGACTGGAGATCAATAGTACTGGTAATTGTAGCTGGTTTAGCCTGACTATCGGTTGCCATTGGAGTCTCCACCTGTGTGCCCTTTTCCGCTACTTCCTTGTCCTTGGATTTTTGCTAGTCTTCTTGAGCCTTCCTCTTCTCCTCTTCCTCTTTCTTTCTTTTCCCTTCTTCTTGTTTCTTCTCTTCATCTTTACTCTTTTTCTCTTCTTCATCCTTCTTCTTCTCCTCTTCCTTGTTCCTCTTTTCCTCTTCCTGTTTCTTCTCTTCCTCTTTCCGCTTCTCCTCTTCTTTCTTTTTCTCTTCCTTCTTTTTCTTCTCTTCCTCTTGCTTCTTGTTTTCCTCTTCTTTTCTCTTCTTCTCCTCTTCTTTTCTTTTATCCTCTTCCTCTTTCTTCTTTTTCTCCTCTTTTCTCTTATCCTCTTCCTCTTTCCTCTTTTCCTCTTCTTTTCTCTTATCCTCTTCATCTTCCTTTTTCTTCTTTTCAGCTTCCTGTTGCTTCTCTTGTTCTGCCTTCTTTTCCTATCCTGTTCCTTCAAATGGTGTACCCTGAGTAACATTTTCACCATCTAAGGCGTCAACATCAATGGGGTCCATTTGTCCTGTGACCGGTTCTCCTTCACTGTTATACACCTCATCTAGTTTGCCACTTTTCGGTTCCTTTTCGGCTTGTCAGTTTTCCTCAGATACTTGATGCAATCTCAAAGCAACTTTGGTATGAGAGTGAGTATCTTTTATTACTTAAGAGGCTTTTCCTTCAAGCAACATGAGTCTTCTTCTTCTCATGAAGAAGAGGCCTTTAAAGTTCTCCATGATTTCATAGAGTTCTGAGTTGTATACATCAAGAAAATATTGTGCAAATATTTCCTCCCTCATTTCGTGTTCTTTTTCAATGGTAATGTGCCATTTGGTGTCTAAAGAATTATAAAAAGAATCTGGTGTCATAGATTTGATATCAGTGTAGATGATGCCGGTTCATTCTTTGTCTTTTTCTTTGTTTGCCTAGTCTTCTTCTTAGGCGGTTCTTCTGAGTTAGGTGTATGGGTTTTTGTCTTCCACTTCTTCTCAAAGACTTTTGCAGGTGTCGCTTCCAGTTTCTTCTTAACTGGTGATTGCTTGGTCACTTTGGGACTCGCTGCAGTAACCGGTGCTGAAGCTGAAGGCACTGCCTTTCCTTTCTTTTCTGAGGGTTCTGCAACCGATGCAACCCTTTCCAAATAGGTGTCAGTTCTCTTTTCCTTAGGATCAAGAGGTGAGGCGATTAGGGTAGAAGCATACCTGTCCAGCATATCATTCATTACCTCATAGCCCATAGGCTCTACTTCTTCCTGCCTAGGCTCAACAACCTCCATTAAGCATTCATCCACTTTGATGGTAAAGCAGATATCTTCCTCATACTTTTTGACTAAATCACCATATATTCTTATCCTTTGGCTCATCTTGCATCTAAACTCATCAAAGTATTTGTTCAGTGCTTCCGGATGGCCAGTTCCAACTGCTTGTAGGCTCTCCTTGATTTGTTTTGTCACCGGTTGGTCAGCGGACCACTGAATATCACCTACTCCTAGAAAGTAGCCTTGAAAGTAAAAGAACAACCCGACCAGTAGTTGTCTGAACTTGAACCTCAGTGCATTGTCCTCTTTGATTGACTTAAGATTCAACATAAGTTGTCTTTGCATACAGGTGCACAGATCAAATGATGCATCCTCCTTGATCATCCTGTAAGCAGCATTTATTGCTGCAGTAGAGACAGAATTAATTTTACTAGCAGAGAACGTTCGGTAACCTATCACCATGCAGGCATACTTGACCAGATCATCCTTGATTGAGTTGACGGTCATGCCACGTGAGTCTCTCACTGAACCGATGAGCTTGGACATTTTAGTCTTGCTGGCCTTCCTTAGGACTAGCACTTCCCCTATATTGTAGAAACTGATGATAGCATGAATTGCTTCCAGTGTGATATCATGCGTCCGCTCTAGGTACATCTTGTCACCGTGTACCTTGCTTAGAATAATCCGAATGTGATCATTCAAGAATTCTTCAAGAAAGTAAACTGCATTTTGGAGTTTCTTCTTTTCTAGAATGCTGAATTTTGGTTTAATCTTCTTATCCTTTCCACAAAATAAGCTCAGTTGGGAATGGATCACAAGAGACCCTAGGTCTTCAATCTTGTAGTCTATGTAATCATAAATCCCTTCTTCTACTATAACACCAACCGGTACTTGAGACAAGGAATTATATTTCGACTTTCATTGTATGAAGTCCATAGAATCAACAATTGCACTAGAACTATCATGAGATGCGGAAGCCATGATAAACGAAGAATTATGAAAAATTCCTTCACAAATTGAAATTTAGGGCTTTGCAATTTGAACTTCTCTTCACACTCCTTTGGTTACTAAAATACTGCTTTACGTTCTTCACTGCTTCAACAGATGGTAGCTTTAGATTCTTCTCCAGATTTTTGATAAACTCTTTGAATCATGGTGTAAAACGCTTTCCTTCGCTCTGCACTTGAAAAACTTCTTCGCTCAAAAAATGATAAGTGAGAAATGATTTCAAAATTTCTTTTAAACAAGTTCTCCACCTACCATAATAAATGCTCCAATATTAGGGCGTAAACCCTAATTTGCCTTTTACCATTTCTGGTCTTTTGCCAACTGATAGGTATCTCATACTGGTTAAGGTCTTTTACAGGTGTAAACTAGGGGTTTGAAGTATTTTGCCGTTTGCTCCCCTTAAGCGTTTTGATGCTTAGTTTGTCGATTCCGTGATTTCCACACTAGGTACAGAAACTGGTTCTTCTTGCAACACCACTAGTTTCTTTTTCCAAGTTTTGTTCATATCCGCTTGAATAGTTTCAATATCAATCTTTCCTTCTGGAGTGACTGGTATGTCATCTGATATGTTCTTTCTTGTTCTGCAAATCTGGCAATGTGACCTGGTTTGTTGCAATGATAGCAGACCATTCCAGGTGCTCTCCAAGGTCCATTATTCATGTTTCCATTCTTCCTTCTACATGTTACAGCAGTGTGACCCTGACCATGGCAAATCCAATAGTTTGCTCTCCATCCGGTTGCCGCTTGATAGCCACCACTTCCTGACTGATGATTGAAGGCATTAAACCGGTTGTGGTTCCAGTTCACAAAAGATTCTAGACCAACTCCTTGAGTCCTCTAAGGATATCTTCCAGTGTTGTTCATAACAGACCTGCATTCAGATGCTTTATGCCCAAACTTGTTTTATGCATAACAATTACCATTGAACTTATTGGATCTAGGTACATTGTTTATAAAGTAAGGAAAATTATTGTAGGCTTTGCTCCTACACACATTGGTAGTATGTCCTTCTTTAAGACAATTAAAGCAAATAGGTTTAAACTTTTTCTTACCTTTATCCTTTGATGCCCGTTGTTTCTTCAATGCTCTAGCATTTGTACCAGAGGTCTCACCTTCCTCATGATCGAAATAACCAAGTCCATCAGTATTCTTGACAGGTTTAGCAAATTTAAGCTTTTTCTCCAGCTTAATAGTACTCTTGTTGAACTTAGCAAGTATTTCCTTTGACTTAGAGAGTTCTTCGGAAATAGCAACATTTGTTTCCATCAAGTTTGCATTCTTGGAGATGGCCATGTTTAGTTCTCCTTGCATTTCTTCCTTTTCCACTTTGCTCGCATGGAGTTGAGCAGTTAGGGCACTGATCTCTTGCTTCAGCTTGGAGATTTCATGATCTTTGTCTTTTACCAGATCTTCAGTTTTCCTTCGATTCTCAAGCTCTTCGAATAGTCAGTCCTTCCAACTCTTTTCTCGGGTTGGAATTGAATTCATTCAGATTTTCTACTTCTTGAATCGGGGCCTCCATGTCCGCTTCATCAGAAGAACTATTTTCAAATAGCTCCATCAGTTTTTTAGCATGTTCTCTCCTTTTTGCCTGAGAGGCCTTATATTTGACCATAAGATCATCATAGGCTTGCTCAGACTGAGTGAGCCAATGAGTAAGTTCCCTCATAGTGTATTCCCCCATATATCTTTCCAAGTGGTTAGACTTATAGAAAGGTTGGCTCTGATACCAATTGATGAATACTAAGGGGGGGGGTGAATTAGTATGCCAAAAATCACTATACTTAAACACTTTACTAGACTACCAGTAAATTGGTAAAACAGTTTAGTAGACAAACCGGTTAGCACACATGCAAACCAAATAGCAAATAATGCATTCACCCACAGAAGCACAAACACCATAACACAAGAGATTTTGACATGGAAACCCAAATGGGAAAAAAAAAACCATGGTGAGATGGAACTCACAAGTAACTAACTGCAGAATAGGAACTAGACCGGTTAAGGTCAGACTGATTAAGGTCATACAATGTTCTTTACTAGAACAGATCCCATTAGGAATCTCAATCTCTGTTAGGAGATAAGTCCAGTTAAAGACTACCTTGCTAGAGGATTTTAGATCCACAGATGTGAACCACCTTGTTAGAATATTTTACAAAGGCTTCTCTGAACCTACCCAGTTAAGGGCTTCAAACTTGTCAAAGATGTGAGTAATCAATAAGTGAATGATCTAGAAAATGGCACAGGTTGCTTGATTAGATCCACTATGGCTCATAGCTAATGCATTTCAGCATTACTTCTATCTTCAGTAACTCTCACTGTGTTACAGCTCACAAACTTGATCTTCTTAGTTAAGATCGTACTTACAGAAACTCATCAACCACCTAAAACCCTAGCAACAACATAAAACCCTAGACATGATCTCCTTATAAAGGAATCTGATTTCATGTCGGTCCAATAGGATTACATTACAACTTCCTAGGTTCAATGAATCTAGACATACTTGGTAATACGACACAAAAAGCACCATTAAAGTGTCAGCACCGCCAAACAATCGGTGGATGGTAACTCATCACAAAGTATTACCGATTTACACAAAATATTGGTTAAAGAAAAATACTGGTTGCTGGTTTGACAAAATGAAGACAGAGAAATATGAGATGTGTCACTTCGTTCCTTCATACCGCTTGAGATCCTCGAACCGCTTGGGGTCTTCATACCGCTTCAGATTGGTAAACACTTTCTACAAAACACCAATAGTCTAAAGACTATAATACATCATACCGGTTGGAACAAATACCGATTGAGCTTTAACTTATAAATACAAAAGGTGATCTTAAATCAAGTGTGTGTCCATCAATGACAATCACAGCATCAATCATCAAAAATGCCAATAGATTTACCTTCAGACACAAATCACTTAAACCATCACATAAAAAACACCACACATGACACACGGATTTTTCACGTGGAAACCCAACTGGGAAAAACCACGGTGGGGATGAATACCCACAAGCTATTTTTGAACTCTTTAGAAGTCCTCTTTGTTAGGAGCCTAGTCTGGTTAAAGACTTATTACAACAGGTTATGTTAGGAACCAATCTTGCTAGGGATCACCCGATTAAGGGATGGCTAAATACCTAGTTAAGGGTTAGACCCTGTTAGAGGTTACCTTGTTAGAGGATTTCAAGAACTCAATGAATTTGAGTCACCCTGTTAAAGGATTTATAGCAAGTTGGTTAAAGCTACCCTATTAAGGGATTTTCCAACTGTTGAGGTGGTTAGAAATCAACAGGTATTACAATGATATGGTAACAGCACTTAATGCCAATGCAGATCCACTTTAGTTCCTCTTCTCCTTTTGCACTCACACTCTGCAGGTATCAATCCTCTTATCCTGTCTGGCAAGAATTGTGTATCTCTACACTTAGATACACACACAACATTTTCCAACAACCTCAAAAAGAAAAACAACATCGACCTTATAGGAAACAGATAGGTCGGTAGCATAAGCCCTAAACCCTAAACTTTTTAGATTTAGCAATTCAAACGGTTCAATCCTGACCGTTGAGCATAGTGCATTAAATGCAATAGTCTTGAACCGATGTCAAGACATTCTCCATCGTTCGTTCTCCATCGCATTCAGGGCAGCTGATAACCCATCAAGCATTTTCACTGTTTATAGACTTCGCACATTCTCGAGGTAGGTAGGAGCGATCTCCTTCATGCAAGATCCTTCACACGCACAAGGCTGATGTGGCAACATGATCTGTTCTTCGTTACAATGCTAACTCATCACACAATGTCATCGGTTGAGTCACATAGGCTTGGAACACATCAACCAAAAACCTTGAAGTTGAGACTACCAACCGCTAGTCATACAAAGCTTCATGTACCAGTTCCCATACCAACATACCGGTTCACCATCATACCGCTTCACTTTAGCACATATATCGGTTCACAATCATACCACTTCACTTTAGCACATATACCGGTTCACTCTTCAACATATTGACATCAATGACAACATGCAATGTCATCATGTCTTCATACTACGGGTTCATATAATGCCAACACAATTTACGCCCCCCCGCCCCCCCCCCCCCCCCCCCCACTCTCCCCATTCTTCTATTTTTATCTAAGATCATTGTATTACTACTGGCATATTCACAAAAAACATTTTGCATTTAGAATGCATCACTCATTGCATTATCCATTCATTTTATCCACTTAAGTGGCATCAGTCATTTCATTATTCATATAGATTCGATTATCTATCCATTTAGGTTACATTATCTATTCATTTCATTACACTATTCACTTAGATTATTATTTTCACAAGTATTAACCACTTAGATTGCATTTAGATTGCATTGCATACGTCATTTAATTTACATTATCCATTCATATTAGATGGCATTAATTCATTCATTTAGATTACATTTACATTACATTATTCATTCATTTCAACATTCATTTAGATCACAACATTTCCATAGCATTGATCATTTACATTGCATTCCTCATACATATTGCATTTAGACTAATTTATCATTTATCATAAATCATTTGCATCTACATCTATTATTGCATTGCATATTCATCATACATCAAACATCCTCATATGTAGGATATATGCACATCAAAACATGTGGACCTGCATAATAACTCATCCTACATCCATAAACATGTCAGCAACACATCATAAGCATACATATATAAGCATCCACCCTGCATCACAAATAGGTCAACACAATACATCCATGCATCACATCATAAAATAATAAATAGAGTCCATCATAATAAAGTACAAGCATCACCGCCGTCGCAAATCATATATATATATATATATATAAGCTCAAAAAGATGAATATGTTTGTCTTAATACAATGATCACCCTGAAGGGTCAAAATATAACACATAAGCCAAAATGGAGCTATCTCTCTCTCGTATCTCTCCAGCCCCCTCTTTAGCACCTCCTCCCCCTAATCCTCCTTCTCCCCCTCCTCTAGGTGGCCTAAAACTCACTGATCCACCTGTTTGTTGGCTCTTTGTGGGATGTTGGCTTTGTGTCCTATAGGATCGAACACTCTCAGTTTACGAGGCTGCTCACTGCACCACAGGTACCACTTCATGGTATAGCCCTCTATAGTAGGTTGCCTCATGACCTGCCCTCTCTGCCCTCTCCCTCTACTGCATTATATCAGAATACATCTACCCAAGCCCTGCAAGAACCAACATCTGACAGGCCACATCCCTCTCCCCCTGCAGCCATATGGCATCTTCTCTCTACACTCAACCCCACAACTCCTCTAACTCATCATCCTGCCAGTAGAGAAAATCCTATAAGGCCTTAATGGCGGCCCTTATTCGTGCCTCCTCTAGAATCCACTCAGACTCCTCCCTCTCCCCTCTCAGAGCATCTACCTTTGTTCTCATTGTATGAAGACTCTTTGTCAAATCTTCTATCTCCTACCGCAACCGCTCCACCTCTGCCTCCAGGATCTCCCTCCCAACTCTCTTTATTTGTACCTCATCTTTGAGTGAGTGAAGCCTTGCCCAGGTGGCATCTCTCTCCCGCTGGACTCTGTCAAATTCAACCTATTACACTCCTCCCCTACCCTCTACCTATGCCTCTAGAATATCCATGGGTACAACCTCCTCTCCCCCACCATCCCCCCCTCCACTGCCTCTCCTACTGGTAATGCTCCTTCCTATCCCTCTCCTGCCTCAGGATCTCTCCTCCATACCACCCTAACCCTCCTATGTTGTCGACCAACACCCCTCCCTACTGAAACCACAATCCTATCACCCAGTCCATCATCCTCTGTGTCGACTATCTCATCTACTGTTCGCTGCAGCTCATCATCCTCAAGGCACACTAGAAAATGTCCCTCCCACTAGCTCTTGTATCCTCCTGTCATCCTTGGATCCTCTCTTGCCTCGAGCCGCTCATCCTAAACCAAGTATGATGTTGTCTAGAAACTACTTCGACCCTCCAATGGACTCGTTGTCTGGCCCCAAAATCTCTCCTCTCGTGTCATCCAAGGATACAATGGTATGTCTCCCACTATGTCCTAGACCGGGTCAAACTATCTCGCTACTTTGTAAGGGGCATAGTACTCCATGATATATATACAGACCTGCCAAACAACCACATCTCCACTCCAGTCCAGTGTAGCTGCCAGTCCCCCCTCCATGTCTCACTATCTAAAATTGGCCACCATGTGAACTACATAAGCTCATCAAAAATGTAGTGCCAAAACCATGATCCTATCTATGTACAATGTAGCAAGCCCCTGTACCTATCTATATATGGTCATTGGGCCCACCTATTTTGTACACCTAGTGGTCGGGTAACTGCAATATGCTCCCAAGCCCAGATATGGAGAAGTGTCACTCCTGCAGATAAGCCGGCATACTCCCTGTACACCACAAGATGCATATCATGGCATAACTGAGCCAACACCATGGCTCCCCAGGCATACTGTGCACAATCATGTACCATGAAATAAACACACCTGCTCCATCCAACCGAAAACCCATGTCCTCCAAGATCAGGTAGAATCCATTCGCTCAAAAATCCGCAAATCACAAGTACTAGATGAGGTATATGTTGGATACCCATTACCCTACCCAAATGCATCCTACCCTGTCTAGCATCGGTAGGGCCTCATACTCGCAAACCTCCCGCAAGTAGAAATTTGTTGCATCTAATTGGTACTCCGAGATGACATCACGAATGGGGATCTTCAACATCCTCCATACATCTAGTAGAGTCACCATCACCTCACTGGTAGGTAGGTGGAAGGTGTTATATCTACTATCCCACCTCTCAACTAAAGCCATGATCATCATAGTATGGGCTTGAATCCTTGGCCACCTACCCACAAAATGCAACCCCATAATAGCTAGGATCTCTAACTCATCCGACTGCAACCGTCGATATAATCTCATGGTGGCTGGCCAATGCTCCCTCGATGCTAAAGGCCCCAAATCATTCTGCATCCAATAATCCAATTCATGATTTCACATCCTTAAGCCCTATCCTTCCCCCTAATGCACCCATACCTTACCCCACCTCAAAATTCTAAGCATATTTTCAATCCCTTCCTTCCCTAGCGCACGTGTTGATTAACTCAATGATCATGCCAAACTCATGATGCTCGCGCCATTCTACAGGCGCACACGCTGACAGACCCCCAGTAGGGACCTTGGAGCGAACTAGCGCGACTGCTCGCATCGAAAAAAAAAATTCGCCTACCCAACCATATCCTAAACTACCCTAGTGCGAGTGCCTATGCTGCGATATCCCTATCCCATCCTTGACCTAACCCTAAATCCACTCCATTGCGAGTGCCCACGTAAAAGTGCGACTGCCCATGGAAAATGTGAGTGCCCTCTCCAAAACCCCTACTTTTCCCCTTCCACTCGCGAGTGCTCGCACTACCTTAGAGGTGTGTGCACTGAAACAATGATCAATGCATCCGCCTCGCTAAACTTTTATCCTTAAACTAAGCCCTAATTCTAGCCTAAACCTACAAACTCACAGAGGAGGATAGTCATACATACCTATGGTCCATAGCTTGTGAGTCTCTCATACCATCAGATCCTCTCGATGCGGTGCTCCCGGGTGGGAACGCAATCCATCTCTCCTTCTATTATTCTAGGCTCTAAGTTGCTCCAAGGCTTGTGTAACAATGACCCCTCATTGGCCCCTTTGTGGCTTAAATGGACCCTCTTGTGGGTCCATTACCTTTGTGCTCTCGCTCCTTCTATCTCCTCTTCTATTTTTCTCAATTTTCTCTGTCTTTCTTTCTCGTTCATTTCTCCCTCTTTCTTCTTTCCTCTTTGTTTTGAGAATTTTTCATCAATTTTCTAAAAAAAATTCAAAAAAAATCTCGAGGGGGCATACACCACCCACATTTTATGTTGGGGCATTCTTTTTTTTCTTTTCCTTTCTTCTTCTATCTTTTACCCATCACCAAATTTGCCGCTGCGTAAAAGAGGGGCAAAATGTAAACACTTAAATTAGTTATTTTAATTCATTTAAGTTCCTCACATAATTCATTTATTAATTGTGCCAATTCCTATTCCTTCTCAATATTAATTAAATATAATTAATGTTTTCACTATAGTCTGTTGATTGATTTATTTAATAAATCAATCTACCTTTATTCTTCTAAAATCTCTAATATTAATTCTCTCCAAATTCCTCCTTTTAATTAATTAATTTCAATTAATTAATTAATCTAGGTGACTCCTACAAATCACCTTTTTCCTAATCCATCATTAACCTAATGAATTCTTCTAGAAGCCCCCTAATCTCACTTATCATTATTCTTCTAATTTTTAATTCCCTTCACTCATTCTCTCTCCTAGTCAAATCCTCCTACAAATCCCATCTACCCTAATCTCACTTAATTATTCTTCTAGTCCCTCTCCTAATGAGTTTCTAATGGCTAATCCTCATGATTAGCCACAAAGTCAACTCCTTGTACCTTCCATCCAACCACCTTCCTCAAATTCCCTTTTCATAGATGAATGTGAGATTTTTAAAATCTCACTTTCCTCTAGACATCCCATCCTCCAAGGAATTTTTAATTCCTTCTTATTCCTCTAATCCCTATGATCATCCCTTTTCAAGAATTTTTAATTCCTCATCCCCATCCCTCAAGGAATATTTTATTTCTTTCTCTTCCCTAGGCACATTGGGAAGTCTTCCCAATGAGCCTTGAGGAGTGTGGAGACAAGAAATGCCTTTAAGGTATATCTCTTGGTCTCCACGCCTGTCTTGTCACCTCTTCTTGGGCTATGTGTGGGTTCACAGGAAATCCTGACCCTTCATCTTGGGTCAATCCTAGCCCTCCATTTCTTCTCCTCTCCTATAAATTGAGGACTCCATCCCCTTGTATCTCACCTCCAAATCTTGTAAGTGCATGCTGCTAATTTTCTTAGTGAAATCCATCTAGGTAACCAAACTATAGTCAAATCATCTTCATTTCCATACTTAGCCATTTTGATCAATCATCCACAACTTCACTCTTTCATCCAACTATCCATCTCCATCCTCATTTGTGCACACATTGGAGATCCAACCACATATCTACATTGGACCAATCCAATCAAGCTAAGTAGTGGTGCATTGTTGGCTTCATCAAGAGTCCAAATCGGAGGAACGAGAGAGCCCTCTTGTCAAGGTATAATAGATTATTATTTATGTCTTTTATTTGTGTGTTTTGTGCTTTTGATTTGAATTGGAAATCTAACCTTGCATTAGGATATTTCCCTTGGTTCAATTTATATTGAAATATAATTTTTATACATTTATAGCTTCTTGTTGCAAATGAGTTCTGCAACTCTTGACCAACTAGGTCTCTGTCGATTAACAATCTTCTTCTTCTTTACTGGATCTCATACTACCAGTTAATATATTGGTCTCTCTACATCTTGTCACCTCTTCTCTCTTTCTCATAGCCTCTCAACACACTACATCACACTTGGATACCTTCTTGATCAATCACACCTCATCGGTTAACTCAACTGTTAGACCTGCTACAGTTTACCTGTACTCAATCACAACTGGTTAAACCCTCTCACTGGTTTGCTTGCACACTCACTCTAAAACTTTATTAGAATAAATTCTAAGGGAGATGATCCTTCTATGCACTCAATTTCTTTTCACTCTTCTTCTTCTCCTCAAGCATCAATAATTTTTGTTTCGAGCTCATCTATTTATCATCGTGGATTCCCGCCAAGAACGCATTCAATCACTGTTGTGTTAGGTTTTACCTTCTCCAACTCGATCTGAATCTGATTTGATTTGATATGCTTTGTTAGGGATAAGATATTCATGACATCGATCAATCACCAGCAAATATTTGCATTCCAATGTGTGTTTTATAAATCTGGAGGTCTGCACTATGCTTTTCTGCTTTTTTCTGTCATTCAGCATTAATAAATTTGATGTTTCCTTCACCAAACAAGTATGAATATCAAATCTTCTTGCAGGATCAATTCAGTTGCTTGGCCAACTTGCCTTCCTCGATCCGCAATCCTCTGGCATCCTTCGTGACTTGTGGGTTCCTTATAAAAGTTGATCTGCTTGCAAATTTGTTACGTCGATGCACACTCCACCGACCTGTGCAATCGCTCCACTTGGCATCTAGTTTTCATGTTTCTCAACATCCACCTCTGCTTGGATTCCTATTTCAGTTTGATATTCTTTTTCGACCAAGGTAGACTATTGGTTTATTTCATTTTACTGGTTATGACCATCAAACATCCTCTTTGTTCTGCTCACCAGTTGTTGTGCCTTCATAACACACAAACAACCTTCATTCTGGTTTATGCCTTACCGATAAGCCTACATTACCAATAGATGACACAATTCATGTGGTAGCCTTCCTTTTGTCTTTCTCTTCGTAACACACAAACAATCTTCATTTCGGTTTATGCCTTACCAGTAAGCCTTCTTTATCAGTAGATGACACAAGTCATGCGAGAGCCTTCCTTTTTTCTTGCTCTTTTTATATTGGTTGCAACTTCTTACTTACCGGTGACCTTACCAAACCAGTTGACATCAATGACAACTTAATGCCAATAATGCCAACATTGCCACCAACTAATATTATAGCATTTATTTGTGTTGTGTTAGGGAAGATTGTCTAGATTCACTAGACCTAAGAAATTGTGTCAAGGTTCAGGAGCCGACATGAGATCTAATGTCTATAAAAAGACATTGTGATGAGTTATTTCATAATAGAAGATACAAGTGATGTTATGAGTTGAATTATATGTGATTTGTTGAAGGAGTTGTAGAGTATGTCAGTGATTCAGTAATGTGTGAGTAGAAAAGGATCTAAACAAGCAGAATTTTCTATTCTTAGATCATACCACCTGTTGTTTTCTAATCATTACAATAGTTAAATCCCCTAACCAGGTAAGATCTAATGAGATTCATTGTAGAAATCCTCTAAGATGGTGATTAATTAACTTGGATCTAAATCCTCCACTGAGGTTACCTTTAACCAGGTATAGCTCCTAACAATGCTTGGGATCTTTAGCAAGATCTGCCCCTAACAGAGCATTTGTAGACCTTAATCGGGCAGTTACCTATTATGTAGATAGTTAACTTATGAGTTCCATCTCATTGTGCTTTTTCCCAATTGGGTTTTCCATGTATAAATATTTGTGTTATGGTGAATATTTTGATTGTTGTGGATGCTTTTATAACAGTTTGGATTATATGAAAAGTCATTGGTAAATTGGTTAAGTGTTTTTATCGATCTGTATTTAAAGTGTTATTGTTTTTGCTATCATTGATTCACCCCCCCTCTCAGTGCTTTATAAGTTTATCAGTGTTAAGTCTTGAAGTGATCACTGCCCCATTCTACAAGAAAATCTCTACTGGGTAGCCTAAAACCTTCAAACCCTTAGAGTTTGACTGCAATAATGGGTTTTGGCCTATCAGTCCTAAGTTGAACACTTTGTCATTATAGGAGATGATAGGCCACTGTATCATATGTCAATTCCAAAATCCATTAAGAGGACACAACTAGGTGAAGAGGATGGAGAACTAACCCTAATTCTGGCATCTCTATGTGACAGACCTGTTTGATGAGTGCAGTGTGTGAGAATTGAGTTGTAGAGCATTGGAAAGGGGTTTGAATGTGATAGAGGAGTATCTTGGAGGTGGACATAACATTTCATGGTTAGGGATAGTCATATTTTAGGAGAGCTAGGCAAGTTTGTGAAAGGTGTTTAGTCAAATAGGCCTAATAGCCCTATTAGTCTATTTTTTATTAAGAAAAAATAGGTTTTAAGGGACCTGAAGCCCGCTTACATTATGAAAGATGAGCATGAAAGAAACAAGACAAAACAGCTGCAAAAGACCAGCACAAAAACCAGCAGCTAAGACAAAAAAGACAGCAAGAAGCCAACAAGAAATTAGCCTCCCAAACCCAGCATTATATATCAATTGAAGACTTTTATAGACTCCTTAGCATTCTGAACCAAAAGCATCATCACCTTGGCTACTTCCCTCATATCATTGCTCTCTTGTCTCAGCTGGATATCTTTCATTTTGGTCTTCATCTCAGTAGTGCTTTGCCTAGTCCTTCGCTTGGAAGACTGATGGGTGGAGCTAGAAGTTGGTACATCCTCAATGATTACCAAATTCTTATCCTAATTTTTCCTCTCCAAGTGATCCACCAGTGCATTCATATTTTGTGACGAAACTTTTAGGACCTGAAGACTGTGGCTCATGAAACGTTTTAGAGCCTTCTTAGTGCAAGCAACCCGGGTATTGATATTGTCTTTATCCTCCTCAGACTGTTCTTTCAAAATTCTGATAACATCCTCCAGATGTTTCAAATCCCCTTTAATCAGGTCTTTTTCTAGCCAATCCTCTATCTCGATTTCCTCCTCGGCTTCACTGGTTTCCATCTCCTCATTCTTTTTCCCAGAATTTGTATCCTTAATCAAATTATTTATCTTGTTTTCCAAATCCCTCTGTTTACTTTGCATACTAGTAATGTTGTCAACAACCCATTTCTGGAAGTTGAAGGGATTCCAGAGTACAGTTACGGGCAGTATTCAAAATAGTATTTGCAGAATCCCTACCCTGCTTAGTGCCCACAAAGTTAGGGTTTTCTTCCTCCTTAGAGTTCAGAGTGGCATTCCTACTGTCTGGGCCCATTAGGTTAGAGTGAGGATTTTCAGAGTAACCCCCTTCTTCCTCTTCACCAACATTCTCATCCTTCTCACTCTCCATTTTTGTCTCAATATCCTTCCCATTTTCCTCCTCCACATCACAGTGCACCTCCATTTCCATATTATCTATATCAGCTCTCCTTTTTTTGTGGGTAGGGGCATTAGGTTGGTCCTCATCCGATTCAGAATCTTTGCAGCTCTCAGAAATATGTGCATTGGTGATCATGGGATCATCTTTGGTAGCCCTAGCCTTTTCCTTCAGATATTCATAAATGAGCAATATGAGCCCCTGATGGGCTATAGGGTAAGAATTTGGATTTTTAGCGTGATCAGCAAGACTCTCATTCAAAGAGGACGCTAAGTAATAAGGCAGGGATATTTTAGCCCCATGACGGAAGTGGTTAAGAATTGCAAAATGATAGTTATAGATTTTAGTAAATCTACCATCAACAATGAGAAACTCCATTAAAACCCTTAAAAAATTTTGCCAAAAGGGCTTTACCTGCTGGGAATGTAGTAGGAGATGTTATCTTTCTTAACAAGCTTGACCTTCTCATCCTCCGATTTCGGGAATTTTTTTAACACTTTGGCTGCATACTTCTGGTCTCTATAGAATTTAGTACCCTCCTTCTGAAGACCCATAACCTCTGCAACCAGATCCTCATCAATTTGCCATATCTCCCCAAACAAGGTGACTCTGTTATTATTCCAGCCTCTTGCAAAACCATATGACACTGAATTTTTGCTTCCGTGAAGCTTTTCCATATAGTCAGTAAAGCCATATCTATGAAGCCTTCTACAGACTTTTCATTCACTCTTCCAGTTTTTGCATCCTGGGGGCTCATTCCTGTTTAAATTACCACCCATTTTGACTAGAAAGTAGAAGTACCCAAAGATGTAATTCACAGTCCGCAGGTGTATCCCCAAATTCTTGTATAAAATTCTAGAGTTACATAACAGAGTCTCTTCCGTAGTTTTGAAGCTTATGTTAACTGCCGCACAAAACCAACATTTATTATTATAATCCTCTTCATACATATGATCATAGAAATGATGCCAAAAGGAAATCATTAACTAACAATTAAACTACCCCCAAAATTTGTCTTTGGAATCCGGTCCCCAAAAGACAATCATGATATTAACTTGACCCATTGATGCGATCAAATAATAATTGCTCTCTAACATCCCTTTTATAGTGAGTTTCTCCAATATATTTAACATCATCCTCTAAATTGACCCCTTCATTAGCTAAGAGATCTGCTACCTTATTGCCTTCTCTTAGAGTATGAGTTATGATAATACTAACATAGTTATTTAACATTTTTTTAGCACTTTCAACTAAGTTAGTAATATTCCAAGAGACAGAGCTTGTACCTTTGAGAGCATGGTTGATATTTAGGGAATCCCCTTCCAGCCAAATTTTTTTAAATTTTAATCCTTGAGCAAGCTAGAGGCTTTTTAGCATGGCCAGAGCTTCAGCCACATGATTATTTTGGATCCCAAAGGAGAAGAAAAAGCCACAATGCAGACTCCATGAGCATTTCTGATAACTCCTCCACCACCAGACTTCCCAGGGTTGCCTTTAGCCGCCCCATCGAAATTAACCTTTATCCAGCCATGATTAGGAAAATACCAAACAATATTATCTCTCCTATTCTTATTGTCAGATCTGCAGACTTTGTGTATTAGGTTCCATTCAGTGAGGATACCTTTTTCCATTTCATTCAAATCAATCATAAACCATTGCTTATTATTCCTATGAGGAATATTGATGTTCTCTTTTATAGCCCTACAAATTTTGTCAAAGACCACCTAAGAGGTGCACTTAGCTTCCCTAAATATTATGTTATTTCTCTCTTTCCAAATACCCCAGCAAGTCATGGGGAGGGTCAAGGACCAAAGGTTCTTGATAAGATGGCAATTGGTGGGGAAATTCCATTGCTGGATATTATCCTTGAGACTCTTGTTCATAACCCAATCAACTTTCCATTTCTCCCACAGCTTACTCCAAATTTTCCAAGTAAATGAGCAGTGAAAAAAAAGATGTTCAACTAATTCTTCCTCTTTCTGGCATAGCTCACACCTATTAGGGAATTTAAAACCTCTTCGGACCAAATTGTCAATAGTAAGGGTCCTATTGTGATTAGCAAGCCAAAAAAACATATTGACTTTAGGGATCAGAATGTTGTTCCAGACTTTACTCCAAATGGGATCACTGGTCTGAGAAAAAGTATTTTTGTAGGCAGAAGCAACCGTAAATTCACCTCTAGGATTACTTTTCCATAGAAAAACATCATCATAGTCTTTGTTAAGAGAAAAGGACAGCAGCTCCTTCTGGAGGAGGGAAAATCCAGCATGTATAACATCAAGCCTCACCCATTTATTCTCCTTCTAGTAGTCACACACCCTAAGTCCAAACCTCCTTTTACATTCCTCAATAAATTGACTATTGCATTGATCAAAAAGAGATTCACTCTTCATCCAGGGATCCTCCCAAAACCTTATTTTGTCATCTTTTCCAAGGACCCATCCAGCTCCAGCTTTGGCCACTTTTATGGATTTGATAATACTATTCGAAATGAAGGATCCAACTTTGGCCCTATTAGGTCTGTTAGTGTAGTATAGGTTGGGATATTTGCAAGTTGGTCTGAAACTTGAAAGTGAGATATAGTTAAGAACTCCCAAAAGGGTGTCTGAAAATATAATTTTCTTTCCTAAATCCTCAGGGTGTCAAAAGTTATCACCAGATCCCTTCAAATGGAGGCCTAATTGCAATTAGGACTGTTTGAGGGCAAGTAAGTCAAAATTGATGTTCCAGAAGGTCTAAACCATGAAATCTTGTTTCATTTGTGTTAAGGTGTTGTGAGAACACCCCTCTAAGGGTTGTTGTATTGAATTGGTCAAGTGGGCCTTTCAAACCCCTAAAGCCTAGTAGTAGCCCACATATGAATGCAAGGGTGTGTGTAGTCACTCAAGACTTGAGGAGTGTTAGTTGTTTGTAAGGGGACATATAGGAGCCTTTGAGTCTTTCAAGGTATTGTTTAGTGTCATTGAACCATTTAGTGACTTGGTGTTATGTAGGGACCCTTTGGTAGTAGGGATTTAGTTGAGTTTGTGAGTCTTAGTGGTTGGTTGGTTCAAGGTTATCCTTTCAGTCTGTTGTCTCCTCACCATATTAGTATCAGAGTAGGATTTTAAAGATCACTTGGGTGGTATGGTCTTAGTGTATGTGAGAGGAAGAGATTGAAATAGGGGCTGACAAAATGCCTCCTAAGAGTATGTCACAAGATGCGATGAAGAAGTTGATTGAACATATGCTTGAGTCCAAGCTTGAAGAATTGAAAAAGACTAAGGGTGAGGATAAGGAAGATGGAAGTGACACTGATGAAGAAGGGGATAAAGAAGATGGGGAAGCCCCTAAGCGGGTGGAGGAGATACCTACAGATCAGAGGGTATTTATAGATGCCTTGAGGTCAGTTAATAGGGACACCATTGATGGGTTGCCTATATATAGTGGAGGAATGGAAGTAGAAGAGGTGATAGACTAGATTGAGGCATTGACCAATCATTTTGAATACAAAGAAATCCCTGAAGACAAGAGAGTTAAGTTAGCAAAAGCAAGTTTTAAGGGGTCTTCTCTTACATGGTGGAACCATGTACAAGGGGAGAGAGTTAAGGAGGGAAAAAATATGATAACCTCCTGGGAAAGGATGATAGCTAAATTCAAGGCATAATTAATGCCCATTGACTATGAAGTGCAGATGTATAAAAAATTGCAGAACCTCAGATAGAGAGACTTTGATGTGAATGCATATATGGAGGAGTTTCATAAAATAAGTCTGAGATCAAAGAGATAAGAAGAGGATTCATAGAAAATGGCCAGGTACTTGAATGGCCTAAGAATGAACATCCAATATGAGATCAACATTTTGGCACTGAAGACAGTGAACAAGTGTTTACAATTGGCCCTAAGGGCATAAGAGAAACTAAAAAGGAGTGAACAAGGTAATAGAGGCAAAGGAAGGAGATTTTTCAAAGGCAAAGGCAATTTTGGAGGAAGAAGTCCTAACCAAAGGTCTAGTGGTGAGTCTAGCCAAGGAGAGCAAGTTGGGGACTGAAGTAGAATAGGAGGCTACTGTGGGAGAAGACCTAATGGAAGAGGTGGGACAAATGGATCAGGGAGAGGATCCAAGTTCTCTAGTATGAGATACTATAACTAAAATCAAATGGGGCACCCAACCTACAAGTATCCAGAGAAGGCCTCAACTTCTCAGGGTGGTGAGAGGAGAACCACTTTGACTCAAGAGGATGCAAGGAGTGTTACATCTCTTGAAGTGAATTTGACATCAGAGATGGGAGAGAACCTGATGATCAAGAGGACACTGCTCAAGGAACCAGTGAAGACTGAGCCACCCCAAAGAAAAGGTTTGTTTAGAGTCAACTGCAAGATTCAAGGTAAGGTTTGTAAAGTTGTCATAGATTCAGGCTCTACAGATAATATTGTATCTTTGGAAGCAGTAAACAAGTTGAACTTGGAGAGGATACCCCATAGTTATCCATATAGGGTCAGTTGGTTGAACAAGGGGCAACACATACTCATCAATGAGCAAGCATGGGTAGAGTTTAGTATTAGGGGGTATAGGGATAAAATTTTGTGTGACATCCTTCCAATAGATGCTTGATATCTTTTGCATGGAAGACCATGGTAGTTTGATAGAAAGGCTCATCATCATGGAGAAAATAATGCTTACTCTTTCCAAAAGGATGATGTGACTTTTAGGATACAGTCAGTGGTAGAAGGGGACCCATAGCATGTAGGATCTAGTGTGATGATGGTGGGAGAAAAAGAGCTCCTAAATACACTAAAGGAGGAAGGTGGGGTAGGCTTTTCTTTGATTGTGAAGCCCAAGGAAGAAAGGAAGAAAGGAAGAAGGGTGTGAGTGAGGTAGGACCTAAGGAGGTTAGGGAGCTACTAGAGAGGTACAAAGGAGTGGTTTCAGAAGACATACCTAATTCCCTACCACCTATTGGAGATATTAGTCATCAAATTGACCTCATACGAGGAGCAGTACTTCCTAACAAGGCAGCATATAAAATGACCCCACAACATAATGAAGAGATAGCTAGGTAAATTCAAGAGCTCCTAGATAAAGGGTTGGTGAGAAAGAGCCTTAGCCCATGTGCAGTACCTTTTATTTTAGCCCCAAAGAAGGATGGGAAATGGAGGCTTTGCATTGATTCTAGGGCTACCAATAGGATAACTATCAAGTTTAGGTTTCATATTCCTAGGATAGAGGATCTAATGGATTATTTAGGGGGAGCTACCTATTTCTCCAAGATTGACCTCAAGAGTGGGTACCATCAGATAAGGATAAGAGAGGGGGATGAGTGGAAGACTACATTTAAAACTAATGAAGGGTTGTATGAGTGGCTTGTGATGCCTTTTGGTCTTTCAAATACCCCTAGCACCTTTATGAGACTAATGTATGAAGTGTTGCAGGAGTTTATAGCGAAATTTGTGGTAGTCTACCTTGATGATATATTAGTGTTCAGTAAGAGAAAGGAGGAGCACTTGAAACAATTGGAGATAGTCTTGAAGTAGCTGCAGGAGCATAAGTTGATGATAAACTTAGAAAAGTATGACTTCATGAAGCAAGAATTGGTTTACCTAGGATTTTTCATCTCTAAGGGTGACTTGAAGATGGATTCTTCCAAGTTAGAGGCTATTTTGAACTGGCCTACACCTAAGACATCAGGAGAAGTAAGAAGTTTTCATGGTTTGGCAATATTTTATAGGAAATTCATTAGGAATTATAGTGATATTTGTGCACCTATGTTGAAAACCATCAAGGGTGGTGGTAAGGTGAAGTTTGTGTGGACCATAAAAGTAGATAAGAGTTTTGAGTGTTTAAAACAAAAAGTTTCCAAGTACCCATTGTATTACCTGATTTTAGTAAGGTCTTCACCATTGAATGTGATGCAAGTGGGTTTGCCATAGGGGCAGTATTGAGCCAAGAGGGGAGACCAGTGGCCTTTTTTAGGGAAAAACTAAATGAAGCAAAGAGGAAGTATTCCTCATATGATTTAGAGTTGTATGCCATGGTACAAGCTCTGAAAAAGTGGAGGCATTACTTGCTTCCTAAGGAATTTATTGTGTATACTGACAATCATGCTCTTAGTTTTTTAAATGGACATGAGAAGCTCAGTCACAGACATATGAAATGGGTTGAAATTCTTCAAGCATACACCTTCATCATCAAGCATAAGAAAGGGGTAGCCAATAAGGTTGCAAATGCTCTAAGTAGGAGGGTGTTGACAATGAAAGAAGTGCAGTTGTAGAGCATGGGTGTTAAGGCACTCAAAGGATTGTTTGAAGAGGACTAAGATTTCAAGGAGGTATATAAGGTATATAGTGAGTTTGCAAATGCTTTTCATGGATAATTTTTTGACTACACCTTGCAGGATGGTCTTTTGTTCAAGGGGTGTCAATTATGTATCCCTAGGTGTTCAATGAGGGTTAATGTAGTGAAGGAGAAACATAGTGGTGTTTTAGGATGTCATTTTGGGCTAAACAAGACTTTGGACCTAGTTAGGAGATTGTACTTTTGGCCAAGGATGCAGACTGATATCAGAAAGTTTGTGGAGAGTTGTACTATGTGTCAGAGAGAAAAGGGGGTCTCAACCAATGCAGGGTTGTACCAACATTTGCCTATACCAAATAGACCTTGGGAAAGTTTGAGTATGGACTTTGTGATGGGATTACCCTAGAAAACTATAGGTCATGATAGTGTGTTTGTTGTGGTAGACAAGTTCAACAAGATGGCTCACTTTATTCCTTGTAAAACCACCAATGATGCTAGTTGTATTGCAGGATTGTTTTTCAAAGAGATTGTTAGAATCCATGGGTTGCCTTTGAGTATTGTATCAGATAGGGACAATAAGTTTGTAGGGCATTTTTGAAGAACCTTGTGGAAAAGGTTGGGCACAAATTTGTATTTTAGCTCAACCTATCACCCTCAGACTAATGGCCAAACAGAGGTTGTGAATAGGTCATTGGGAAATCTTCTTAGATGTTTGACAAAGGAGCATGGAAGTAGCTAGGATGTGGTGATACCTTAGACAAAGTATTCCTATAATGATTCAACAAACAAAAGTACAGGTTTGAGTCCTTTTGAGATTGTGTATGGTAGTCATCCAAGATGAGTTTTTGAATTGAGAGATGTTTAGGGGTTGGACAAGAGGAGTGGACATGTTGATGAATTTGTAGAGGCTATGAAAGAAGTGCACCAACAATTCAGAGATACCCTACACAAGAATAGTCAAAAGAATAAGGCAAGAGTGGATCAAAGAAGGAGAGATGTGCAATACCAAGTGGGTGACATGGTCATGGTTCATCTTATCAAGGAGAGATTTCCCAAGGCAAGCCATAGAAAGTTGATGATGAGAAGGATTGGACCTTGTAAAATATTGGACAAATATGGTCCTAATTCTTATAAAATTGAACTCCCTGATGATATTTCTATTTCACCTATATTTAATGTTTCTAATCTAACATTGTATAGAATTCCTATTGCAGGAGAAAGTGCAGGTGAATCTATTCAGGAAAATAAAGAATGGATAAAACACATACCACCTAAGGAGCCACCTAAGATGGAGTGCATCTTGGATACCAGGGAAGCCAAGAAAATAAGGCACAAGACCTATTTTGAGAACTTAGTTAAATGGCAAAGCCTTCCTGACCCAGAAGTTACATGGGTGTTGGAAGAAGATGTCAAGAAGCAGGGTGGTGATTGCAGGAGTTGGTCTCTAAGACGACTTGAGACAAATTTCACCCAAGGAGTATGGTGTAGGAGCACCACCTATGGAGGAATGAACCAAGAACGAGATGATCTTATATTAGCCTAGAATGAATCTAATAAGACCCTATGGGTCCTTTTAGTAATTGAGTGTCCTAGGAGTGTGACAAGTTTGTCCATGTTTGGGTCAAATTGTCACATAGGGTTTTGCAGAGCAAATTAAGTCAATAAGGGTCACAATGGTCTAAATTGAGGGATCAAGTGACCAAAATTTTATTTGAGTAATTTTTTATGTTTTAGGATCAAATTTAATCATTTTGGGGGACTCTTATAGTCAGGAGTCTAAGTTGGGTGAATAATGCAAAAGTTGTCATATTGTCAATTTGTTGTCATGACAATTTTGCACTTTTTGTAAGTTGTGATTCTCCAACAGTCAGTTCAGTTTTGAAAAATAGTTAGAGGAGGTTGTGGTCATTTTGGAGACACCTTTAAAATCCCCAAATGCTGAAGGATGTAAGTTGGTTGATTTCGAAAGGAATTTGAAGCATTAAGAACTATTGGAAACTCATAAAACTGTCTAATTTTTGTTGATTGCATATTGCAGGTGGATTCGAAAGAATGCTCATGTGATAGAACCTGAAACTATATTTTTTTACCTTTGTTTTAAATTTGGTGTGAAGTCTTGAAGTGATCACTGCCCCATTCTACAAGAAAATCTCTACTAGGTAGCCTAAAACCCTCAAACCCTTACAGTTTGACTGCAATAATGGATTTTGGCCTATCAATCCTAAGTTGAACACTCTACCATTATAGGAGATGATAGGACACTGTATCATATGTCAATTCCAAAATCCATTAAGAGGACACAATATAGTGAAGAGGATGGAGAAATAACCCTAGGTCTGGTAGCTCTATGTGACACATCAGTTTGATGAGTGCGGTGCATGAGATTTGAGTGATAGAGCACTAGAAAGGGGTTTGAATGTGATAGAGGAGTATCTTGGAGGTGGAAATAACATTTCATGGTTAAGGATAGTCATCTTTTAGGAGAGCCAAGAAAGTTTGTGAAAGGTGTTCACTCAAATAGGCCTAATAGCCCTATTAGGTTTGTTAGTGCAGTATAGGTTGAGATATCTGCAAGTTGGTCTTGTAGACACCTAAAATTGTCATGTCTAATTTAATTATTTTAGCCTAATTCTTCTATTAATTAAATAAATCTTTATTTATTTAATTAATTCATTTATCCTCTTCTAGCCTTATTTCTCATTTTAATAAATATATTTATTTATTTAAATTATCCTTTTTCCTAAATTAAATAAATATTTAATTTATTTAATTTATCCCACTTCTTCTATTAATTAAATAAACCTTTATTTATTTAATTAATTCATTAGCCTTTTCTACCCATGACACATGTCATTCATCTCTTAATTCATATACTACCTACCCCTCTTATTATTTTATTATTTCCTTTACCTACCCTCTAATCATAGCCGACCATTTATCTTTTACACCTCTCAATCTTATCCCTCCATTTCATATAGTGTCTTCTATATAAGAGGATGCTTCCTCCATTATCAACCCTAATCAATCATCCTAATCAATCTACACACATCCTATGCATTCTATTGAAGCAACCTAGCATTCGATCTTTCATATGCGGTCCTACTTGCAACCACATTTCCGTTCTTTGTTGAGCTCTTGTGCACATATAAAATCTAAGAGAAAATATATCAAGCAAGATAAATGGAGATAGAAAGAATGGAGATCAAAACCCTATTGGACATGTGATGGTATAATCTTTGTGATTTCATTTGATTTGCATTGTCTTAGGTAATCTTCATATGTTATGGTGGATCTTTGTTGTTGTTAGGCTAGGGTTTTGTGGTTGAATCTATTTAGTCTTTCAATATTGTTGTTTCCACTTTCACCATATACATGTCTAAAACCTAAAAGTGAGATATTGTTAAGAACTCCCAAAAGGGTGTCTGAAAATATAATTTTCTTTCCTAGATCCTCAAGGTGTCAAAATTTATCACCCGATTCCTTCAAATGGAGGCCTAATTGCAATTAGGACTGTTTGAGGACAAGTAAGTCAAAATTGATGTTCTGGAAGGTCTAAACCATGAAATTCTATTTTTTGTGTTAAGGTGTTGTAAGAACACCCTTCCAATGGTTTTTGTATTGAATTGGTCAAGTGGGCCTTTCAAAACCCTAAAGCCTAGTAGTAACCCACATATGAATGCAAGGGTGTGTGTAGTCACTCAAGACTTGAGGAGTATTAGTTGTTTGTAAGTGGACATATTGGAGCCTTTGAGTCTTCCAAGGTGTTGCTTAGTGTCATTGAACCATTGAGTGACTTGGTGTTATGTAAGGACCCTTTGGTAATAGGGATTTAGTTGAGTTTGTGAGTCTTAGTGGTTGGTTGGTTCAAGGTTTTCCTTTTAGTTTGGTGTCTCCTCATCACTGGGGTGCCACGTCGGACATCTATGACTGTCGGATTTTCATAAAGGCTTGATCCAAAGGCCATGTTTTAATCTCTTATTGGGCCCGGTGGGTACACATAGGGAGAGATCTCGCATGTCCATCTTCGCACAAATCTCTCAGATTGATGGTGGAGGTTCAAATTCACAGTGGTTGTTGGGTTTTGATTGCTCTGTAGGGGTGGTTGTCAACCCGATAGTTGAGGACGTCTTGGGCTTGATTGATGCTCAATTTTGGACCTGATCTCATCTCAACCATCGGATTTCAATGCCATTACTCTAGAGGCAACCCTGCAGGACATTTTCAAACACCACCATGCCCTCTTCAATGCAGAACAGAGACTTTTTTCCCTGCAAGTGTGCTTGGCCATTCTTTTTGACAGGGATTACTTCACTAGGGGGTGATTTTCATGCTTCCAGAGACAAAGGACCAGATTGAAAAGGTGATACAACATGCCATCAGATCTGTCGATCTAATCTCTTCTCCTCCTGTCTGATTTTTGTAACCTAACTCAAGTGGGGTTAGGGTTTCTCAATGGTAACCATCTGAGTTATGCTGGATCTATAAAGGAAAAATTGTAAAATTTTCTCGAGATATTCTCCCTTCTTTTCTTCAACAAAAGGATTGTGTCTCTCTGCACTTGTCAAAATTTCTTTGCCTCCTCATTAATGAAATTTTCTTGTTTTTGCCCAATTTCAGTTCTTACAACCTATGTAATATTTTACCTCTTTGTATGAATGTTTTCTATTTGGTTTTTCTTAGTTGTAGGAGTTTTGTTGATCCTCTATGTGGATGTCAATTGTGAACTGAACTCAGTTCCCTTCTTCATTTCATAGATTCTAACCTTCACTTGCGCTTAGGTGGCTAATTAGGTTAGAAATGTATGCATGTCTTGGGTGGTTTCATTTTTGTTCTATGTAGTCATAGGTAGGGGAGATCATCATTTCAGTTTGGGTGCAAACCCTTTTCCCTTCTTTAATGCAACCCTTCTCTCTCCCCCTTTTCCTTGTCAGCATAGATTAGATTTTCATGTGTTGGGTTGGTCGAACACTTTGCATCAAATTGAATAGGAATTCGGCCTTCTCTGGAGACTCAACCTCACATTTTGCAAGGTCCCACACTTGGGAGGTTGATTCCATGTTTCACAAGGTTGATGACCAAGGTTTCTTGGGTCATCAAGGGTGAAAACTTTTGTGACAACAAACATATTTAAAGCATAAAATACACACTTTCCCTTTTAACATAATTCCCATAGTTTCCCAAAACAGATTATGAAACCAAATAATTCAATCATCCCTAAATTGCAAATTACACCAAATCAATACTTCAAGGAAATAAATACTTATTTTCACGAATTACACTTTCAATAATGTATTAATTTAATAATTTTGTTTTAATAAAAAATAACTCGAATCATAAATTAAAAAAAATAGTCACTGCGGCTTTGTGGTAACCTCACCACGGCCATGTGAGATTCCACGACTATGGGTCTCCATAGGTATGGGTATCCTTAGTCTATGGTTCCTACAACCATGGTTCCCACAGGCTATGGATTCCACAACCATGGTTCCCATGGTCTATGGTACCCACAATGGATCATGGGTTGAACCTTGGCTCCCCACACCCATTAAAAATAACATTTAATAATTTTTTTAAAAAGAAAAACAAGAACAAAAACATAAAATAATTAAATTTGCATATAGCTAAAAATTTAATCAAATACGTTGAGGAATAAAAACACTTTAAATTTATAAATTGAAAGATTCATAACAGAATTGATAAACATTCGACAAAGAATCCCAATTCAAAAACCCTTTTTTTTTCAAAAAACCTGAAGTTACAGATCACATAATTAGTTTTCAACAAACAATTTCTAAATAAAACAAATAACTCCAAATTACAAATTAAAAAGGGAGATTCCCAAGATCAATCTTTAACAGACAATTTTCCTTGAAAAAAAAGATTATATTTTTTTTAAACAAAACATTACAAATGCAAGGATATTCAAACCCTACCTTCAATGCATTCCTGGCAAGAATTTGTAGGTGAAAACCAATCCCGACAACTCACAGCCAACCCAAAAAGAAGAATCCAAAATCCTCTATCAAAATTACGTTCGAGACTTTTTTTTCCCCCAAAACCCCAAAAAACCCAAATCCCCACACCACAATAGCAACCACACCCCCTATTCTAGAATTTTTCCATAATATAATCAAGTTTTCTCAAAAATCTACTTAGGGAATGGAAACTTTCCCGTAAACACAATGCACTTACAAAAGATCCAAAAGGCATGCTACTTTGAAAACAAAAATAAAATTTAATTAAAATTTCCCATAAATTAATAATCAATTAATTTATTTCAACATTTTAAATGACTCTATAAATTAATAAATAAAGATTTTATTTACTTTATTTAAACAAAGCATTTTTATTACTTAATTTGTTTACAACTATAATATTAATTTATTAATCAAACGATAAAGTGTTAATTTAACCCTTTAATATCTTTATACATACAAACATAAACATCAATTATTAAATACTCGTAAGTAATAGTAATTAATTAAATTAAACTCAATTATAATCAACACTTAACAATAATTTAATAAATAATTCTACCAACACATTATAACATTTTAACCAAACTTGACACAAACAGACACATACCACAACTCTGAGGCATCAGATAATTGTCTAAGTGGCATTCCAATTAGGTTGACAAAGGACGACTGGCAATGCTCTAAAATCGAGCAAGGCTAAGGGTAACAAAGATGGGCCTTATGACTATCTCCACAATTTTCCATGAAGATAATGCAGGCACACTCAGACCTAAGCAACCAATGTTAGACACAATGTACCACTAAGAGGGTGGTGAATCAGTGGTTCTAAACCTTTTCCCTTTAACTATCCTATGTGAGTATACCTATTATCAGATCTAACTCAATATAGACTTACCGGTTAGAAGGGAAACCAACATAAATGCAGTCACACACAAAGAAGACATCACATAACACCAGCATATACGAGGAAAACCCAAGATGGGAAAAACCTCAGTGAGAAAATTTGTTGGAGTCTACTGCTCCAATCTAGCCTCACAATGAATCTCTTATTACAATGTTTAGGGCACCAGCCCAAGGAGCACCAACCCCTGATTTAGGGCACCAACCCAAGGAGCTACAACCCCTGCACCATGCTACAACTCAATGAATACAAAACGTAATCATTTACAAATTAATAACCTTGTTACAAATGGATTTTGTAACACTTATGCAAATATCTTTGCTAGATCTTCTATCCAGTTCACTATCGGTTCTCTGCTAACCCTCACATTGTTGCAACCTTACTCTCTATTGGTTCCACACTCTATCGGTTCTGCTCTTTGTCAGTTCTCTCTTCTCTAAGTTACATTGCTTCTCTCCACCATCGGTCTTGATAACTTAGTCAAATGTCTACCATCTGAAACATGTCGGTTCTCAGCTTCCCTTCTCTGCAATCTACTATAACTCTTCTCTCTCGATTTAGTCACCACTGGTATACTTCTCTCATAGACTCATTTACAGACTACCAGTTGCCTCATTGTTGCCAATTGAACCTATCAACCAGATTCTCTCTCACACTTAGTGATTCTTGATGAGCACTTGATTGATTTTCTCTCTTCTGCAGCAGCAACACTCTCACATTCAGAGGCACGCTTCAATGATTTTGGCTTTCATATTTATAACCTAGTTTTCCCACCAAAAGCCAATTCAAATTTCAAGCAGTTAGGGTTTGCATCATCGAACATGAGGCATACTCGATCCAATCAGATCTCATCCAATCACATCTCCAAGACAACTACCTGCACATCACCGCCACTAACGTGCCTTCCAATACATGTTTGCTATGTTTAGCAAACACGACCCTATTCCTCAACCTACTTCTGTCAATCACATTTAGTGATCTCACAGTTGCCTTTACCAAATCCAATCTGCAGTTGAATGTCTTTCATCGATCATGGAATCACCCAAATCTTTGGTTTGTATCGAGTTATAAACCCTCTGCAACTCCTTCGTGATTGTCTTAGTCAACATTTAATATCGACCAACTGCCAGCTACCTCACTGACACGACACTTCACCGACTTTTGTGAGCTTTCCACTTCAACTCCACGTGGCATTCTTGTCGATATCCACCTCCGAAAAGATCTTTTTGTCAACTAGACTCGGTCACCGATAATCAACACATTCCTGGTCCTTCTTTTATGTCGGTTCTCTAACCCTGTTGGTATCTCACACTTTACCGGTTAACCATCATGTCTGCACTTTTTTGTTCTATTGGTGGAACACCTCAACTAGTCGCTTGACATGCCTATCCATAGCATGCTCATTATCATCAGGTAGGAGCACATCACTTGGCCTCTTTTCTATCTTACCAGTTCTAATACTTATCGGTAGGCACCTTGATGACACCATGTCATCAAACTCCAGTTGTTTCCATCTAAGGCATCTTCATGCCGGATGCACTCTTTATCTGCAGCTGCTCCACTTTGCCTTCTTTATCATCAGATTGGACATCAGCTCAGCTGGTTTGTCAAGGTGACAAACCCATCACTTATTTACTCTTCCTTTTATGTCCCGGTGGCACAATATGCCAACCCTTTCTGATCCGGTGCACATCTCTGATTACATGCACTTGAGGCATCCTTTTGTTTCACTAGTAGATCCAGTGTGAGCCTTCAATCACTTGCCTTCTACTTCTATCTTATCTCAAAGAGCTAAGATGCATACTTTACATAATAGGAGATAAGCTCCACTTACCAGTGGGAGTGGATCCTTGTCATCTGCATCCTGCAATGCACTCATGTGGCTTCCCTGTTTGTGTAGTATATCTTCAAACATGCACATGTGATCTAACTGGGGCATATTCATTGTTATTCTTCTCTTCATATGGTGACTACATCTCTATCTAGTGGGAGTCCTGTTGTTCTGCATCCACACAGTGTACCAGTGACCTATACATCCATCTCCTCCTATGTTGATGTGATTTAAATAATACTCCACCTCTTCATCACAATCAACAGCTCAACATCTGCCCACTCACATATGTCATCATTTACCGGTTGTTATATCATATCGGTCTCTTGTCCATATTTTCTACACAATTCAAACACTAACTTGTGTACCGGTGACTCCAAAGACATCACAATGTTGGTTGACATCAATGACATTAATGTCAACATTGTCTCATACTGGTTGTATCCTTCTATACTAGTTTATATCAATGACAACACAATGCCAACAATCTCCCCCTTTGGCATTGATTCCAACACGTAGTATTCAACATACTACATATTCTTTCTCCCCCTTTGACAACAATGACAAAGGATCTGTCAGGGTTTCTCTCCTCCTTGTGTCTACCGGGTACTAACAGAGTTTTCTCTCCTTTAATCAACATTTGTTACTTCTTCTCAAGTCTCAACATTTGAGATGAAGGGCACAACCACCAACTGACACCAATTGCTCTGAAACAAAGTGTTAATGCAAACTAGAAACACATGCATATACAAGTCTGAAACCAATTGAAGACCCATGTGTCAGTGAAAACAACATACCTATCGGTCAAGCTACATCATCTCCCCTTGATATGTAGAAGCTTTTCTGACCTCAAATTGCTGATATCAAGTGTTGAGGCTAACATTGATACCAATTGTATCTCTTTCAATACCAAATGCATGTTCTCGTGTGCAGGTAACTTTCCCTCTTAGAAAGAAACACTCCCGATGATCGAGTTGATTTCAATTGAATAGGCATTGAAATATCTCACAAAATCAGATACCTCCAAAAATACAAACATACTGGTACAGCCATAGACACTTGCACACCCTCTATTTCTAGCAAGTCTGAAACTAGTCAGAAAACATGGTTGTAAACTCCCCCTGAGTCATGCATCTCAGGTCCACATTGTCGGTCATGTCTAAAACCAGAGCTCCAATCTTCACCATATACCGTTTGAGTTGTGCATATGTGATCAATCTAATGATCTTTCAGCTCCATTATATCCACAACAACCTATGACATGATCTTGGATCTTCACAATGTCATCATCATGCCATTAATCAAACCAGTTAGCCCAAAAACATGTATGCCTGCATGATCAACAACCGGGCCAACATATGTCATTTAGGTCTTCATCAACACCACCTAAGGCATAACTTCCTCATTACATGTTACCAGGGCTAATGCAATGATCTCCAACCTCATTGTCTTGCATAACCTGCAAGTACCTATTAGCATCATACTGGTAACATCTTGCACATACCGGTTTCTTGTATCGGTCCATCATCACTACCGAAGCACCTTCTTGTAACTCTTGTCATTTTATGTCACTTTGCATCTGAGTCCAATTGTTAATCTCCATCTATTGACACATGCATTAGTGATCCAACTCTGATCTGTAGGTGTGTAGCCAAGGCAGCCACTACACACACTTATCTTCTCATTTTCTTTCTTCATACTGGTAGCAACATTTTCTTCAATGCGCCTTCTTCCACTGAGGGGGTGAATGATAAGTTTAGTGTATTACTCCCCATAAAGTCCTACATCTCCTTTAAGCCTTAGGAGATATCACCTATGCATTGAATGCACAATGTCAGTCCATGGTTGTATCGTCTTGCTTATTTCTTACTTATAATAGAAATAATTTAGTACATTTTAAGCTTATTGTACCTTAAGGGGTTTATAAATTGATCTTTTGTATAGTCTAGATCCCTAACATAAAATTAAATGTTTAATTAAGACAAAAAATTATGTATCTTTTATTCATTTATTTAAAGGTGTAGTTTGGCTTTGGCTATTACTTATACTTTATGTAAGTTGAATAGAATATTTAAAAGATGAGTTTAAAACTCATTTCTCTTCCTTAATGTTTTCTAAAATATTAATTAGATAAATAAAATTATCTATCATGTTTACTTAGTATTGCTTAAGATAGTCACTCGCATATCACCTCACTAGAAGTTAGGGCATTCTTTTTGTTGGTATTTGGGAATTCATAGTTCTCCCTACTCTCATTTATACGCTTGAGTAATGGACATCATAAGTATATCACTCCCATGTGCATCACTCATGTTGATGGATCATATCTCTTAGCTTATTCCACAACATATGGAATGTCACATGGGGGTGCATGTCACCCATATGCTCTTAATGTCTTTCTATTTACCACTTTCTTTTGTGCATTGCCAATGCATTTCTCCCATATGTGGTTGGTATAGGGTGTTGTTGCATGTGGATATGACACTTATGCAAGTATGGTATATCACCTATCATTTAGTACTTTTGTTTCAAAAAAATTGGTGGTTGCATTTTTGTTGAGTTTTGTTCATGGTTAAATACGACCATTATAGTCATTGCACTATATAGGTCCTTATCATTTTTTTCTTGTATCTTGTCTAGACAATTTGTTCGAAAACACCTACAAAACTTATGTAAGCCTTTTCCCTTCTTTAGACATTAAATTAGAGACACTTTCCTAACATTCTACTCTTCCCTTTAAAAGTTGTTCTCGTTTTATTTATTTAAATACAAGAATCTATTTTTATTGTTTATCTTGAAAAATGCAATGAAATGAATATAACTTTGTAGAAAAATATACACAATAATTATGAACATAAATTGTCTTTCTTTTTAAACTTGAAGAGTCCAAATTATACACATATATTCCACTAGATAGTTTAAAATAATATTTTCAATAAGTAGTCGAGGCCTAAATCTATTATCTTCATGAATGCATAAATCAAGATGGGATCATGCCTCTAGACGTGATCATTGACATAATTCTAAACCACTATTAACTATGCCTTCTGATTCAATTTATTGTCGTATTAGTTTAAGTTTACATCATAGGACATACAACCCTATTCCTTCTTATTTCAGTGTCAACACATTTTAAATTTCTATTCTAATGGACCCAAACCAATCAAATTATCAAACTCAACTCATATTTCTAAATATTACTTTGTTTAATGAATTCATCATTAATGCCCATTAAATATTTTTAAAATCATTTGATTCCCCTTCAAGTATATTATGCATCCCTAAAACTTTGAGGTCAAGGATTTCTTTTTCCACATCACAATAATCAAAAGTACGAGTGACATAATTCAACATCACACAACAAATACATTACCCTTGTAAAGTACAGTACAAATCTAATCCCACTAATATAGAGAATATTATGTTCGTACATTTTTAAAAAGAATTGAAATTATTGTCACACATTACATCTTTCAAACACTCATACAATGTATTTCATTTAAATAATGCTTTAATAGTCCACTTCAACATCAAAAACTATATTGAATTAGAAAACAAAATAACAAAAAATTTCATATGATTTCAATTCAAATCAAATTCAAACTCCTAAATCAAGATAAAACAATATAAATAAATAAAAAACTCCATTAAAACCTATTAATAGAGAGAATATTATGTTCATACATTTTTAAAAAGCATTGAAATTATTGCCACACTACACCTTTTAAAATACCTATACATTTTTTTTCATTTAAATAATACTTTTTATAATTCTACATAAACATCAAAACTTTATTGAATTAAAAAACACGACGACAAAATTTTCTCATAAATTCAATTCGAATCAAAATAAAACATTAAAAACAAATAAAAGCCTCCATTAAAACCCTAAAAGTTCAAGTACCATACCCTATAAAATGACCTAGAAAGCACCTCCCCCATAGTGATATTTGACATCATGATGTGACCCTAACCCCAATGGTGCAGGGTACCATTAGAACTAACAAAATGACGATTTTTTTTCATAAACTTAATCGAAATCAGATTGGAACTCCTAAATCAAAACAAAACATTAAAAACAAAAAAAAACCTTCATTAAAACCCTAAAAGTTCATGCACCATACCATATAAACTAACCCATAAAACACCTCCCCTCCCCCATAGTGACATTTAACATCATGATGTGACCCTAACCCAATACTCTGGGGCACCATAGGAATTTTCCCATATACCCAATTCTCACAAACTCAATTTAGATCAAATTCATATCAGTAAGTGAAAATGAAACATAAGAAACAAATTAAAAACCTCCATAAAAGCTCTAAAAATTCATGCACCATACCTCAGAAACTGACCCAAATAACACCTCCCCCATGATGCCATTTAACATCATGATGTGACCCTGACCTGACCCCAATGGTGTAGGGCACCATGGGAGCTAAGCAAAGTGCTAAAAACAAGCCTCCAAAGGTCAATTGACCCACTACTGGAATCCCACTATGGAACCCTAAAGCAAGAAATCATTTTATTTTTGACCCTCCATTAAACCATTGATAATAATAATATTCCTCTTTATTATCATTAACCAGCAAAACTTTAGCAAAGTGGCCAATCCCATCCCAAACCCTAAACAAAGAAAAACAGGTTTTAGTGGCGGCTTATGCGGCAGGTTGCCGGTGAAGGGGTACCGACACGCGTAAGTGGAGGTCTTGTCATTTCAGAATATAAGTACTTCAGATGGATCGCCTGACATCACGTCAAGAAATTTAGAGACAAAGTCGACGTTAATCACGTGGACAAAGTTAGGGCGGGTCCCACACATTAGGGTAGTACGTAGCTTATGTCAAATCGGACATCAACTCTGATTATATAGTGGGCTTTTTCAATGATTTCAATGGGGCCTCTAACTTTAGTGATACTATTTACCTTTAGCTACTTTTGTCACTTATTTTTACTATGGATGGGACTTTTTTCCTATTTTGAATGAAAATATTGGATTATATAGTGATGGTATTGTCCTTTTCTTCAAATTTCATTATAATATGTTGAATAAGTATATATTTATTTAGGCCGGAATTTTATTTTTTTGGTTAAGTTTTCATGAATGAGAAATCATTTCGTCAAAATTATTCAAGAGCCGTATTTTACTAACGTGTACTTTTGGAAATTTTAATATTGGTGAATGGCAAAATCAAGTGACATTTTGATAGATGAGAGAGGGCTTGGTCTCTATAAAAATAGAAAGTAGTTTTAGGTCATCATCAATATAGATTTTCGTATCTATTTGTGTGTTGATAGTTTTTCTATATATTCTTTTACATCGAAATCTGTACCTTTAAATTCAAACTAATAATTTCTATTGTAAAAATAGTAATGTGTTTTCTTTTATGCATCCAATGAATCATTCCTATTGTACAAATAGTAACATGGTGTCTTTAGTGCACCCCTATTGATATTTGGGGGTTTGTTCCTTTATTTATTTCGATTCTGACATGTTGAGTAAGGTATATTTAAATTAGAATTCATCTTTTAGCTAATCTAATAAGAATTGGGGGATTAATTCATCATAGTCACTCTACATGATTAAATTGTACCTTGAGAAATATGAATCTTAATGAATGGCGAAATAAAAACATACAACCTTTTATCCTAAAAGTCAAATTAATAAATAGTAATATACTTTCTTTTGTACATCCCTATTAATATTGGGGTTTTGTCTCTTTATTTATTTCAATTACAACATACTAGGCAATGTATATGTAAATTAAGATTCATCTTTTAGCTAATATATTAAAAATTCGGGTATCAATTCATTAAAAATCATTCTATATGACTAAATTATACCTAGAAAAATTTGAACCTTATGAATATTGAAATCAAAGAACATACATCCTTTATCAAAATATATACCTTGAAATTCAAATTAGTAATTTGGTTATAAAAATAATAACATATTTTATTTTTACCAATTCCCTATTGATATTAGGGTTTTTTGATGATTAAATATATGAACAAATATTATTGAATATAGGATAAGGTTTTATCTGTAAATTAGATTAATATTTAATGAGTTTGTAAAATTATTTTAATATTTAGTTATTTTAGATTTTTCTACTTTGAAGCTTCCATGTAGTTTCCTTTTAAACATTTATTTCTTTTTTGGTATGAAGGAGAATTATTGTTTAAAATTTCACCTTTGGAAATTTGAAGATCTTAATGGATAGCAAAATCAAATAATATTTTGATAGATTAGACATAACTTATTTTCTCAATAAAATAGAAAGGTAGTTTCTTGGTCATTGTCACATATTAATCAGAGGTATCAATTTATATATTGATAGTTTTGTTTTTTTCGTATCAAAATGTCTATTTTTGAATTCAAACTAATTATTTCTCTTATAAAAATAGTAACGAATTTTATTGAGCAAGTCCCTATTAATATCGGAGTTTTGTCCCTTTTTACTTCAATTATAACATGTTGAGTAAATGTACATTTGAATTAGAATTCATCTTTTGACTAATCTATTACAAATAGGGGATCAATTCATAAAAACCATTCTACGTGATCAACTTATATTTCTAAAAAGTTGAACCTTAATAGATGGTGAAATAAAAAAACATATACCATTTCAATAGATAGAACATATTCTATTCTGCCATTAGAAATAGAAAGAACATATTCTATTTTACCATTAGAAATAGAAAGGTAGTTTTTGAGTCACCATCATATATCAGTTTTTTTTTTTATCTTATGTATCAAAATGTATATCTTAAAATTCAAACTAATAATCTCCATTATAAAAAATATCCCAATTCCTTGATGATATTAGGGTTTTTAAATGATTATACATACATATAAATATCATTAAATATATGATAAGGTTTAGTCTCTAGATTAGAAATAATATTTGATGAGTTTGTATAATATAATATTAAAATATTTCCTCTATTTTGAATTTATCTTATTTTGGAAGCTTCCATGTAGTTTCCCTTAAATATTTTGTTTTTCTATTTGAGAAGTATATTTATATTTGTTGTAATAATTGATATAAAAAAAGATTTTTTTAAAAGTCTATTCTTTTATAAGAATAATTCATCAAAGTCACTTTATATTATGATCAAATGTTATCTTCAAAAGTTTGAATCTTAATGGATGGTGAAATCAAAAGACCATACAACCTTTCAATAGATTATATATTTTTCTCTTTTATTTAAAATATAAAAGTATTGTTTGGTCACCATCAATTGTCTATTAGATGTATGCAAATTTTTAAATCAATTGAATTTATATATATTAACTATTTTTATATTTAATTTACATATCAAAATGTATACTTAAAATTCAAACTATTAATCTCTATTATAAAAGTAGTAACATATTATTTAGCCTATTCTTATAAATATTAGGGTTTTGTCCCTTATTAAATATATTATGAAATTTTTATTAATTGTACATTTAAATTAGAATTCATCTCTTAACTAAGCTATTAAGAATAGGAGGCTCAATTCATCTACATCGTCAAATTGTACCTTCAAAAGTTTAAATCTTACTGAATGGTAAAATCAAATATCATACAAATTTTCAAAATATAACATATTTTTTTCTTTGTCTTTAAAAATAAACATAAACATATATTTAATTTATATACAATAATTATTTCTTATTTATTTTACATATCAAAATATATACCTTATATATGTGACAAGGTTTAATCTCTTGATTAGAAACTATATTTAATGATTTTATATTATTTTATAATATTTATTTATTTCATATTTTTCTTAATTTGGAAGTTTTCTAATTATTTTCTTTTAAATATTTATTTCCTTTTCATGTTTTTATTTGGGAATTATATTTTTAAATTTAAGAAGATTTGTTATTAATCTGATTTATTATTTTTAGAAGACCTTAATGGATGACAAAATCAAATAATATTTTAATAGATTAAACATAGCTTACTATCTCAATGAAAATAGAAAGGTAGTTTATGGGTCATTGTGGCATATTAATTAGAGGTGCGTAATTTTTCATATCAATTTATATATTGATACCGTTTTTATTTCTTATATCAAAATGTATATCTTTGAATTCAAACTAATGATTTTTATTATAAAAATAGCAACAAATTTTCTTGAACAAGTCTCTACTAATATTAGGGTTTTATCCCTTTTTACTTCAATTATAACATGTTGAGTAAATGCAAATTTAAATTAGAACTCATCCTTTGGCTAATTTATTACAAATGGGGGGATCAATTCATGAAAATCATTTTACATGATGAAATTTTACCTTTGAAAAATTGAACCTTAATAAATGGTAAAATCAGAGTACATACCATTTCAATAGATAAAAGATATTCTACTCCCTCCTTAGAAATAGAAATGTAGTTTTTCAGTCACCATCACATGTCAATTAGGTGTATGTAAATTTTCATATCAATTTAATATTTATGTATTAATTGTTTTTTATTTATTTTATATATCAAAATGTATATCTTGAAATTCAAACTAATAATCTCTACTATAAAAAATAGTAGCATTTTTTTGTTGAATATTCTAATACACAAGAGAACTAAGAGGGGAGGGGGGCTGAATCAGTTGTACAAAATCTTAAATCTATTTCTTAACTTTAACACATAATCCATATAAAGATATGAGTGTGAAAACCAGAGCACATCATACACAATGAAACACTAGATTTTATGTGGAAAACCCTGATAGGGGAAAAACCATGGAGATTGCTTTTCTCAATATATGAACAACTATTAGGGTGACACCACTTAAGGTGATTTTTACAAAGAAAGGGTCATTGCCAAGAGGGCTCATTGCCCGAGAGAAAGAAAGAGTGGCTCACTGACGAAGGACTCACTACCAAAATGAAGAAGAATAAAAGAGAAAGAATCCACCAATGAGGTACTTCTGCAACTATAATATCTGTAGACACCTGTGTCTTACTTCTTCGGGTAGCTAACACATGAAAGTTCACACTACTCAACATTTTTCACCAACTCAAATGTCAGTCATCAAACAACCAAGAAGATAGATCCTCTTTCATACACCTTCATCACATTTCACTTTCTTTCACGCACCTTCAACCATACTCACACCTCTATTTATATCACTCACATATCCAAAGTCTCCCAAGTTCAGCTAAGCATCTCAACCAAACAAAATTCAAGTTAGATCAACACTAAAAATTCTCGTCGTGGAAAATAATTTAAAGTGGACCACAACAAATCTTAATTAGGACCAAAATAAATATCAAACACATTATACAACAATCCATAATCATTAGAGCAATAAATAAAGTGTAAACACCTCAGGATGGCCAAACCTAGAGTAAACACCATCAAACTTTGAAACCATGCTTCTGAAGCCCAATAACACATACAAAATGAATAGAATGAAGCTAAGAACATCATCAACTTAACTCCAAAACCGCAACACTAGAAACCATAATGTAGAGAAATGCAGAGCATGCACTTCACACATAAACATTATCAAGCATACTGGTAAATACAACTTCCTCATTACAGCAATCTGGAGCACCAAATCTAGAATATAACATCTCTAAACATAGATTAAAAATATATCCAAACCATATGAATAGGTATACAACAAAGAAGATATGTGGAGCAAATCTCTTAGCACAACTGCACAAAAAACTCAACATCACTTATACTAACCAGTCACTAATGACAACCAAAGCATGTTGAAATCAATGACAACAAATAAGTAGATCATTTTGATCATCCTTGCAATAATCTCTCCTTTGTGATTAATGGCAACACATCAATGACTACAACAACAACTCTCATACCAAATTTCTCCAAAAACCAAGAAACCAATCCATTCCATGTTCTCTCCCTCTTTACCATAGATCTCATCTTCTCATTCTCTCCCCCTTTTCCATCAAGGACAAAGGATCAAATACAAAAAATTATTAGCTCATTCTCTCCAATTATTCAAAAACTACAATTGCACCTAGCTCCCCCTAAGAGGTAGCATCAAAAAATTAGTCTAGAATAATAGTATTCATGAAGTTCACTAGACTAATGCATCTTTATATGCATTTAGTTCATAAAGGGGGGGTAATAACCCCCAATTTCTCTCGGAGATATTCAAAAGTTTACCCCAATTTATCCTGGAGATATTCAAAAGTATCTCTAGCAAGTTCTTTAGTAAAAATATCAACAATATATTGCTTTGTAGGCACATAATCAAGCTTCACTTCGTTCTCCAAAAATTTCTCCCTCAAGAAGTGGTATTGAATTGAAACATGTTTCGTTCTTGAATGTAGTACCAGATTCTAGAAATGTTTATTGCATTGGTATTTTCATAAAATATATAAATAGGTTCATCAAACAATATTCCAATGCCCTTCAAAGTTTGTTTCATCCATAATACCTGATTACAACAAGTAGTAGCAGCAATATATTCAGCTTCAACAATAGACAAAGATATTGAGTCATGTTTCTTACTTGACCAAGCAACTAACCGGGGTTCAAGGAAAAAAGCACCCCTACTTGTACTTTTCTTGTTATCCACACAACTAGCCCAATCTATATTGGTATAGACAATGTGTGAAATTAGATCTTGTAGGATACCATAGACCATAGTCTTTTGTTCCTTTTAAGTATCTAAAAATTCTTTTTACAACAACATGTATCTCTCTGGGATCTTGTTAGAATCTAGCCACAAGACAAACAACATGCATGAAATACTGTCTAGTAGAAGTCAGGTACAATAATCCTCTAATCATTGTTTTGTATATAATTTGACCAATCTATGATGATTCAACATTTTTTCTCAACTTACAACTAGTATCCATAGGAGTACATACAAGTTTTGCATTTTCCATTCTAAAATTGTTCAACATTTCTTTAACATACTTAGATTGTGAAATAAATATACCATCATCCTTCTAACTAACTTGTAAAATGAGAAAGAAATTCATCCCCCCAATCATATACATTTCAAACTCTTCATGCATCTCATTAGAAAACTTCTTGCACATACCATTTCCTCCAAAGATTATATCATCCACATAAACAACTACAATCAAGATGTCATTTTCTACAACCTTAAAATCGAGATTACTATCAATAGTATCTTTTTGAAATCCTTTCTTTAGAAAATACCCATCAAACCTCTAATACCAAGCTCTTTGAGCTTACTTTAGTCCATACAATGCCTTCTTCAATTTGCAAACCATATCTAGAGTGTCTAATAGATTGAATCCTTCTACTTGTTCTATATATACTTCCTCTTCCATTTCTCCATTTAGGAATGTGAAATTCGCATTCATTTGATAGACCTTGAAATCCTTGTGTGTCACAAAAGCTAGAAATATTCTGATAGCTTCCATTCTTTCTACAAGAGCATAAGTTTCCTCAAAATCTATATCTTCCACCTATAAATAGCCTTTACATACAAGTCTTTCCTTTTTTCTCACTATGTGTCCATCCTCATCTGGCTTCTTCCAATATACCCATTTATTTCCTATCACATTCTTGTCAATTGGTCTTGGGACAAGTTCCTAATTCTGGTTCTCTTCAATTTGTTCCAATTCTTCTTTCATAGCTTTCATCCAATGTTGATCACTACAAGCATCCTTTATTGTTTTTGGTTTTGTTTTTGAGATTAAGCATAAATTCACTTGTTCTTCATCATCTTTACTTCTTGTGATAAGACCTCTATTCTTGTCTCTAATAATATCTTTCTCTAAATGATTCTTCTGCACATATCTTATAGTCTTAGGAGAAATTTTTGGAGCATCTTCCTTATCATCTTAAAAAACAAGATTATATCCATTTCCACACATTTGACGAACACTCTAAAGGTTATGATTCAAGCCTTTAACATAGAAAACATTATCAGTATTATGTATGCTATCATAGTTTATTGAACCAATTCCAACTATCCTAGCTGTTTGATCATCTCCAAATCTAACAACTCCATCAAAATTTTCAAGCTTTAAAAACTTACTCTTGTTTTTTATTAAGTAAAATCAGGTTTCAAGGGACCTGAAACCCGCTTACATAATGAGAAGATAAGCATAAAAGAAACTAGAAAGAACAGGATATAGAAAGAAACGTTGCAAAAGGACAGTAGAGAAAACAACAGCTAAGGAAAAGAACAACAAAAAGCCAGCGAGAGACTGCCAACCCAAACTAGATTACATGTCAGATGAAAATATTTATAGACTCTTCCGCATCCTTAACTAGCATCATCATAGCATTAGATGCTTCTTTTAGGTCTTTGTTTTCCTGCATCTGATGGGTGTCTTTAGTCTTCATCTCCAGTTCACTGGTAGTTTGCCTTGTTCTGCGTCTGGAGGAGTGAGGAGGAGAACTAGTGGTCGACACATCATCAATGATCACCATCTCTTTTTTCTGCTTGTTCTTCTCCAGACAAGCAACCAAAGCGTTCATGTTTTGAGATGACACCTTCAAAACCTCAAGACTATGCTCCATAAGTTTCTTCAAGGCCTTCTTAGTTTTTGTAATCCAATTGATAATAATTTCATTATCAACCTCTCCCTTTTATTTGATGATTCTGACCACATCTTCAAGATGCTTCAAATCTCCCTTAATTGTATCTTTTTCCGGCCAATCCTGAATTTCTTCTTCATCCTCTGCCTCACTGGTATCCACCGCAGCATCCTCTTTACCTTTAGTGTTGGTATCCTTAATCAATTTCTCAAATTTATAATCTAAATCTCTCTGTTTATCCTGAATACTGGAGATGTTATCAATCACCCATTTATGGAATTTGAACATTTCCAGAGTACTATTTCTGGCAGCATTCAAAATGGAATTCGCATTATCCATAACTGAAATAGAGCCCACAGACCTAGGGTTTCCCTCCTCCATACTGTGCTGAGCATCATTCCTGCTATCTATAAGACATAAGGGTTATTCTTTGCTTCTGGCTCTTCAACATACTCCTTTCTCCGCACCTTCTCTTCCTCACCCTCAGCCTCTTTCTTTTGCTCACTCTCTGCCTCATCATCTACCTCCTTCCCCTGTTCCTCCTCTAAACCAGCATTCACTTCTGTGTCTTCTTTAGCTTCATCACCGACCCTTAGTTTCTTATGTAGAGGAAGATTAGAAGAATCTTCATCAGACTCAGAGCATCATGACCCTCAGAAATGTGGGCATTTTCCATCAAGGGATCTTCCCTATTAGCCCTAGCTTTACCCTTCAAATGGTTATAAATTAACAATATAAGGCCTTGGTGAGCAATGGGATAGGATTTAGGTTTTTTGGCATGGTCGGCTAGGCTATCGTTAAGGGAAGAAGCTAAATAGAAGGGCAATGAAATCTTTGAACCATGGCAAAAATGGTTTAGGATGACAAAATGGTAATTGTAAACCTTCAAAAACATACCATCAACTGTTAGGTATTCCATTAAAACTCTTAACATTTTCTGCTAGAAAGATTTTACCTGATGAGGGAGGTAGTAGGACACATTGTCCTTCTTAGCGAGTCGAGCCCTTTCTTCATCACTTTTAGGGAAATTCTTGGTAGCTTCCACTGAGAACTTGCGGTCTCTGTAAAATTTGGTGTCTTCCTTTTGTAATCCTGTAACCTCTGCCACCAAATATTCATCCAGCTTCCATGCTTGTCCGAACAGAGTGACTTTATTATTGCTCCATCCCTTGTCGAAACCATGAGACACCGACTTTTTATTCTCATGCAGTTTTTCCATGTAATCAGTGAAACCATATCTGTGCAACCTTCGCCATATTTTTCGTTCGCTTTTCTAGTTATCATAGTTGGAAGGCTCATTGCGATTAAGATTACCCCCCATAATGTAATGGCTATTCAGGTTGAAACCCTCAATAGAGCATGAGATACTCAAATGTTGAAGAAATAAGATAACTAGAATCAAGCTCAGACTCTGGAACAAGACGTTGGAATTGAAAAACAGGGTTATTTCCTTGTTATTCAAATAGTCTTTTAAGACATTCAAAATGAAACAACACTTAATATGATTAGGCCCGTCACACTGGTTATCATAATCACAATGCCTTAAATAGGTAATCAACTGACACTTCACATCACTCCAATATCTATCTTTGAGATCCGAACCCAGAAAAATAATAATGAAATTAACTCATACCATGGACTCTATCAAATAATAATTGCTCATGGACTCCCTTCTTACAAGAAACTTCTTTGATATATTTAGTATCCTCCTCTAAATAAACCCCCTCATTAGCTAATAAATTAGCTACCCTATTACCTTCCCTTAGGGTATGGGAAATAAACACACTATCATAGGCATCTAATAATTTTTTAGCACTCTCAATGATATTAGAAATGTTCCAAGAAGGAGAACTAATACCTTTGATAGCCTGAATAATATTGAGAGAGTCCCCTTCCAGCCATATTTTTTTAAAGTTAAACTCTAAGCAAGCTGGAGGCATTTTAACATTTCCCGAGCTTCTGCCACATGATTGTTTTGAACTCTAAAGGGAGAGGCAATTGTAGAAACACAAAAACCATAAGAATTTATGATGACTCCTCCCCCTCCAGCCTTCCCAGGATTGCCTTTAGCTGCACCATCAAAATTCACCTTAACCTAATCATGAAAAGGAAATCTCCAAACAACATTATCTCTCTTGCTCTTTATATCAGATTTGCAGACCTTGTGAATCAAATTCCATTCAGTGAGGATGCTTTTCTCATTATCAGTCATATTAAAATAGCTACACTGCTTGTTGTTTTTATGAATAGTATTTATGTTTTCTTTAATTTCCCTACAAATCTTTTCAAAAACCACCTGAGATGAACACTTAGCCTCCCTGAAAATTCTATTGTTTCTCTCCTTCCAGATGTACCAACAAGTCATAGGTAGGACAAAGGACCAGAGGGTCTTAATGAGAGGAAATTTGGTAAGGAAGATCCATTGCAAGATGACTTCCTTAAGACTATTGTGCATAACCCAATCAACTTTCCATTGCATCCAGACTTTACTCCAAATTTCCTAGGTAAAAGAACAATGGATAAACAAATGATCCACAGATTCTGCCTCTTTCTGACATAACTCATACCTATTAGGAAACATGAATCCTCTACGAGCCAAGTTATCAAAGGTAAGAATCTTGTTGTGAGTTGCAAGCCAAAAAAACATGTTAACTTTAGGAATGAGGAATCTATTCCAGATTTTAGTCCATATTGGGTTGCAAGCCTGAGTAACAGTTTTTTTATAAGCAAAGGCAATAGTGAAGTTACCTTGGGATTTCTCTTCCATAGAAACACATCATCAGAATCTTTACTAACAGAAAAGGACAACAAATCCTATTGGAGCAACAAAAATCCACCATAAATAACATCAAGTCTAACCCATTTATTCTCCTTCCAATAATTACAAACCATAGAACCATAACTCCTTTTGCATTCATCAATGAATTGACTGCAATCTTGATTTAAGAGAGGTTAAGCTTTAATCCAAACATCCTCCTAGAACCTGATTTTATCACCTTCGCCAAGGACCCATCCAGCTCTAGCTTTAGCAACTTTTATAGATTTGATCATACTATTCCATATGAAAGAAACAACAGGGATATCTTTAGAGTAGAGAAGCGAATGAATTGGCTGGTTATGAATATATTTATCAAACCACACCCTACTCTAATCTTTCTTAATACCAAAATCCCTCCAAATTTGTTTAGCAAACAAGGCTTTGTTAAAAGTTTTGAGAACTTTAATACCTAATCCCCCATTGCACTTAGGATTACAAAATTTATCCCAGGCAACCAAAGCTATCCTTTTCTTATCTTCTACCCCTGACGAAAGAAATCTTTTCTGAATTCTTTCTAAAGCTTCAACAAATTTAACCGGTATACTAAACAAGCCAAGAGCATAAACAAGAAGATTCTGAAGAGTAGCTTGAAGAAGTTGAAGCTTACCAGCCTGAGATAGCATAGATCCTTTCCAACCTGCCAATTTCTTATTGATTTTTTCAATTAATGAGTTCTAGAAAGAGTTTGGAGGAACCAAACCAAGAGGGAGACCCAAATAAGTTGAGGGGAGCAGCTCCACCTTACATCCAATAATGTTAGCAATCCTCTGCTGCCTCAATATTGGGGTGTTTATGAAGTAAATAGCAGATTTCTCCCAATTAACTTGATGTCCAATAGCTAAGGAATAAGAACTGAGAGCACCTTTGAAAGCAACAACCTCACCAATAGAAGAATATCCCATCAAAATTGTATCATCAACAAACTGTTGGTGAGTACAAGAAACATTAGCAGAAGAGGGTTTCAACCCTTTGATGGTTTTATTCACTTTCAACATTTGAATTAGTCTACTCATACATTTTGCCAATATAGTGAAAATAATAGGAGAGATAGGGTCTCCTTTCCTGAGGCCCCTAGAAGATTTAAAAAATCTAGACAGAGATCCAATTATAAGAATAGAGAAATTTGGAGTAGATATCAATTCTCTAGTAACTTTAATTACCTTCTCATCAAATCCAAAGGCCTCCATAACCCTGAAAAGAACCTACCATTCCACTCTATCATAGGCTTTTGCCAGATCCAATTTAATCAAGAATCCCTCTTTGTTTGCAACATTAAGAGAGTGGATATTCTCATGCACAATAATAATAGAATCCAAAATCTGCCTACCTGGGACAAATCCTTTTTGCTCCTCAGAGATAAAAAAGGGGAGAACAACCAACAATATGGAAGTCATGACTTTTGAAATGATCTTGTAAAAGAAATTATAAAGACTTATTGGCCTAAACTTTCCCATAGAATCAGCTCCAACCACCTTAGGAATTAGAGCAATAAAAGTAGAATTGATTTCGTTAAGAATTCTTCTAGAACCAAAGAATTCTTTGACAACATTGACCATGTCTTTACCAACAATATGCCAATATTCTTGAAAGAAAAACATGGGAAAGCCATCCGGGCCCGGAGCCTTATCCCCTTGAAAGGAAAAAATAGCTTTTTTAATTTCATTAGTTGTAGGGATAGCAGATAATATCTTATTCTGGTGAGGTTCAATAATCTTAGGAATGTTATCAACCAGGTCTTGTTGCTTAACAGTGTCAATATCTTTACTACCAGTAAGAAGGTTAGAGAAGAACCTAACATCTTCATCACCAATGTCATCGTCTTTGAGAAGGATTCTGTCATCAACAATTAATCTAGAGATTCTGCTAGCAGCTTTATGCTTCATAGATGTCATGTGAAATAATTTAGTATTTCTATCACCGGCTTCCAACCAAATAGCCCTAGATCTCTACCTCCAATAGATTTCTTCCCTAGATATAGTGTTTCGTAGTTTGGCTAGAATCTCATCTTCCTTAGCCTTGGGAAACATATTATAACCATCTTTTTGAATAGAGTTTTGAATCTGTTCTAATTCCTCCTTTAGCTTCCTTTTGGATTCAAAAATATCTCCAAAAACCTTCTTATTCCAAATCTTAATGTTATCTTTGGTATTTCTTAAATTTTTAGCAACTTTGAACATGGCAGAACCATCCACATTAATATTCCACCATTTGGCAATGGAAATTTCCAAGGAAGGGTGTGAAGTCCATTTTTTTTCAAACCGAAAAGGAAAACATCATTTTCTCTTAACAAACTCAACAACAAAAGAAATGGGATAATGATCTGATCCTATTCTGTTAATAACAGGCAAAGAACATCTATACTTAAGGACCCAATCAGGAGTGATAAGGGATCTATTAAGCCTTACACTTGTTAGTATTCATATGATTTGAGCATCCACTATCAATAATACATTCATCTTTATCTCTTCTAGCATGAAAAGAAAACAATTTTTTTTTTAGCAACATATTTCATAGCTTTTTCCTTCACAATTTACCAGGGTCAGTAGAACAAGATTCTTCCTTTACAACCAAGAATAAACATTGACTGTCTTCTTCATAATCAAACTCATCATTAGAAATATTTGCATCTTCTTTAACATAATAAGCCTTCTTATTGAAATTTCCTTTGAATTCCTTATTCCTTTGATTTGCAATTCTATCAAGACATCTAGAAGCATAATGATATATCTTTCCACAACTAAAAAATTTAAAGGGCAATTTACCTTTGTACTTTTTGGTTCCTTTCTTCATCCTTCTCACAAAATTTGCCTCAATCTCATCAAAGTTCTCTTCATTAGATTCCTCATCTTTCACTAATTTAGTAGCCTTGAATGTTATTTTTTGTTCTTGCACTAGTAGTACCAAATTCTTGTTGGCATTTTATGAAGATTAAATTAATGAAGTTTAAGTGTTGTCATTGATGTCAATTGTAACCAATAATGGAGTTGTATTGCAATCGGTAGTGATGCAGTAATGCAACCGGAGTTGAGCAAGTGAAGGAAACCGGTATTACTATTTGTAGCAGTGTGATCAACCAGTAACCCTACCTATTGATATGCCAAACCTTAACCAATGGAGCTTGGTGAATTGGTTGTGTTGATCTATGATCAAATGGTGATCAAAGATGATTATGCCATGTATGCATGATGCACGTGATGAATTTCAAGTGGTTTTTGGCAAGTAGAGATAACTGTTTTATCTTGGGAATGAGCGAGTACATTGCATGAGATAGAAACCATGTGATGAGTTACAAGATTTATTGAGCAGTGATCCAGAAGTGATCGAGGTTGCCTAGAACAATGTGCTGATGATTTCTATGGGATCTAATGGCCATGTTTGAACTGATTTGTTTGTAATCTTTATGAGATCTTAGGTTTTGTGATGTGTTACTGGCCTATTGTTTTGCTTATAAGGTCAATGAGCTATTTTGTAATAGTGTTGGCAATTTTCGTTAAGTGTCAGTGTGATTGATTGCCGAACCAGAAGGAGTATCTGTAGAATGTTTGAAGAAAGATAGGAGCATGAATAGGATCTGATCAAGTAGAGTAGTGCTATTACTAGATCAGCAAGATCCTGTTGTTCTCTAACAATTACAACAGTTAAATCCCTTAATCGGGTAAGCTTTAATAGGCTTAGTGTTTTATAAATCCTCTAACCAGGTGATCCATTATCTTGGATTTCAAATCCTCTATTGAGGTTACTCCTAACAGGGTATTGTAGTCAATCCCTTAACCGGGTGGTCCTTAACTAGATCTGTTCGTAACAAGACATTTTTGTAAAGCTTCTAACAGGGCTTGGCTCCTAACAGGGTGAACTTCAGAAGAGTTCAGAATACTTGTGGGTATTCATCCCCACCATGGTTTTTCCCATTTGGGTTTCCACATCAAAAATCATTGTGTCAAGTGGTGGATAGTTTTTGTGGTTATGTTTTGATATGGTTAATTTGTTTAACTGGTAAAGCCACTTAGATATGTTAAGATGTCCGGAAGTGATCTAAAAAGTGATTTTACTAATGTTAGCAAAGTGTTTTGATATTTTGGTTAAATGGTTTCAGAGTTTCAGATTCGTTTCACGGTTATTTTGTTATGCTAGTCAACCGGTAAACTTCATAGTGCAATTGCAGTTTATAGTTCATTGTTTTAATCGGTTAGTTCAGTGATTGATTTATGAGTTGGGTTTGAGTTTGGTGAAAGTTTATTTTGTTTTCTATCTACTGATTCACCCCCCCCCCCTCTCAGTAGTTGACCAGATCATAATTGATTCATCATATCATCAATTGGTATCAGAGCATTTTAGGTCCTCTAGTGTCCAAGCCTAATAGCTTGAGGTAAAGATCTAGAAGAACATGATGAAGAAAGAAGGTCCAAAGTTCAATAGGGAAAATTACAAAATCTGGAGTGATAGGATGAAGATATATATCAAGAGTCTAAGAAGTCAATATTGGGAACATGTTGTTACCAAATATACCTTGCCTAGTGGGATTCTATCAGATGATCAAAAGAAGGAGCAACAGGAGAATAATCAAGCATTGGAGGCCATTATCATTTCCTTGTCTAATTCAGAGTATGTTCATGTCCATGGTTTGGAGACTGCTTATGATGTGTGGAAGAAACTTGAGGATATCTATATCGGTGATAAGCATGTGAATATTGCCAAAGAAGAGAGTCTGAGAGGTAAATTTGATGACATGCGGATGGCTGAAAGTGAGAATATTCAATAGTATGGTCAGAGGATCAAGGAGATAGTCGGTGAGATCAAAAGTGGTGGTGGTAAAGTGGAGGATACCACAGTGGTTATCAAGGTGTTGGAGACCCCTTCTACTAGTCTATGCTATCCGAGTTGCAACCATTCAGGAACTCAAGTCTATTGATAAAACAAAGGTAACTCTTGACTCCACAATTGGTAAACTTACTGCATTTGAATTAAATGGTTATTATGGAAGTGCTTAGAAATTAGAATCTGCATTTAGAGCTTCAGTTTCTAATCCACCAGTGAGGAAAAGTAGAGAAGCTAGTCACGGTTATGAGTCTAGATCAAGCAGAGAAGTTGATGATGAAGACAGTCTGATTGAGCTTGAAGTATTGTTGGCCAAGTGGTTACCCAGAGGTATGGGTAAGTACAAAGGTAAATTACCTTTGAAGTGTTTTGCATGTAATCGGATTGGACATATTACAGCTAACTATCCAAATGGAGACAATGAGCATAAATGAGAGAAGTATAAGAAGTACAAAGGAAAAGGTAAAAGAGGTTGTCTCATTGCAGTTGATGGAGGAATCACAGACGAGGAATATGAGGGAGATTCAAATGAGGACATTAAATTTGTTTCCATTAAAGAGGAGACATCAGATCAGAAGGCATTGGTCTCTCGTATGGATAGTTATGATGATTGGATTATAGACAATGGTTGTTCACACCACATGACCGGTGATCGAATTAAGTTTCTTACTTTGAAGGAATTTGATGGAGGTGTTGTGAGATTTGGAAATGACTCACCTTGCAAGTTAAAAGGAAAGGGAACCATTTCACTTAATGGAAAAAGCAGTGCAGATGATGTCTACTAGGTTGATGGATTCAAACACAATATTTTGAGTGTTGCTCAACTCAATGACAAAGGTTATCCATTGGAATTCAAGAATGAAATATGCAAAATCTATGGGAGAAAAGGTGAACTGATTGCAACCGGCAAGTAGACAAAAGGTAACCTTGTTTCACCTAAATCCTAAAGTCAACAATTGTTTAATTGCTGAAGTAGATGATAGTTGGCTTTGGCATCAGAGATTTGGTCATGTAAATTTTGATAACATTGTCAAAGTCAGTAAGTCCAAATTAGTAAGAGGTTTGCCTCGGTTGGGAAAACTGGTGAATTCTTTGTGTAAGAAATGTCAGTTAGGGAAGATGACATCCTCAACTTTTAAGAGAAAATATTTCTCCGTAGAACATTTGCTAGATTTGGTTCATACAGACCTCTGTGGACCAATAAGGACTAGGAGTATTCAAGGTGATCAGTATTTTATGATTTCCACTGATGATTGCTCAAGAATGATGTGGGTCACATTCTTGAAGGACAAAATAGAATCCTTTAGCAAGTCCAAGGCACTCAGGGCCTTAACTGAAAAGGAAAGTGGAAAGATGATAAAGTGCTTAAGAACCGATCAAGGTTGTGAATTTACTTCAGAGGAATTGACTAGATACTGTGAAGACAATGGAATTAAGAGGTTGTTGGTATTTTGTAATAAGTTCTATGAACTATTTGTATTTGGTTTTGTATTGCTTTGGCATTTGATGTCAAAGGGGGAGAGATATTATGAAAAAACATTTTTGGGAGAGATATTATTCCTAGGGGAGAGACATTATGTATTTTGATTTCTGGTTAATGATCTCTTTGGGAGATTGTTGGTTTTTGGTTTTTGGCATTTTTGTTTTGGCACTTTGATGGTTTTTCCATCTTGTGTTGCCATCAATGCTAAAGGGGGAGATTGTTGGTATTTTGGATATGTTGATATGGTTTTGTCATTGATGTCAACACTTGTCATTACTTGTCAACACTTATCAACACTTGGAGATCTTTGGTTATGTTCATCGGCACTTGGAATGACTTGGAGACTACTTGGTTATGTCGAAGACATTATTTGATCACTTGGTTTTGACGATTTGGTTATTGATCTATTCGGGTTTGCATATTTGCTGTTACCGGCAAATAGGTCTAGGTTATGCACCGACAAGCATATCTATTCTAGATCAACATGACACGTTATGAAGATGATTTGATATTATTGTAAATGCATTGAACCGACATGATGCATCGCTTATTGATTCATTTGTAATTGATTTTATTATAATATTCTTAGTGAGCCGACCTATTCAATTGGTCTTAGGTTATGGTATAAATGTAAGATCTCATTTACGAGATTGATAGGCGATCAAGGAAAAAGGATTGTAATAAGGTATATGCAAAAATAAGCAGAGCTATACACACAGACATCATTTGAAGATTGAAGGAAGGTATTTGAAGAAGGCATATCAAAGCTAAACCGATACTAAATCTAGCATATGAAGATGCTATTTTATGCAGTACATTATCATTGGATTTAACCATCCAATTGTAGTTAGTGTGACTCCCATTTTGTGATTGAGCAATGAGCTCTAGGCAGGTGGCATTTCTACATGTGCAGACTCCATAATATACACATATACTATCTGCAGTAGTATTATTTGATTGTGGGTAAGGCTTCCCACTGTGGTTATTCCCCTTACAGGGTTTCCACATACAAATATTTGTGTCATGTGTTGTGGATGCTATTGTCTTTCTATTTCATGCATTAATCTTTACTTGTACTACAATTAACTGATAAAACTATCTACCGACATTAAGCATTAAGTTTTGGTTAAGTTAATTTTGGTTGAATTTATTGGACAAATGATTCACCCCTCCTCTCAGTTGTTTCCGGGTCCTAACAGAGGCAACTTTTTGCACCTAGGACACCACAACAGAATTGTATTGTAGAGAGGAACAACCGGTTAGTTGTTGAAGCTACTAGAACTATGCTAATACAAGGAGGCGTTGCTAAAAATTTCTGGAGAGAAGCTGTCAGCACAACTGTCTATACAATGAACCAGATATTGGTTAAAAGAGGTAAGGATAAAACTCCTTATGAATATTGGTATGGTAGGTCACCTAATGTCAATTACTTTAAGATTTTTGGCAGTAAATGTTTAATCAAGAGAGGTGACTATGTTGGTAAGTTTGATGCTAAGAGTGATGAAGGCATATTTCTTGGCTACTCCACCGAGAGAAAAGCCTACAAATGTTACAATAACCGGACAAAGAAGATCATTGAAAGTGTTGATGTCCGAGTGGATGAGTGTTCTGAAGATACAACAGAAACCAGTGAGGAGAAGAAGGAAGATGAACCTTACATTCTGATTTTGGAACCAGAACCGGTGAAGCCAAAAGTTGGTGAAATGAATGTTGCAGTACTAGTTCAACTGGAATAGGAGGATTCTGTAGAAGATGAAGATAGTGAGGAAGATGAACCTAAAGATAATGATCATGTTATTCCAAGGTATGTTAGACTCAGTCATAATCCTAATCAGATTATTGGAGATAAAGATGTTGGAGTGTTAACCAAAAGAAGAATTAGAGAGAATTCTTGTATGATCTCCATTATTGAGCCTAGAACAACAAAGGAAGCATTTGGAGATGATCACTGGATCAAGGCTATGGAAGAAGAGCTTGACTAGATTGAGAAGAACAATACATGGACCCTAGTACCCAGACCGGTGAACAAAAATGTAATAGGTACTAAATGGGTATTCAGAAATAAACTGAATGAAGATGGAGTAGTAGTCAGAAACAAAGCCAGATTGGTATGCAAAGGTTATGCATAGGAAGAAGGAGAAGACTATGGTGAGACATTTGCACCCATTGCTAAATTGGAAGGTGTTAGGACTCTACTTTCATTTGCAACATATAGGGGATTCAAAGTATATGAGATGGATGAGAAGTCAACATTTCTAAATGGAATACTGGAAGAGGAAGTTTACATTGAACAACCTTATGGTTATGCTTTCACTACTGCAAAGGATATGGTGTGTAAACCACACAAGGCACTATATGGTTTGAAGAAAGAACCAAGAGCATGGTATGAAAGACTACATTCACACTTGGTGAAGATAGGTTTTCAGAGAACCAGTGAAGACAACAATATATATCTCAAGACTGAAGGAGATAAGACACTAGTTAGTGAGGTGTTTGTGGATGATATTATTTTTGGAGGCAATGATGACATGAGTGATGACTTTGCAAATGAGATGAAAAGTGAATTTGAGATGTCTCTAGTAGGAGAGATAACATTCTTTATAGGTTTGCAAATTCAACAGATGAAGAATGGTATCTTTATCACATAGTCCAAATATTATGTGAAAGAGGTATTGAAGAAATTTGGAATGGGAGACTATAAACTAGTTGGGACACCAATGGTTATAGGCTGTAAACTGTCTAAGGAGGATGATTCTTCATCCGTTGATGAAAAGGAGTACAGGTCTATGATAGGGAAACTGCATTATGTTGTTCACAACAGACCGGATATTGCTCATGTGGTTGGATTAGTTGCCAGATTTCAAAAGAACCCGAAGGAAACACACATGGTAGCAACTAAAAGGATATTCAGATATTTGAAAGGTACTATTGATTATGGATTATGGTATCCATATGCAGGTAAACTTTGATTTGAAAGTCTATACAGATGTAGACTAGGCAAGAAATGTTGATGACAAAAAAAGCACAATCGGAGGTGCACGCTTTCTTGGAGCAAGGCTTGTATCTTCGAGCAGCAAGAAGCAAAGTTGTATATCATAGTCAACTACTGAAGTTGAATATGTTGCACCGTATATGAATTGTACCCTAGGTTCTCTATCTTACTAAATGGGAAACCAGAAGGCTTCTTTGAAGTTTCCAAAGGACTCAGATAGGGGGATCCTTTATCCCCATTCTTATTTATAATTATGTCTAAATCCTTCGATAGAAGCCTGGATGCATCATGGAGGTCCAACAGATTGACAAGAATTCAGATCACTTGTGGGGTAGAACCATGCACTCATCAACAGTTTGCTGACGAAACAATAATTTTGGGGAAAGGATAGTTAAAGGAAGCTAAGGAAATTAAAAACATATTACAGTCTTATGGGTTGGCCTCAGGAGAGATGGTAAACAAAGAGAAATTGTAAATATTCTTCTTTAAAATGAAAGCACAAGAGGAATACAGGATAGCTTTGTATCTAGGATACAAAATAGGGCATCTACCACTCACGTATTTAGGGATGCCTCTAGACAAAGGTATCATAACTAATAAACTTTTGGATCCCCTGATTGAAAAAGTGAGGAAGAAGTTGTCATCCTGGAAAGCCTTATGGTTGATAGGGGCAGGAAGATTAACCCTCATAAAAACAATATTAGCAGCAATGCCTATCTATCTTCTATCTTGTATACCACTTCCAAAAGGGGCCTATAAAAAAATTATCTCAAATAATGAGAGACTTCTATTGGAATGATGCAGAAGATAAAAAAAAAATGAAACTGATATCATGGGAAAAGATATGTTGAGAAAAGATTGATAGAGGCACGGGAATAAGAAAATTACTATGGCAAAATATGGCTTTAGGGGCAAAATTGGCATGGAGAATATATACATCCTTAGAAGCAAAATGGGCCAAAATCCTTAGGAGAAAATACATAATACAAAACCAGAGAGAGGCAGCATTTAGGGAAACAAACTCACCCAATGGATCTAGAATCTGGAACTTTATAAGAGAAAGTTGATCACTCATAGTGAACCACCTATCCTGGGATATTCACGATGGTAGAACATCCTTGTTCTGGGAGGATTCCTGGGGGGTTACCCCTTAATAGATAGTCTAATGAACACAAATGACATTAAAAACCAAATGATCTTTATGGGGGAACAATTTAAGGGATTATATGACATTGGCACCTGAATCAACAATTGGATGCAAATGGAAAAACATGCTCCCATTCTTAGTGGACAACAAAGACCAAGAATTGCTGAAAATTCTTGAGGGCAGAATAATAACACTTAGACTTGGCCCAAATGAGATTATATGGTCGAATTCAAAGGATGGTCAATACAATTGTAAAGATGGTTTTAGAACCATATATAATGAGGCAAACATTATCAAAGACTACACCCCTAACACAATTTGTTGGGATAAATTCGGTCTCCCAAAAGTTGGCTTCTTTGCCTAGGTGACATTTCAGGGGAAGGTCCTAACTGCAGAGCAATTTAAACTTAAAGGTTTCGAAGGACCCTCAATTTGTGTCTTATGCAAGAAAGATGAGGAAACAAATGATCACATATTCACAACCTGTAACTACATGCAAAAATGCTGGTATTGGTTGATGGCACATTTAGGCTAGTCAGGTGCCATCATCCCTTACCTAAAGGATTGGCTCAGAAATTGTCCAATCATCAAAAGGAATAGAACCTTCCACAATCTATGGATATGCAGTCCAACAATAGTAATTTGGGAGGTTTGGAAGGAGAGGAACATGAGAATCTTTCAGGAAATAAAAATGAAGGCAAAAAACTTGATAGAAAAAATAGAAGCCTCCATCATAGAAACCTCCAATAATAGGAATATGACCATTCCACAACATGATAAGGCATTTACAGATTGGGATAACTATATCAGAAAATAGTGGAAGGGGATCAAAGTCCCTCCTTTCTTTGGGAAGGGGAACAAAGATAAGACTGAGGATAGAAAAGCATGCAAATGGGTGCCCCCAAAGACTAGATGGTGCAAACTCAATTTTGATGGAGCATCTAGAGGCATCCAGGGGAGGTAGGGGCAAGATGCATAATCCACTCACATGAAGGGATATGTATTGGATCGAGTTCCCGATATCTAGGGCATTGCACTAACAATAAGGAAGAACTATTGAGCCTAATAGAAGGTTTAAACCTATGCAAACAATTAAAAATATCCAAATTAGAAATAGAAGGGGACTCAACCATTATTGTTAATCCAATAAGGACCATAACAATGCCGAATTGGGAGCTCAAAAGTTTATTGGATAGAGCCCTCTCTCTAATGGGAATCTTCTCAAATTACACGATCAATCACATCTATAGGGAAGCTAACACATTGGCAGATAAGCTAGCCAATTTAGGGGCAGATGGAACATATAGAACTACATCATTAACACATAGGCACTCTCATCTGGATACTCATACGCAGACAAAAATTGAGACATAATCCTAGAAAAAGTATATTCACGACACATTCACAGGTATATTGGAAGGTATACATATGTACATGCACAGATAGAGATATATATGTACGTATACAGTTGTATTTATATAATTATATGTGTACACTGCATATATATGATAGCATAGACATATATAGATGCACATATACATATATAACTATATATACATGTATATATAGACACATATATAGTTATAAGCACATGTAATCATAGATATACCTATCAATAGTATCCTTAGAGCAGAGATTACTCCCTTTTATAGATGCAAACGAATATAAACAAAGTATGGTGGCAAACATATAGGGTTAAATACATACAAGAATATGACAAAATAGACAAACATACAAATAGACATATATGCAAACCTATATATAGTTAGATCTATATAATATATAGATATACATGGACATCATCATATGACAAGACTTTATCATTTAGACACAACTTGAACCCTTAGCAAACTAGAGACACTAGGATATAAGACAAACAAAGAATAAATGACAGAGCGATCAACAAACTCAAAATCGATACAACATGACAGAATAGGGATGAAACTTTCACAGATGTGACAGAAACACACATGCTCATCTGGACACATACAACAAGATTAAATATCCAAAGCTATATTTACATACACATATATGCATATATATACAAATATATAGGTATGGATATAGATATATATGCATATAAGCACATATATGCATATATATAGATATATGCACTTAATATGCATATAAGTGCATATATGTATACATAAATCTACATATATACACATATACATGCAAGTATACAGAGATGTTTATAAATATAAATGCATAAAGGCATATACATATATGCATACACGTACATGGACAAAAATTTAATAGAGAAAATATATACCTACATAGAAATATAGATATATATGTCCACACACACACACACACACACACACACATTTAGAAATATATAAACATGTATCAATGTAGTATATAAAAATGTAAAGCATCATCAGCTAGAATTCATCATGAAGATACTGCTCGATTGCTTGAGGAATCATGCATTGATAAGGCTAGGGAGTAAGGTGAACCAACAATCATGAAAAAAGTAATCAACACTCCCATAGTCAATACAACAAGGCATTTTGGGAAGGGAAATATGTCAGAGTTATCGGCAAGCAATCATATTACATACTGAAAGGCAGATAGGAAAACATCACGAGACTAGCCTAGCACTATCGGGGTCACAATTTGTAGTACCAACAATACCGGTTGCCATAACTAGCATATCTTCACATAGGCATTCACCACTTAGCTCTACCTAAAAATGGATTTCGGTATTTGTCTCTGCCCCAAGAAGCGTGAAATGTCCTTCATCAGAGAGATCTCTAACAAACGATGGTCAGTTATCCTGAAATCGAAAGATGATTTGGTCATACATGCGACCAAAAGGATTTTGGGTGATGAGATTATCCTCTCAAAACACAAGAAACGAGTTAACAATAGCATCCCAGCAGGGTTTGTAACAATACTACTCACAATGGGAGAAGGAAAAACAGTCACATTATGCAGGTTGATTTTCAAAGAAGAATACTTGGGCAACTTGGAAATGGCGATAAAATGTGTGGATGATAATCTCCAAATACCTTACCTAAAATATTACTTCAAAGCTGTGGAAGCTATAGATAAGGATGAGGTGCTCAATGTGGAGTTCAAAAGGCCCATTCTAAGCAATAAGGATCAGAAACTTCGCCGTCAAAGACAAATATAGATTGTAAGAAGCATTGCATTCCTTAAGCAATGGCTTGGAGTGGTAAAAGAACCAAAAGGGGAATGGTGGGTGAGCTATATGGTAGAAGAGGGATGGACCCTGTTCTAGGCTGATAACCCCACCGAATCACATGCCTCTAGCGTGGAAGGTCCAGATGACAAGGAAGAAGATTAAGCTTCAATTACATAGTTTTGTTTGCTATTACTATTATAACGAATCTTATTCATAGAGATATAGGATCTGCAGTTAGAACATGGTACATAGTGAACTGTTTATTTCCTTTGATATAGCATACATAGCGAAGGGCAAGATACCTACTGGATGACAATATCAAAACATATTATTATACTAATTAAGTGAAGTTTAGAATGAGGATGTTTTATGAAGTAGACATAAACTAAAGTACAGTAATAGGGAGTACTTTAAAGGTTCTAGCATATTGGTTTACTTCAACATTTATACTTAAACATATATAAATCTCGAATATCACAGTAAGAGTCTAAAGAACAGGCTAGATAGGTTGTGTTAGTATCAATCCTTTGCTGGTCAATGTTTACACTTCTGATATTATTGTAGACTAGGTAATCTTTCATAGTATAGCCAACAATTTCCAATGTTGACTTAATTTGAAAGAAACCTAGTCTATAATGACAATAGGGGTGAGTATATAGAAATAATATTGGCTTTTATTCTTCTCTTGGCACTAACAGTTAACAAAGTGGTTTTGCAGAAGAATGTTTTGAAAATCTGTTTTGCAGGATAAGCAGAAGATGGCAAATATGGCAATAGTGAACTTGGAAAGTTTGGCAGAAATACACTATCCCATGTAAATCAAAGATGCTACCTATGAAGGGATTTTTGATAAGCCAGAATGCAGAACCTATAAAAGTTTATATGTAAACTAAATGTTATTAGTTTGACTAGACCTATGGTCCCGGGCAAGGCCAGAGGTTTTCTCCTCTCCACTCTTTCCTACTGACGCTCGCACTGAACGAAGATTATAACACTTTTTATTAATAAAATATGACTTAAGCCTTTTTACTGAGCAAAAAAAAAAACATAAACTTATTGATTATTAACTACTTTAACTAAATTAAATACTTTCAACTTTATATTTTATCTTCAAAAACAAACAAAATAACAGTAAATAAATAACAAATAGAAACAAAAACTAACCTTTAATAAAAAGCTATACTTCATTAAGATAATGAAAGCACTTTAGATTTCAACACCCCACTTAAAATATGATTCTTGTTGTCACTTTCATTTTCAAATTTAATAAATATAAAAGAAAAACTACCATTTAAAAAGGAAATAACTTCCAACGTGAAAGGGGGGAGAAAGTTGCCTAAAATTTTGGGCTTACCATTCAATTTAAGCTTATTAATATCTTACTTAAAAATATTCAAATACATTTTGTAAGTAAAGTTTGGTATAATAATTTTTTTATATGATAATATATTGTAAAGTGATTGTAGGAATTGAAGGGTTGTGATTAATTTGTTTTTAATCATGCATCTGTTAAAGTTCACATTCTTTAAAATGTGATCGAATTAGATTCGATTTTTTAGTAATTTTGATGAACTGAAAATTTTGTTTTTAACAATTTAATCAAAAGGCAAGTTTTAATTTAAACATATATTTTTTTTATAATATTATAGTCTACTAAAAACAAAACTGAAGTAGACACAAATTTATTAATATCATTCAACACTTACAAAAATATTATTTATATTTTCGTAAGTGTGGCTCGAATATAATAATTTTTTTTGTATATTATAATCTATTGAAAAGTGATTATAGAAATGGAAGGGTTGTAATTAATTGTTGAAGACGATGATATTCTTTTAATTGTATATCTGTCAAAATTCACATCCTTTAAAATGCGATTGAATAAAATTCAATTCATAAATAATTTTGATAAATGAAACTCTTATATTTAACAATTTAATCAAGAAACAAATTTTAATTTAAACCTCTATTTCTTCATAATATTATAATCTAATAAAATAGCAAATCCATTAATATCACAATCTAATTGTGTCTTCATCATTTACCAAGTGAAACCAATGAAAAAGAGAGGGCCATATCATTATCTTGTATCATTATATGAAAGTAGAGAATTTTTTTTGACCCTACCATGAAAATATAAAGAAATTTTTTTGATAACGAATCACCATCCAAGTGCTCATGTGAGGAATCAATTTAAATTCCAACCCATTTCAGTTTATTAAATGGAAAGGAATATATTAAAAAAATGGAAAGGAATATGGCCACATGATGTTTGCTCCATACTAATTCCATCTATTTTCTAAGTTATATTTTACTTTATTAGTATTTGGAGGGGAATACAATCCTTTCTCTATAAATTAGACCGATGAAAGTATTGTAACTAATAAAAGTATAATTATTTGATATTTAATAAAAGTATATATATATATATATATATATATATATATATATATATATATATATATATATATATATATATATATATATATATATATATACATATATATATATACATATATCTATATATATATATATATATACATTTACACACACACACACATATCTGTGTGTGTATACTACTTTTCAAGGAACTCTACTAACATGTATCTAATTTATCTTTTTGGGACTTTAATCATGTGACGACGTAAAAATAAATAAAAAGATGATGATTACAATATAATCATATTTGAAATCTAATTATACTTATTTAAGATTTAACTACATTTTAATCTTATATACATGAGATTTAACTAAATTTTAATCATTTATATACATAATCATATATCTAATATACTTCTTGAGGAACTCTACCCATATGATGATGCAAAAACAAGTAGAAGGGTGAAAATTACAATAAAATCATATGTGAGATAATTACAATTATTTGAGATTTAACTAATTTATAATCATTCATGTATACAATCATATATCTAATTTATTTCCTCTACCCACATGATTATACAAAAACAAGTAGAAAGGTGATAATTACAATACAATCATATTTGAGATAATTATAATTATTTGAGATTTAACTAAAGTATAATCATTCATATATAAATAATCATATATCTAATTTATTTTTTCAATAATTCTACCTATGCAATGACACAAATGTTAGGCCCAATATGGAAAGCTAATGTACTAAGAGGGGAGGGGCGAATCAGTACTCCAAAACTTTTCTTGAATAATAACTTTACTGTTATGCATAAACATAATAGTGCAGTAACATAAAATAAAGTTAAAACAAATAGATAACAATCATACATGATTCACTCCATAACACATATATTTTGGTTACGCAGAAACTCTTGGTTAGAGAGAAAAACTGCGGTGGGGATGGCACCCACAACTTCACTACTGCAATAATAAAGAGTGCTTGGTTAGAACTACATATTAGCTATTTCTGATAGCTTACCCTGTTAGGAGTAACAAGATCTGTTAGATCTACCTTGCTAAAGGATTTTACAACATTTAATCTAAATGCTGCACCTGGTTAGAGGCTTTACAATTTATAGACTTGATTAGAGTCTTTTACCTTGTTAAAGGTTTCTCTTACAACTTCACAATATTACAATAAAATCATTACAAATATGTGCAACTTTACATCTAAAATGTTATAGCAGATTCTATGTGCTTAGAATAGATTACCTTGCTTATAGCATACCTCGGTAACCCTTATAGTAACTCGGTAAACCCTTTTGTTTACTCTGTTCTTTGACTGTTCTCTGAAAACCTTCTCGGTGACCTTTGTGTCTCTGTAACAATCTTCTTACACTCATGCACACACCTTTAACTCTTAACTCATGTTGTATAAATAGATCTCTTAAGACGGTGATCCAATTCATTGCTTCGATCTTACAAACACGATTCCTCGAATGAATAACTATACAAAATATTTCATTGGTTAGATTGATCTCAAAATCATACACAATCTTCTAGTGCAATTTCCAATGTGATAACGGTTAGATGTGCCTCAATCTTGTAACAAGTTTTCATATGCATGTCCAGGTTCAAAGAATCTGGTAACATGTTTCACTCTGTGTATATCAACTTGGTGTGTCATCTTTGCTGCTCGGTAGACATAAAAAGATACTCAGTAGACAACTCAGTGTGTACTGCATTCTGTGACTGCTTTCTTCTATAACCGACTAGACTGTGCATACCGACTTCTGTGTGTATACCGACTGCATGATTCGGTAGTGTTAACTGACTAGAGTATATAGTATGACTTTGAATATAAAAACTAATGACAACTTGATAAGTAGTAACAATCTCCCCTTTTGACATTAGTTGAGATGTTTGACAAAAACTACTTTCAAAGTCATAACTCAAAAATCTATATACTTTGCAAAATGACTATACTTGACAGTATATACAATAGTCAATGAAATAGTATATTCAGATATACTCCCCTTATCATTATACTGTACATAACTCTGATTTTGCATGCTCGGTTTTGTGCTTGTGTGCTCTGCTTACTATCCTTGGATACTCTGCATACTCTGCTTGGTATACTCCCCCTATATACAATACTCCGAATACTATATCATTCTCAATACTATATCAAAACTGTATGTATCAAAACTGTATCACTCCCCAAATATATCATATCACTCCCTCAAGACTATCATATTACTCCCCCTTTTTGACAAACATCAAAAACTTTAATTTCCATCTAGGGGCGGTAACTGGTCAAAAATGGATTTGTACTTTTTCCGGGCATCAGTGAGAGTGACAGAGAGTGCATCCTTTACACTTTCCACTAAAGAGTTTTGTGCTTGAATATCAGCCAATAGTGATATTAAGCCATCAAGAGTGCTTCCCTCTTGTGTAGTAGATAGGCGTGTGGCTTGGTTAATCTATTCTTGGACGGATGAAAGATGAGGAAGGAATAATGTCTGGAGTGTCATTATATCCATCCTGATCTTGTGTTCTTCATTTCTTAGTTCCAATTGTTGAGCCATGAGCTGTTGAAGCTTGGTATAAAAATTCTGAACTGAATTGGGCTCTGGGGTCAACTTATTTGAGAGATTGGTGATCTCTTTCTCAATTGCATCAGTTTTATTCTTAATGTCTTTAATGAATATAGAAAATGTATAGAGTTTCTGAAATAAATAAAGAATGTGCTTGAGTTGAGGGGACAACTTAGCAATGAATTTGACAAGTTTGACTTTGCCAATAGCTAGAGCTTTCTGTACCTCTTCTATCATTTTGGCAGTAAGCTCCTTGTCTTTTAGCTTGCTCAAATACTCAGATGCATCAACTCTGGATGTTTCTATTTGATTAAGGAGTTCATCTAGTTGAATGTGGATGGCTGCATCGGTTGACACTGTATCTGTAGGTAGTATATCTGATAGTAGTGTCTTCACCTTCTGAAGTACTTTATTCTTCTTTTGTATGGCCATCTATTTTTCTTGTTCGGCCTTTGCTTTGCATAGTTCACCAAAATCAATGAGTGCTTGCCCCTTTAATTTTGATATATCCACATTGGGCAACACTATCGGTTTAGATAAATCAACTTTGAAACTATGCTTTTTCACCTTCTTCTCTTTACCTTTGGTCAATTGGACCAAGACAATAGCTTGAGAGGCTTGTTGACCCTCGGTAGGTTGCTCGGTAGAGACAACACTTTGGTTGGTTCCTATAGCTGATGTGGTGTCTTTTGGTGTCTCGGTACTAGGTGTCTCAACTGCAACATTTTCAGTGCTCGAAGGTGCTTGAGAGGTCTATTCTAGAGTAGTATCTTCTCCTGTTGTAGACTTGTGACCTTCGGTGCTTTGTGCTGTATCCTGAGGAGATTCGGTAGAGACAGGTTGATTGATCAGTGGATAAGGCTGAACTTGTTCTAAAACGGATTCACTAGATACAAGTTTTGCATATGTAATGCCTTCTATCATTTCCTTCTCTGGTTCCTCTATATCCATGACATCTTCATCTATTTGAATAGTGTCAGCAGGGTCTTGTTCGGTAGCATCAAGACCTTGCTCGATGACATTAGGATTATGCTCGGTGACATCAACGGTTTCAATTGTAGATTGTTCACCGGCATCTTTGATTTTGAAGATTTCCTGCCATTTTGCTTTTGTCTCATTTTCTACATCAATATATAGCCCATTCATCAGTTTTAAGGCTCTCTGTTTGACAAGAAATTTTGAATTGTAGGTTGTTAGATGTTCCTTTATTTCGGCTATTGACATATCAGGAAATAGATGGACTAGACTTCTTTCTCTGATTTGTTTCTCTGAGTCCATTGCATACTTCCACCTATTATCAATATGCAAGTAAAGCTCATTTGGAAGTGACTTTACTAGTTCCAATGGAGCTAACCAAAACTTTAGAAGTGTGTAGATGACAGCTTCTTCAATTTGTCTCTTCTCATCATTATTTCTAGTTTCATACTTGACATATCTAAATGAACCAAATCCACCATATTCTTTCAGATTGGCACATAAGTTTTCAACACTATGTATGTTTACCTTCTTGCTCTTGACAATCTGGAATTTGTTTGCATCTTCAGATTCTGTATCACTAGACTCTTTTGCCAAAATGAGTCTCTGAGTATATTTCTTGTATGTCTTTCTTACCTTGAGAGTAGTAACACTCTTTTGTTTCTTACTCGGTGATGCTGCAGATGCTCTTGTATTAGGTCTCTTTGTTGGAGGAGTCGGTAGGGCCTTTGAAGTGTCTTGTTTCTTTCTTTTTAACACTTTACCCTTAGGCAATTTGGTGCTCAGTGTTATAGCTGCCTCTTGAGCTTCTGATTCCTCTTCGGTGATGGCAAGAGTGCCTTTGATAGGTGTGGAGGAAGAATCTTCTCCGAATTTCTCCGTTAAAACCTTTATCATCTTTGTTGCTTTTCTTGTAGCTTTGGGTACTACAATGGTCATTTTTACATTTCCCTTCACTTCTTCATAGGTTCCATACCTCAACTCAGTAGCATGCCTTGGTAATGTAAGAAATGCATCAATTTGCTGTTGTGTGATGTCAAAGTCAATCTCGTAACCCATAGGTGGCAAAGATTGAGTTCTTGGTTCCACAACATTCACATAATAGTAATCAGTGTCTACCTCAAAGCATATGTCATCTTTATATTTCTCCACTAGCTGGGGTGGAATTCGGTACCTGTTGTGCATTTTCTCTTGAAATTTACTGAAGTAATCATCCATTATATCATTGAAATTATCACCTAGCTTCTTGATGAAGTCATTAATCTGATGGGTGATTGGTCAGTGTAGCTCCCAAACTACTTTACCGACTGATGGAAATAATTTTCAAAGTAGAAAAAGATGCATACAAGAAGTGAACCAAACTTTAGTGTATTTGCTGAGTTGTTCTTCTTTGGCTTCCTTATTGTGTTCAGATTCTCAAACGCGTTCTTCAGTAACACTTCACATAAGTCAATTTTCATTCCCTTTTTCACAATTTTATAAGCTATGTCAACTACTGCACAGGGTACACTATTTTCCCTTGCTGATTGGAAGAAACAGTAACTAATTACTCTAATGGCAAACTTAAGTTTTGCATCAGTGACATTGTTCAATTTCAGTCCTCTGTAATCAGATTCTACTCCGGTTAAATTGATCGATTCCTTCTATGATAGCATCTTTTGAACTTGTGCATGATCATAGATAGGATAACCGGTGATCACATGAATGATTTCCTTGGTGATTTTAAATGGTTGCTCTTCTAGCCACATGAAATCATCATGAACTCTGCTCAAAACAAACTTGACCCACTGGGGTTTGAACACACGAGGATAGGTTAGGGCTTCAGTCAATCCTTTGATTTTGATGTGTTCATACTTGTTGTTTAATACACCATCGGTACATAGTTCATCATAGGTGTCTCTTATTTCAACATGACCGAGTTCTTCAACACAACATTTGGTGAAGAATCTCACATCTTCGATTAACAATACTTTGTCCAGGATGAGTGAAAAGGCAGTTTTTTCATCCGGTTCGGAGGCGACTTTAGGAGTCAAAGAGTTATTTAGTGAGGGCTTCTCTACATTCTTGACAACTATGGGATCTTGGATCTTGGGCACCATTTAGGATTTCAGGTAAAAAAACTAGTAAAGAGTCCTTAGGGTTTCAGAATTCCAAATGACAGACGCTTTATACTTAGCAAATAATGGAAACAAGATCGGCAAACCAACTTAACAATATGTTGAGATTTGATGTAAATACCTTGGATTTTCTTTGAATGAGGTTTTGATCGCCTTGGAATCGCTCTGCTCTACTCTTTTGAAGACTTGGTGAATGAAAATGACCGCGAAAATACATTTAAGTACACAAAAGACCTTATCGGGCTCCGTGCGGGTTAGGTCAAAAACATTAAATGCACTCGGTTCCTTTTTAACCGATTTGCTCTCTTTTTTTGTTTTAACCGAGTAACTAAGCTTCCTTCATTTACCGACTTGACAGGCTTCCTATATTCACCGACTTGACAGGTTTCCTGTAAAGTACTTTTGATAGAATTTCAAACTTACTAATGCATCTTAACTATGCAGATTTTAAATTTAGTACATAATAGAATAGGAATTGTTATGATTTTAACCTTCAGAAAATGCAGTCCCTTAATACCTTTACTGATTAATTTGGACTAGGTGCACCTAACTTGGTAGGTAAGGTGCTTTCTTCATTTGACATAATTTCCTTCTTTTTCCAAATCATCTGTAATTTGCCTTTTTTTTCTTCTGTGTCTCCTCTAGGTTGATCTCTGCAATCTCCAACCAAGTGTCCAACTTTGTGACAATGAAAACATGCCATACTAGGATTTCTCCATGATCTTCGGTTGTTCATTCCAAACCTTATAAAATAGTTAGCACTAATATGTCCATATCTTCCACAACATTCACACCATATCCTTGTATTGTAATCCCATGGTACTGCTGCATATTGTCGGTAAGGATCTGTGTAAGTTTAGTAACCTCTAGTGTTTGCTCGGTGTGCAGACCACATGTAGTTCTTTTGCTTAAGCCAACACTTCTCAGTACTATGTCCATATCTATTGCAATTTCTACAAAACCCTTTGTATTTTGCCTTCTGATAGTTGTTAACAGACTTTGTCCTACATTGGTTAAATGTGTGACCATATTTATTTCAATTGTAACAATAACCATTGGACTTAGTGACATTCGGTTGCTTACCTTTTCTGATTTGGCACATGTTGGCAGCATGACCTTGATTTCCACAGTAGTAGCAAATAGGCTTCTTTCTTTTGATGTTATTCTTGTTTCCAGCTTGCTTTGATGATTCCCCTCTCTCGGTAGTATGAATTCATTTCTCGGTAGAGTCTTTTCCTTTGTAACCGAGTCCTGCATCTCTGTTGGGTCTTCTTGTATTCAATTGCTCATCCAACATCTTTGATGTTTCATAACTCTTCTTCAGTGTTTCTTTGGATTTCTTCTCTGTTTCAAGTTCATCGGTCAACCTTGATACTTCAAGTTTCAATGCTTGATTTTCATCATTCTTTAGAATTGCTTCATGATGTGCATAACCTAGTTGATCTGTCATATTTTGTTGAATCCCAGTCAACCTTATGATTTCATCATTTTTATCAGATACTAAGACTTCAAGTTGTTGTTTCTCTCTTTGTAGATCTCTTGTTTTATCCTCAACTGTTCTTAATGCATATGTATTTTCAATCATTTGTGTGCTAAAATGTGCATGTTCTCTTTTCATTGCTTTTAGTTGATCAGCCAGTGCTTTGTTCTTTTCTTTCAATACTCCAATCATTTCTTCAGTCTCTTCAGATATACTATTCTCAGATGATGTCTCAATTTGTTCCACTAACTCTTGAGAATCCTGCAAGTCATCAGATATTCTTCTTCTTACTTTCAGAGATTTTTGCGTTTGCCTTTGCATATCTGTAATCACTTGATTAGCATGATCCAACTCTTCTTGCAGATACACAATCCTCCAAGATTGTTTGTAGCCTTCCATTGATAATATCTTTCTCTTTAGGTAGTTAAACCCTTTTCCAAGATTCAAACTCTGATACCAATTGTTAGGTCCAATATGGAAAGCTAATATACTGAGAGGGGAGGGGTGAATTAGTACTCCAAAACTTTTCTTGAAGAATAACTTTACTGTTATGCATAAACAGAATAGTGCAGTAACATAAAATAAAGTAAAACAAATAGATAACAATCATACATGATTCACTCCATAACACATATATTTTGGTTACGCAGAAACTCTTGGTTAGAGAGAAAAATTGTAGTGGGGATGGCACCCACAACTTCACTACTGCAATAATAAAGAGTGCTCGGTTAGAGCTACATATTAGCTATTTCTGATAGCTTACCCTGTTAGGAGTAACAAGATCAGTTAGATCTACCTTGCTAAAGGATTTTACAACATTTAATCTAAATGCTACACCTGGTTAGAGGCTTTA